>NW_022111327.1:15312925-15354594 GCF_000313985.2 Echinops telfairi | reverse complement strand
TTTTCCAGTCCAGTCTGTTGGGGCACCATGCCCTGGCCCCAAAGTCTGCCTTCAGCATTCCCTGGGGACCTTGCTGCTTCATTCCCTTGCTGTTCCACTGCACTCCCCCAGTGCTTTGCCGAGGCTCTAATTCTTTTTTTTTAATCAATTTATTGGGGCTCATACAATTCATCACAATACATAGATCAATTGTGTAAAGCACATCTATACCTTTGTTGCCCTCATCTCTAATTCTTATGGGAACAGCTAGCCTCATCTTTCTCCCACGGAGAGGCTGGTGGGTGTGAACCACTGACCTTATGGTTAGCAACCCACTGCTTACCTGACAGTATCACCTATTCTGAAAATTCAGTAATAAGAAAAACAAACAACCTCAATTTCAATAGTGGGCAAATTATTGAAACAAAAATTTTACTAAAGGCAGTATACAGATGGCAAATGAATACATTTAAAGATGCTCAACATCATTAGTGTTTTATGAAACAAATTAAAACCCACATGAGATATCACTTTTATCTATTAGAGAGTCTAAAGTGAAAAGAAACTGGTAATATCAAGTGCAGGAACCCTGTTAGTGTCGTGGTTACACCTTGGGCTGGAACCACAAAATTATCCATTTGAAACCACTAGCTTTTCTGTAGCGGAAAGATGAGACTTTCTCCTCCTATAAAGAGTAACTGCCTCAAAAACCCAGATGCAGTTCTACCCTGTCCTACAGCATGGCTATGAATCAGAACTGACTCGTTGGCAGAGAGCTTCTGGGATACCCAGGGCTCATGATGATGCAGAGTAATAGAAACTCACAAACACTAATGGTGGGGACAGGAAATGATACAGGCCTTTGGCAGAATAGTTGGGCAGTCCCTGGTAACATTAAACATACAACGACCATACAATGCAGTCACCCCACTCCTACAGCTGTTTATAATCTAATTTTCCTGAATAGAATTTTTTCTGCCTTTTTAATCAGAGTGGAGTGGCTATAATCTATTTCTGAGGCGTTGAATCAAACATGATCGCGATTGAATTATACTGGCATCTTATGTTCATGCCTGCCTCGAGAAGAAGAAAAAAGTACCAATAGTATTTTATGAGCTAAGCGTTGTGAATACATATGCAAAGAGATGATGAAAAGCTCGTGGAAAACTGCTAGGATCTTTTCATTCCATTTTTCCACGAACTTTTTGAAGCCCCCATCACAGAAATGCAAGAAGACAGTTCCTAGCGTGTTCCTTCTCTAGGGCTGCCTGTGCCTTCATGGCATGGCTTCAGACTGTTGGGTGTTTCTCATGTTTTGCATATACCTTTTAACATTCTACTCGTTCCTCACGTTTGTGCTTTGGGCTGTTATTTCTCTTGCCTCTCAGTGGGCCTGCTGCTAATAGCCTCGCATCTAATTTGCTGTGGGTCAGCAAGCCAGATAATGAAGTCCATTAGAACGATGTACAAAATAAGGTTACTGATTAAAGTTAGAATCCGACTGCCTCTCCTGATGCTCCTCCTGCAGGGTAAAGTCCACGGTCTTTGTGGTAGTTATTTTGGCTGCTCAAAGCCTTTCTTCGTTTCCTTCAAGATGCTGGCAATCTTCCAGAAAAGCCAGTCAAGATGACTAGAAGGCTAAACTTCAGATAAAGTAGCTGTTACACAGTTTACATCTATCTGGTCTAATCTGTGTAAATGTTTGCTCTATCCCCATGCTCTGCACATGGACAAGTAAGACCTATAATCTGGGACCACTGAGTTTGCGTAAATTTAAGGGAGTTAGCAACAGAGCCAGTGGAAACAAGCCAGATCCCAAAGAGCAAAGTCAGGGGCTGTTAGAACAAGAAACTGAGGAAAAATGAAATATATGCCCCGTTTGACCTCCCGCTCTCAAATCCTGTCTCTCTCTCTCTCATTGGGACTACTATATTTCAAAGAGAATGCAAATTTTAAAAGTGTGGCTATCCATCTTCCATCTCTCTGAAATTGAAGGCCGTCAGCACAGCATCAGCATCACACTACAATGGGTAATCGTCCTCCGAGATTGGCGTGGCTTTAGTGACCTCGCAGAAGGGCAACATTGCAATTAAAATTTAGCGAGAGAAACAGCTGCTCTCATCACTGCCTTTTTTCTCTCCCAGCTGGTTGGGAAGACTAAGTCTTCAGAAAATAAAGTTGAATCAGCCACATACCTTCTAAAACAACCTTGGCTCCCCCAAAGCCAGCGTGGATTTTTTTAATTATGCTTTTTTTTTTTTAATTCAGCAAGGTCTTCCAGAAAAAGACATGTCAGCTCCTCTTTGCTTTGTGACAAATAACCGACCCCAAGCCAAACTCATTGCCACTGAGTCAATCCAGACTCGGGGAGACAACTGTATAACCTCAAATGTATCAGTGGTTTCCACTCCTAGGAAGGGGTTAGTCATTTTCTGAATGAAACAATTGTCCACAAATGAGGAGATTGGCTGTTCTGTCAGATGGGAAACTGAACAGGCAGGACTCCAGGTGGCCAATGTCCAGGGATGAAGGTGCCCAGGGGAATCAGGGGACTTCTGGGATTCAATGACCTCGTCATCAACATCCAACAAAATGTAATTGCATTTCCACCACAATAGCCGCTCTTTTTCAAAGAACCCCTGGGTAATAAGTTATTCTAATATAAGGCTGTTTATGAGAAGAACAAAACCTTGGGGTGCTGGGCTATTAATTTTCATTTTCCTTTGATTATTTCTCTCTGATCTTAGTCTTTAAAAATGTCTTTCTATTTCTTAGGTTATTCCAGCCAAACAAGCCAGAGATTAAAGGAAATGGGCCCTGTTATTACTTTGACAGCCTGTAAGCAGTTGAAGGCCAGATTTTGTCAGTTTTATTTGAATGAAAATTAACTATGGCATTCTCCCTTTTGAGAAACATCATTACCAAGCTCTATCTTAGTTGCCTGCTTAAAAAAAATCTCTAAATGATTTCGTGTCCATGACATGATCTATAGCATGGAATCTAGTTTCCCTCTGTGATATTAAGGTAGCTTGTTAGGCATAATCAGGTTCATTCCTTTAAATACATGATATTTTAGACTTTGGGGAGAAACCCTATTTTTTTGGCACTGCCCATTCATGTCATATCTTCTTCAAAGATCCTCTCATCATGCTAAGGGAATACAGTATCGCCGGATCTTTTAGGTGTGGTCATGGCACTGTGGTTATGTTTGTGTAAGGATTCCTTATATTTTAGAGAAAGAAATTGAAATGTTTGGGTATGTATTGTGAAATAATATGTATTCTATAACAGGATAGCTAAGATTTGCTTCAAAATATTATGAGAGGGGGGGGAAGTGTATATGAAGCTTGAGTGGCCAAAAGATGATCGTCGTTGTAGCAGAGTGATAGCTATGTCCGGAGCTGTCGTGTTCAGTCTCTTTGTGTGGCAAGGTATCAAAAGACAAACTGGGGGAAATGCTTCTGTAATGAAAAGATAAAAACTTTTAAGCACACTTAATACCTAGAGAAATACCAGCACCTTAGCCTGTCCTTTACAGCCTGGGGTAAACTTTGCATTTATAGAGCTAATTTTGAAGCATAATCTCTCTCTATTGCCACTCCATATGCCACCAATCAAACTCGACTACTGATAATCTGCTGGATTTACCTGGTCCATTCCTGACTGTCTTGCCCCTGCCACTTCTATCACTACCTGTCAAAATCCACATAGTCCTATAGCAGATGTCATTTGTTCCATTCATGACCACCCCCATCAGAAATCAAATCTCTCTCCACCATATTCTCATAGTTTAAAAAATTATTAAATGATTGCTTCATGAAGTGATAATAGTAATATTTAGTAGTACATTCTTCACAGAAAACAATTATCGGTATGGTTCAGTGTCAAAATGGTGTTACATCAGAATTGTATTGATTTGGAAATAAACAATATGATTAACATAATTAGTATCAATCAGTTGTTGAAAATGCAAATTATTTATTGTAGCTGTATTTGCCATAATAAAAAATGAAAGAAATAAATATTATTGAATATTCACCCGACATACGAGCACTGTGATTTATCCTTTTTTTTTAAATCATTTTATTAGGGATTCATACAACTCTTATCACAATCCATACATACATCCATTGTGTGTTAAGCACATTTGTACATTTGTTGCCATCATCATTCTCAAAACATTTGATCCCTACTTGAGCCCATGGTATCAGCTCCTCATTTTTCCCCTCCATCCCCATCCCCCTCCCTCATGATCCCTTGATAATTTATAAATTATTATTATTTTGCCATGTCTTACACTGTCCGACGTCTCTCTTCACCCACTTTTCTGTTGTCTGTTCCTTAGGCAGGGGTTATATGTAGATCCTTGTGATTGGTTCCCCCTTTCTACTCCACCTTCTCTCCACCCTCCAGTATCAACACTCTCACCATTAGTCCTAAGGGTTTATCTGTCCTGGATTCCCTGTGTTTCCCACTCTTATCTGTACCAGTGTACATGTACTGGTCTAGCCGGATTTATAAGGTAGAATTGGGATCATGACAGTGAGGGGTGGGGTGGGGGGAAGCAATAAAGAACTAGAGGAAAGTTGTATGTTTCATCATTGCTACACTGAATCCAACTGCCTCGTCTCCTCCCTGCGACCCTTCTGTAAGGGGATGTCTAGTTGCCTACAGATGGGCTTTGGGTCCCCACTCTGCACTCCCGCTCATTCACAATTGTAGGATATTTTGTTCTTTGATGCCTGATACCTGATCCCATCGACACCTCGTGATCAAACAGGCTGGTGTGCTCCTTCCATGTGGGCTTTGTTGCTTCTCAGCTAGATGGCCACTTGTTTATCTTCAAGCCTTTAAGACCCCAGACACTATATCTTTTGATAGCTGGACACCATTAGCTTTCTTCACCACATTTGCTTATGCTCTCGTTTTGTCTTCAGCAATCCTGTCAGGAAGGTGAGCATCACGGAATGCCAGTTTAATAGAACAAAGTATTCTTTCATTGAGGGAGTACTCGAGTGGAGGTCTAATGTCCATCTGCTACCTTAATACTAAACTTATAAATATTTGCACATAGATCTATTTCCCCATCCTCATATATGAATATATTTACATATATGCATGCCTGTATTTAAACCTCTATAACTGCCTTTTGCCTTCTAGTTCTTTCCTCTGTTTCCTTTTACTTTCCTCCCATCCCACTATCATGATCAGCCTTCATTTGGGTTTCTGTAATTCCTCTCGGTTACATTGCCCTTGATCAAGTCCTACCAGGCCTCCTACACTCTCCTCACTACTGATTTTGGATCACTTGTTGTTGCCTTGTCCCTGGGTTTATTAACACCCACTTCCTTCCCCCCCTCCTGCTTCCCCCTCTCCCATATCCCCCTGGAACTGTTGGTGCCACTGTTTTCTCCTCCAGATTGTTTATCCCACCTATCTTATCTAGATAGACCTACAGAGATAATAATATGCACTAAAAACAAGATAGAGCAAAACAAAGCAACAAAAGACAACAAAGCAAAACCAATGATGGAAAAAAGAAAAGCCTGTAAATAGTTCAAGGTCTGTTTGTTGACCTTTAGGAGTGTTTTCCAGTCGAGTGTGATGTGCCATGCTCTGGCCCCAAAGTCTATTTTTGGCATTCCCTTGGGACTTCCTTGCTCTGATCCCCTTGCTGTTCTGTTGCACGCCCTCAGTGTTTTGTCTCGGTGTGGTGTGGTCAGAACGGGTTCAAGTCCTACACTGTGTCTCCAGTGTTGTCCCCCTTAGGGCTATGGGTCAGTGAGGGATGTCGTGTCTCATAGTGGGGCTGGCCATATGGTCCTCTCTGTTTATTGGCTGCTTTGAGCAGGGATAACGTCCTCAAGGCTTGTTGGGCCAGGATGTGCTCCACTCTCTCTTTCTCCCTCCTCATTTGCTCCTGTGTGCTCTGATAAGACATGTCCCTCTCCCTGAGCTGTAGCTTCAGTGCAGTCCTCTGAAGTAAATTCTGGGGGGAGGGGCGCCTTTCCACATAGTTGGGATTGGGGCCAGCCCCTCAGACCTCTCTACTGGTTCCCTGCTTCATGCCTGTGATTTATTCTTGAAGCATTATATAAAGAATAGAATTAGCTCTCCAATTAGATATAGCTGTACTTAATTTTTATTCAAGGAATGGAATGATGGAATGGTCTATATAAATAACACTATTATCAAGAAGTATTTCCTAAGCATCAAAAAATGCCGCCTTGCTCTGAAGAAGCATGCGGCATCCGGATTAGAGAAAGGCTTATTAACAACCTGTGATCTGAAGATGACACAAGCTTGCTGGCTGAAAGTGAGGAGGACGTGAAGCCCTTGCTGATGAAGATCAAAGACTGCAGCCGTCAGTATGTATTTTACTCCGTGTAAAGGCCAAAATCCTCACAACTGGACCAGTAGGTAACATCATTTCTATAGGAAACATAACATTAGATAAGTTGTCAGGAGTTTCATTTTACTTGGATCCACAATGAACACGCAGGCAAGTAGCAGCCAAGAAGTCAAATGACATATTGCTTTGGGCAAGTCTACTAAAAGTTGCTGCTGTTACACACCATCGAGTCAGTTCTCCTTGAGTCAACCTTCTGCACAACAGAACGAAACGCTGCCCAGGGCTGCGCCATCCTCACTATTGGTCCTACGCTTGCAGCCATTGTTGCAGCCACTGTGCCAGTCCATCTCGTTCAGGACCTTCTCTCTTTCACCGCCCCTGTCCAAGAGACATCTTTTAAAATGTAATGAGCAGATACTTCACTTTGAGGACTAAAGGTGGCCTGACCCACTAGCCTCATGTGCATATGAAAGCTAAACAATGACTAAGGAAGACCAGAGAAGAAGTCATACATTTGAATTATGGTGCTGACAAACACATTGTAAAGTAAAGCACAAAGTCGGTAAAAGAGAGGGAGACCCTCCGTGAGATGGATTGGCACAGAAGCTGCAACAATGGCCTTAAATTTCACAATTGTGAGGATGACACCGGACCAAGCACTGTCGCCTTCTGTAGGACACAGGGTGGCCGCGTCGGCACCTCACCACCACAAAGATCACTTTGCAAAGCATCCTTTCCTTTGCATGAATCAAGGATTCTATCGAAAGCCTAGTCACAGCCACGTTCACAGCTTTCTTCACTCCAAAGGGTTCACAGTGAGCCTCAAAATGAATGCAGATGAGACCAAAAGCATCCCTATGTCAAGAGGAAGCACATTTGACATGAGAAGTGTTCTCATGATATCATATTAAGTTGAAAAAATGCAAGTTACTCAACTTCGTGTATAATGTAACCCTGGTTTTGTAGGAAAAGAACATAATGGATACCTAGAACAAAAGGAAATATATTGTAGACGATCACCTCTAGGTGAATAATATGCCTTTTTTCTTTTCCTGTTTCTCTCTCTCTGAGTTATTTCACAATAAAGAGCTTTTATTTATGTAATCGGGGGAATATAATTAAAATGTATATTTAGACAAAATAAGTCATGGCATCGTTCCTTAGATCGAATGGATTAGAAATTTTAATCAAATAGCAGAGCCATGAAAATATGAGAAGAAAACATGGAGACATTGTAAATAATTCTAGAGTAGGAAAGACATGTCTAAGACAATATATAACTCAAAAGGTTTGAAGGAAATGACTATGTCATTTTTTAAAAAACATGATATAACAAAAACATTGTGAGGAAATCAAAAGGCAAACTGGAAGAAAGGGAAAAAAGCAACTCACCCTAGACAAAGGGCTAGGTGCTTAATATATAAAGCCCTCCTAGAAATCATTAAAAATAAGAGCAACGTTCCAATTTAAAATGAGTCAAAGGATAAGTACATATGATTCACAAAAAGGAAATGTAAACAACTCTTAAACATATAAAAGATGTTCAATCAGTCTCACTTAGAAATGCAAACTAAGTCTACATTATGTAGATCTACAATATATAGCTGACAAAGATTTTTTAATTTTTTTATACTTTTTCCTGTTACAGAGGAACCCTGTTGACATAGTGGTTACTCACTGAGCTTCTAACTGCAAGGTCTGTAGTTCGAAACCAACGCCAGCTCTGAGGGAGAGAGACAATGCTCTATACTCCTGTAGAAATAGTCTCAGAAACTCATAAGGGCAGTTCTACCCTGTCTTACATGGTCGTGATGAGTTGGCATCGACTCCAACACAATGAATTGGCATTTGTTTGTTTTTGTTTTATGTTACATGGCTGTATGGGTGTAGGGAAAAAGTTATCCCCATCCACTGCTATTTTTATCTCGATGGAGATAATTTGCTCATTTCTATATGACCTAGAGATAAACTTCCCTGCATACAAAAAGACTTTGTTCAAGGATATACATTATGACAATATAGTAGAAAACTACTGGAAACCATCTAGATGTCCATCAACACATTATGGTTCATACATATAATAAATCAGGCATTTATACCTATCACTCACTCACTGCCAAAGAGTCAATGCCAACTCACAGTGACCCTTTAGGACAGAATAGAACTGCATCTGTGAGTTTTGGAGACAAACTTTTTACTGGAGTAGACAGCCCTATACTCGTAGGCAGCAGCTGGTAGTTTTGAATTGCTGACGGTGTAGATAGCAGTACAATGCATAACCACGATGCCGCCAGGGATCCTTCATTTACATACAGACTGCCATGACTTTCCCTCAAAATAAAGCAAAATGAAAAAAAAAAGTGTGGAAGACAAATTATTCGTGTTGTTTTAATACTTAAGAGATCTCCGGAAAATTGGTGGTCTTCGTTGCCTATGGGGAGGGTAATAGGATGGCTTGAGAATAAAATAGGAAGAAAGCTTTCATTTTCTGAGTTTTAAAAAAAATAAAAACACTGTGTACTTTTAATTTGGGGATCTCACATGTCTGTGCCACCAGGGCTCCTTTGCATGGATAAAAGGGCTTCCAAAAGTTCATGGGAAAATGCCACAGTATTTTCTTTACATTTTCCCATGAACGTTTCAAGGCTCTCTTCCATTAATCATTAAAAAAGAATCATGCTTAAAATAAATAAAAATTATAAGGTCACATAAACTGTAGCTAGTTATAGAGAAAGATAATAGCTCAGAATGTTCATGTCCCAACAAGCTTTGGGTCAGTGTATGAAAGCTTCTGCGTGCAGACGGAGGGCAACATCCCTGATATCCTGGACTCTAGAAAGATAAGGTTAAATAATCATAGATGCCTTTGAAAAAACCAAGAGTACCCGTCACTTAGTACGGAAGAAAATCCAGAAAGCCCTACAGATATAAGAACTATGCAGCAAGGCTTATGAATTTTACAACTGAATAGAAACTTATACTGTAGCAAAGAAAGAATATAATTATGTCATTGAAAAGTATTGCATGATGCTAATGGCACTGAAGTGTAATAAGAGGAATTAAAGAGATAATATTAAGAAGCCCATTTCCTACTGATTTTGGCACCAATAGGACTTATTAGAAGCTCTAGATCCTTATGTGTTTTTTTTTTATTTAAACTGTAACTACAATCAATAGGCAATCTGTGGAGATTTGTGGCCAGGGCATGTCACGGAGGAATCTGTGACCCTGCCCTCTTTTTTCCCTTGGGAATAAACCCAGCGCATGCATATGCATGCACGCACACAACAGTTTAGAAAATGGATTCAACTTTTTTATTGCTTTGCTGCTTCTTGCTTGACCCCAAGGCCATGCTGACCAGTCAGCTGACAACATCATTGCCTTTAACCTTTGTTATTTATGGTCCTCATTACAGTCTACCTGGGATCTGCTCGCCTAACCAGACCAATCCAGATTGCCCCAGAAGCAAACCAAAAGGAAATGGAACTTGAAAGGGCAAACTGTAAGCCATCTGACCCAAGCTGGTCACGTACAGCACAGACAGCAGGAAGGTGCTGGGGCAAACTGCTTAAACCTCCTAACTGAGCAAATTAAATATTACTGAGCACACAATGGCTCCCCTCATGTGATGCTAAGAAGGCAGCCAGAAACATGTATTAAGAACTTCCCAAAGGAGCCGAATCGGGCAAAGGCAGTCGAGCAGATTTGGTGGCATTAGGCTGCTGAGGAGCTTTCTAGGTGAGATATTGTTTGGAAGGACAAATGGGACAGGTTAAGCCACCCAGATACTGGAAAATGCCCAGACTACCTCTGGGGTACTCCCAGTTGGAGGCCACTAGGGGGTGTTTAAAAGAGTCTGCAACATTTCATTGGCCTCTGGAGAGCACAGACCAAGTGTCCATGTTGATGCACATTCTTAAAAATTCATTTGCCATACTTATTGCACTCTTTTTTCATTTTACATACAGATTTTTTAAATTACCCATTGCCATCAAGTCAATTCCGAGCCATAATTGTTTGCTTGTTCTGTTTCATCAGGAATTCCACCTGAGCCGCATGAAATAATCGGTAGGGGCTTTGACATTGCCTCTCCTGACATCTAGTGGTTGAATACAACAGTAACTGAGACATTTTCAAAGGACCAGTTTAAAGTAAATTCATTCTCTTCCCTTCCCCTCCCTCGCTCTTTCTGTCTCTCTCATATGCTTTTTAACGATCATTTAAGATCTTCTAATCAATGTGCAAGGTCAAGAACAAAATTAAGCACCTCCTATTGGTAAGTTACATATAGGAAGGTCCTATATTTCCTCTCCTCTTCTTTTGTGGGCACCCAAGACATCAAAATGTAGCGAGCAATCAGAGCAATCAAGCACGGGCTCTGTGTTGGTGTTTTATAGCTGTGGTAACATATGTAACACGTGCAGCAACTGGAAACAACACAAATGTTTTTGTCTTCCAATTCCGGAAGCCAGAGTTCACCTTGCGTCTCACTGGCAAAAGGCAAGTGTTGGCAGGGCTGCTCTCCATTCTGGAAAATTCAGAACTTCATTTCCTTGCTCATTCCAGCTTCGTGAGACCACCCACAATCCTCCCACTATATTATAAATGGGTATTTTCTATTATTGAAACCAAATGTTTACTTTTTAAACATGTAACAGTTTTATTGACATCATTCACATATGTACTATACAAATCAGTGGTTTAGACACAACAAAAAGAGTTCTGCAATCAACAGAATCGATGTTAGAACATTTTCTTCATTCTTGTCCTCATTAAGATTGGCTCCCCATTGGCCCCCTGACCTCCCCTGCCATAACCCTAAGAAGCTATTAATCCAGTCTGTATAGATTTATCTATCCCTGAGTTCACATACAGAAAAACATACCCAAAAAAGGCAAGCTTTGCTGACCCCAAGTATCCCTTTTGCACTCCTGAATTATAGTTCCCTGTGCTTGTTTCCTGGGGGCCTTGTTCCCCGCATCTCAGCAAATGTTTACTTCTTCTAAAACCAGCCTTTCAACAATTAAGTGCTGCTTTTATCTAGAAATGGAAGCAACTAGAACACAATGAAATTTTCTAGGTGAACTTTGCTTTTAGGAAAATACACATATTTTATGTACCCAGACTAAGTAATGATTCATCACTCTAGCACATAAATTGAAGAACGGAAAAGTATCATTTGCTCTCATCTTCCTGTTCAAGTACATAAGTTTCCATGCTGTATTGTGTGTGCAGGAGCAAATATTTGCATTGAACTCCTAGTGTTTCTTCTAACTGTGAACTCTGAATGGTAATTAAGATACTGAGCTCCAATATTGTCTCACTATTTGTGAAGTTGTAAATTCAGACACTTCTCAGATTCAAAGGAATTGTGATGATTAGACTTGAAGTGCCACTTTTGGTCTTCACATTCTGACTGGCTTTATGCCCAAATAAATTAGCATAATAAAGGTGATAGGTTTGAAATATGAGTATTCCTTTTTTATGTTTTTTTCTTGCGGACTAGGTTGGGGAATTTACATTTCACACCATGAATCTTGAATTCAAGAGTTCAAATCATTCATTGACACATATACCTATTCTACCTCTATTCTATCTCAGTTCCCCCACCCCACCCCCAGCCCCACCCCCACCATTTCTCTTCTCCCTCTTATGGACCTCCATTCACCTTTTCACCCAAGTCAACACCTGTCAACATTCTAGTCTGATGCTTCCTCTTCTCACGCTACCCCTCCTTCCCTTGGAAACCTCCAAAGTTTGTTCCCTTCCATTAGCAAATCTTTGTCTTGGTCTTTAAACTTACAGTAATGATTGCAGACAACACTCGTCCTTTTGTGATGCACTAACTTCACTCAGCACAATCTTCTCCAGCTCCATCCGTGTCATGGTGTGCTTAGTACTTTCATCATTGTTTTGGAGTGATGCATAGTATTTCACAGTCTATAGGTACCAAAGTATTTGAAAATACTGTGAAACCCTGCGTGATGTGTCCAGTGCCTTCTTCCTCCGAAGTGGGGAGCCGCGTCCTTCTTCTTTGTCTGTTCTTCATCTGGAAGCTCCGCTGAAACCTGTTCACGTTGGGTGACCCTGCTGGCATTTGAAATACCAGTGACATAGCATCAAGCATCTCAGCAACACACAAGCCACCACAGTACAACACACTGACAGACAAGTGTGTGTGCACTTGAATTGTGGTGGTGGAGAAGCTCCATATCAGCAGCTGAAACCAGGTCCGGGGCTGACTGTGGAACAGAACACCAATTGCTCATGTGTAAGTTCAGGAAAAGCTGAAGAAAATTAAAACAAATCCACAAGAGCCAAAATAGGGCCTTGAATCTCTCCCGTCTGAATTTCAAGAACAGATTTGACACGTGGACCACTAATGCGAGAAGATGTGGTGAACTGTGGGAGAACATCAAGAACACCATTCCTGTCATGAAGAAAGCAGAAGGTCCTTAAAAAGGCAGTAAAAGAGAGAAAAGATCAAAGTGGTTGCCAGAAAAGACTCTGAAACTTGCTCTTAATCCTAGAGTAGCTAAAGCAAATGGAAGAAAAGAAATCAAAGAGCTGAATATAACAAAGAGCTTTATATAACATTTCAAAGGCAAAGACAAATATACTTAAATGTGCAAAGACCAAGAATGAGAAAAACAAAAGGGAAGAACATGCTCAGTATAACTTACACTGAAGGAACTCTAGAAAAAAATTCAAGCCTTGAGTTGCGATATTGAATGCAATATTGAGTGAAATATTGAATGATGCAGGAAGTATTAAGAGAAGATGGAAAGAATACACAGAATCACTATACCAAAAGAACTAGTCAACATCTACCATTTCGAGAGGTAGCATATGAGCAAGAACCAATAGTATTGAAAGAAGAAGTTCAAGCTTCACTGAAAGCATGAAATGCCATTTGAAATGTTTCAATAAATGGATGAAGCACTGGAAGCACTTATTCATTTAAACCAGGAAATTAGGAAGACGGCGACTTGGCCAACTGACTTGAGGAGATCTATATTTGTACCCATTCCAAAGAAAGGTGACCCAACAGGATGCTCAAATTGTAGAACAATATCACTGATAGCACATGCGAGTAAAGTTTTGCTGAAGATCATCCAACAACAGTTGCAGTAGTACTTCAATAGGGAGGTGCCGGAGATTTAGGCTGGTGTCTCTTGGCTCAAAGCAGAGAAGACCAGAAAGATGGATACTTGTATTCCATTGACTATGCCAAGGCATTCAACTGTGTGGATCATAACAAACTGTGGATAACCTTGAGAAGAATGGGAATTCCAGAACACTTGATTGTGCTCATGAAGAACGTGTACAGAGATAAAGAGGCAGCTGTGAGAACAGAAGACGGGAATACTGCATGGTTAAAAATCAGGAAAGAAGTGTCAGGGTTGCTTCCTCTCACCACACTTGAATCTGTATTAGGAGCAAGTCATCAGAGAAACTGACTTATAAGAAGAAGAATGTGGCAGCAGGATTGGAGAAAGGCTTATTCCAACCTGAGATCTGCAGATGACACAACCTTGCTTGCTGAAAGTGAGGAGGACTTGAAGCCCTTGCTGATGAAGATCAAGAACTGTATCCTTTAATATGGATTATAACTCAATATAAAGAACACCAAAATGCTCACAACTGGACCCATATAGGTAACATCATGTTGGATGGGAGAAGGTTGAAGTTGCTAAGGACTTTGTCTTGCCTGGCTCCATAATCAATGCTCGTGGAAGTAGCAGTCGAGAGATCAAAAGACGAGTTGAATGAGGTAACTATGCTGCACACCACCACTGTAGAGCACTGTAAAGCAAGGTTGTTACTTTGAGGACCAAGGTGCACCGGACCCAAGTCGCGCATTGTCCATGGCTTCACATGCTTGTGAAAGTTGGACATTGCATAAGGAAGCCTGAAGAATTGACGCATCTGATTTGTGGTGCTGGAGTAGGATAGTGAAGCCATCGTGGACTGCGAAAAGGACAAAGTACACCCAAAGTGATTCTTGGAGACAGGTGTGGCAAGCCTCTGTCTTACCTACTTTCGACATGTTGCCAGGAGAGACCAATCCCTGGGGAAGAACATATGTTTGGTAGAGGAGCAGCGAAGGAGAGGAAGGCGCTCAAGGAGATGGATGGACACTGTGGCTGCAACAATGGGCTCGAGCATAGGAACAATTGTGGGAATGGTGCAGGACCGGACAGTGTTTTGCATGAAGTTGCTATGAGTTGGAATCAGCTTGATGGCACCGAACAACCACTGTTGGACTTTGGGGCAGTTTCCAAGTTGTTGATATTGTGAACAGAGCTTCAGTGAACATAGGAGTGAATGTGTGTTTGTTTTATGGCTTGTACTTCTTTGGTTTGGTTTGGTTTTGTTTGGGGCTTATTGAAGTATGTTTTTTTGTACTTCTTTAGGGTATACACCCAGCAAAGGTTTTGCTGGCTCATACGGAATTTCTATTCCCAGCAGAGGTAGCGCCACATCACTTTCCACATGGTTCTACATAATTAGAGATCCACCAGCAGTGTATGAGAGTTCCCATCTACCCGCACCCTCGCCAGCATTTGTTGTTCTTGGTTAATTTTTCAGTGAGATGTTACTGCCAGTGTAAGGTGATAGCCCATCATTGTTTGATTTGCCTCTCCCAGATGGATAATGATCATGAGCATTTTTTCATGTTTGTTAGACATTTTGATTTCATTTTCAGTGAACTTATCTGTCCATGTCCTTCACCCACTTTCTAATTGTATTATTTGTTTTCTTCATATTGAAATATTGCAGTTTTGTATAGATTTTAGAGATTAAGCTCTTGTCCATTGGGTCACTGTTAACGTTTTTTTCCCCTGTGCCATGGGTTCTCTTTGACACATAAGTGTCTTATCTTTACTATGTACTGGTCATCTATTTTGTCTTCCATTGTGTCTGCTTCTTTCTTGATGTCTAGGCCTTCTCATAGGGCCCTTACGTTTGTCCCGGTTTTCTCCCTGGTGATCTTGATGGTTCTGAAGTCTTCATTTAGGTCGTTGACCCCTCTTTGATTGTTTTGTATGTCAGGGTTGAGGATGGGTCCTATTTCACTCTTCTGCAGATGGAGACCCCATTGGGTCAATTTGTTGAAGGGGCTGTCCTTTTCCCATGTGATATTTGTTGGCCTTTTATCAAGGGTCAGCTCTGTATAAATGGGTGAATTTAGTGCTGGGTCTTCTTTTCTGTACTATTGTCTATGTATCGATCATTGATGAAAATGCAGTTATTTTGTCTAATTGTAGTATATAGCTAAGAAAAAAACTGTAAAGATTTGTAGCATTAATCAGACTCTTAGAAGTGATCCAAAATTTCATCATGCTGAGATCTATGAGGGGGCAGGGAAATCAATAAATGAGTGATTGATACTTTTAATATGAGGATGGGTTTTGTGAAAGTTCTTCTAGTTGGGTACAGATAAGAGCTCTCAACACACGGAATAATCCCCTCAGGAACAGTAGCAATACCACGAGTAGGGGGAAGGTAGGGGGAGAAGGGGGAGAAACCAGTAACCAACGACAATGATCGACGTATAACCCCACCGCCTCCCCAAGGGGACGAACTACAGTAATGTGGGTGAAGGGAGACCGCGGGTGGTGCAAGATATGAAAATAATAATAATTTATCATTTATTAGGGGTCTATGTGGGTGAGAGGATGGGACAGGGAGGGAAGAAAGAGGAGCTGATACCAAGAGTTCAAACAGAAAGAAAATACTTTGAAAATGATGATGGCAACATATGTACAAATATGCTTGATACAATGGGTTGTTATAAGAGCTGTAAGAGCTCCCAATAAAATGATTTATTAACAAAAAGAAAAAAAAGGTATTCTAGTTGAAATACAACAATGGTTTTTCACGTCATTGGTTACTGTTTAAATCTCTATCAGAATTCTGACGTATGTAGTATTTTTGCGGATTGTGGGATTGGTAACTAGTGTTGTAGGGTTTTCTGACTAAGTGGCTATGTAATAAATTTTGAGGTCAGGTAATGAGAGGCCTCCTATTTTGGTCTTTTTAAGTAATTCTTTGCTTATTCTATTTCTATTCCCTCTCCATAAAAATTTATTAATTGATTTTTCCATTTCTGTAAATAATGGAGTTAGGGTTTGTATTGGAATTGCCTTGTGTTCATAGATAGTTTTTTGTAGTATCTCACAAGAAAGATGAGGCTTCCTACTCGCTTAAAAATTTCCAGTCTCAAAAGCCCACAGGGGTAGTTCTACTCTGTCTTATAGGATCTCTGAGGCAGAATCAATCCGATAGTGAGTTTGGTTTTTGTTAGGTGGCACATATATTCTCACAACGTTAAGCATTCTTAGCCATGAACATGGAATACTCTTCAAATTACCGTATATGGCTCTCCTTTGTTTTCCTGCAATAGCATTCTGTAGTTATCTTTGTACAGGTCCCTCGCTTCTCTGGTCCTGTTTAATACTAAATATTTCATCTTTTTCATGGCTATTGTAAATGGGATTGTTTTCTTGATTTCTTTTTTAGAGTTCTCTTCATTGGTGTACAGGAATACAATTGTTTTTTGAGTGTTAATCTGGTATCTTACCACGTTTCCAAATCTTTCCATTCTTTCCAAGAAGTTTTAGTCAAGTTTGGGGAATTTTCAACATATAAAATCAAATCATATTGCAGAGAGGGAGAGTTTCACTCCTTCTTTGCCAATCTGAATTCCTGCCATTTCTTTTTGTTGTCTAACGGTTTGGGCTATGACTTCCATTATGAGGTTGAGTAAGAGTGGTGATAGGGGCAGCCTTCTCTAGTTCCCATTCACCGGATGAATGCTTTCAATTTGCCCCATTGAGTGAGATATTGGCCTTTGAGTTTTTATATAAGGCCCATTGTGCTTAGAAATCACCCTCCTATTTCTACTTTGTTGGGTATCTTTATCATTAATGGTGTTGGATACCACCAAATGCCTTTTCTGGGTGATTGATATGATCATGTTGTTCTCATTTTTTGTTTTGTTTATGTGGCAGATTACATTGATTGATTTTCTAATTTTAAACCATCCTGTGTACCTGGTGTGAACCACACTTGATCATAATGTGCTATTTTTTATATAGATATAGTTGGATTCCGTTGGCCAGGATTTTGTTGAGAATGTGCATCTATGTTGATAAGGTATATTGGTCTATAGTTTTCTATTCTTGTGGTGTCTGGCTGGTTTTGGTATCAAGGTTAAGCTTACGTTAAGGTTAAGAAAGCATTGTCCTTTCTTATGTTCTTGAATAGTCTATGTAGAATTGTTGGCAGCTTTTCTCTGAATGCTTGGTAGAATTCCCCAGTGAAGCCATCTGGCCCTGGACTTTTTTTGGTTGAAATATTTTTAATGACCTGCTCTCTTTCTTCTATTGTTATGAGTCTGTTGAGGTTTGCTACATCTGCCTGTGTTAATTTGGGTAGATGGTATGCTTTCAGAAAATTTTCCATTTCAACTATGTGTACAAATTTGTTAGTCTTTCATAATGTGTTTCTATTCTTGTTATTTCACTTGAATCTATTTTAGTGTCAACCTTTTCATTTCTAACTCTTAATATTTGCATCTTCTCATTCTTTTCTTTTGTTAGGTTGGCCGCTGGTTTGTCAATTTTGCTTTTGTGTTCTTGCTCTTCTGATTATTTTTAATTTCATATTATTTTGGTCTGAGAAAATGGATTGTAAAATCTCAAACTTTAAAAGTTACTGGGGCTTGCTTTGTGTCTTAACATATGATCTCGTCTAGGGAATGCTCCATTTTCACTGTCAAATAATGTATTTTTGTTGAGTTCTCCGTATATGTCTAGGAACACAGGTTGTTTAATGGTGTTGTTTCATTCTTCAGTGTCCTTATTGAGTTTCTTTCCCAATGATCTGTCCTTCCTTGAGAATGTATTGAAATCTCCCACTACTACTGTGGACTTGGTGCTGACTCATAACAATCCTACGACAAAAGGAAACCCAGACCAATATTGTCCCATCTTCACAAAGTGCTGCCATGGCCAAGCCTATTGTTAAGGCCACTGAGTCAAATGCATCTCATACAGGCTCTTCCTGGTAATTGCTGATCTCTCACTTTAAAAATTATGTCCTTCTCCAGGAATTAGTCCTTCCTGATAAAATGTTCAACGTACATGAGACAAAGTCTCACCATCCTCACTTCCACAGAGCTTTCTGGTTTTGTTCCATCTTCTGGCAATCTGTAGTATATTCAATATTCATTGCAAATACCATAATTCAACTGTATCAATTTTTCTTTGGTATTCCTTATCCAGCTTTCATGTGAATATGAATTCACATAATTCAAATGACCATGGCTGGAGCTAGTGCACCTAAAACCTCAAAGTGACATTTTTGGTTTTTAGCATTTTAAATACTTCCTTAAATAATTTATTTTCTTTACATTTAATTGCAGTCTGTATTGAAGGTTGGTGTCATTGGTCATCATCAGTAAATGCATCCAGTCCTCTTTGATTTCACCAAGCACGTTTGTGTCATCAGCATAACATGAGTTGTTAATGAATTTTCCTCCAACTGTGATGCTGCATTCTGCTTCGTATAGTCCAGTTTGTCAAATTATTTGCTCAGCATAAAAATAGAATAAATATGGTAAAATGACACAACGCTGACAGACACCTTCTCTGATTTGTAAGTCGTGCAGTATGCTCTTGTTTTGTTGGAAGAACTCCCTCTGGGCCTATGTAAAGGTTCTGCATAGGCAAAATGAAGAGTTCTGATATTGCCAGGCTTCCAAATGTTATCCCTACTTTGTTACAATTCCAACAGTTGAATAACTTTGCCTAATCAATAAAACACAAATAAACATCTGTAATGGGTAGATTTTATGTCAACTTGAACCTTTGTGAAAATAGGGGTGGGGTCCAGCCTATCAGTCAGGTCACAGCCAGATGATGCCTCCTTCCATGTGCGGCCTTTGCAAGCTTGGCTTCTGAGTCAGCCTCCAGGGATGGGCGCATATGGGTCGTTAACCCTGAGAGCTCTCAGCACCCGTGGATCCATGCCATTCCTTGTTCCCTGGCCCGATTCATCAACACACAGCTATGAATCTGAAGAGGGCTCCATAGCATCAGATCCAAAGAACTGAGTTGGACGTACACTTTCTTGATAAAAAGTTACTTCTTGACATATGAGTGATGCTGGCTTTGTTTCTCTAGACAACCCAGCCTAACACAACAGCTTTCTGGCTCATGTCACAAGTGATATCCTTCAATCCCTATCATCTTCTGAACCTGGCTTGAATTTCTGGCAGTTCCCTGCTAATGCACTGCTACCACTGTTTTTTAATTGTCTTCAGCAGACTTTTTACTTGCATGTGATATTAACATTCCTACATAATTTCTGCTTTCTCTTTGATCACCTTTCTTTGGGATGAACACAAATGTAACTCTTTTCCAGTCAGTAGCCCAGATAGCTCTTATTAAATTTCTCGGCATATATATTGTAAGTACCTACAGCATTACAACCGGTTGTTGGTATTCATCGACTCCTGGAACTTCCTTTTTCACTAATGTATTCAGTGTAGCTTGGGCTTCTTCCATCCATACCACTAGTTCTTGATATTACTCTATCTCTTGAAATGGTTGGGCAGCTACCAATTCTTTTTCATACAATGACTCTGTCTTCCTTCTATATTCTCTTGATGTTTCTGATGTCCAACATCTTGCTCATAAAATCCTTCTATATATTGCAATTTGATGCTTGAATGTCTTCTTCATTTTTCAACTTCTTCAAGTTTTCAGCTTGAGAAATGAAGGGTGTCCCCTTCCCTTTTGCTTTTCTAACTCCAAGTCACTGCCCATTTAACTGTCATCTTAACTTCATCTTCATAAGATGCCCTTTTAAATCTTCTGTTCTCTTTTACTTAATTGTCTCTTTTGTTATCTTTAGCATCTCTACCTTTAACAGCAAGTTTCAGAGTCTCTTCTGATATCCATGTTGGCCCTTTCTTTCCTTGGTAATGACTTTTTGCTGGTTTCATGTCCTTGATGCTATCCCACAATGGTCATTAATGTTCAGTCTGTCAAGTCCATTGTTGAAATGGTCCCCTAATTCAGATGGGATGTACTCAAGGTTGTACATTGGCTATCCTTTCTTTGTTTCAGTATTCTTCAGCTTCAACTTGAATTCGTATATGAGCAACTGATGACCTATTCTGCCATTGTCTCCTGGTCTTGTTCTGACTGCTGATATTGAGTTTCTCTATCATCTCTTTTCGCAGTTGTAGTTGACTGGATTCCTGTGGGTCCCATCCAGTGCAGTGCACTTTCATTGGCAAAGAAGAAGCCATTGTCCTTGAAAAACTATTGGGGGTCTCCAGCGTTGAGTCCATCACTGAGGCAAGATTTTCCAATTACCAATCCTTTATCTTTGTTTACAACTTTAGCATTCCAATCACCCATAATTATCCATGAATCTTTATGCCACTTTGATCCATGTCAGAATGGGGAAGTCAGTAAAAATTTTCAGTTTCTTTATTTTGGCATTCATAGCTGGTGCATATATTTGAATAATAGCTATATTAGCAGGCCCTCCTTGTAGGCATATAGATATTATCCTATTACTGACAACATTGTATTTCAGGTTGGATCTTGAAGTGTTATTTTTGAGGATAATGCCATCCCTCTTTAATTTACCATTTCTGGAATAGCAAACCACATGATTATTTGACTCAAAATGGCCAATCGGTCATTAATACCCAGCATATCTATTGTTAGGCATTCCATTTAATTCTTGAGAACTTACAATTTTCCTAGTCTCATACATTTCACAATCTGATTATGAATGGGTATTTGCCGCTGTTTCTTCTCCTTTTGACTGGTGCTACACCAGAAAGTAAACATCTCAAAATTTTTACTCCTTCTACTTCATTGAAGTGGACTCAACTTTAAGGAGGAAGCTCTTTTCCCATCAAATTTTGAATGCTTTCCAACTCCCAAAGAGTTCCTCTTTGGGCACTACATTAGAAAATGTTTTATCCCCCCACAGTGGGGTCGCAAAGAGGGGTTGAGTCAATCACGGTGCAGAAGAGCACCAACAGATCACACAATATGCCTCTGATCCCTTGAGGCCTCCTCACCCCCCACTATCATGACCCCAGTGCGCTTCCCATGCTGGACTAGACGGAACATGTACATATGTATAGGCAAGAGATAAAACTCACGACACATGGACCCCAGGAACAGGAGTGGGAATAGCGATTCCAAAAGAGTTGGGGAAGAGGGACAGAATTGAGGAGGGAGGGGGGAACTGATCGCAGTGAGTGGTACATATCCACATACACCCATCCAGGGGGAAGAACAACAGAAACCAGAGAGGAAGGGAGACAGCGGTCAGTGTGAGATTTGAAAATAATAACAATCTATAATCTATCAAGGGGCCACGAGGGTTGGAGGGGGGGAAGGGAGGGAAGGGGGGGAAAGAGGAGCTGATCCCAAGGGCTCAATGGAAAGTAAATGTCTAGAAAAGAATGATTGCAATATATGTACTAATATGGCAGATACAATTGATGTTTGGATTGTAACAAGAGTTGTAAGAGCCCCCAATAAAATGATCCTAAATAAAAAAGAAAGAAAGAAAGAAAATGTTCTGAAGCTATTCACAAAGTTTTCACTGGCTATTTTTTAGAAGTGGATCTCCAAGTCCTTCTTCCTAGTCTGTCTTAGTGTGGAAGCTCTGCTGAAATCTATCCACCGTTGGAAATACTGCAGATATATGAAATATCTTACCCGTGGCATATCTTCTTGCATCACAGCAACACAGAAGCCACCAGAGTACCACCAATTGACGGCAAGTGGTGGCTAGAGACATGCTGGGTTGTTATTTTTGATCTTGAAGGTGTGTGCAGGCTAATCACATGTAAGCCTATAGAGTCTATAGAAGTGGGATTAAAATGCATGCTTTCAGCAATGATTTCTCTTTGCCTTCTTAGACTAATGACTTAAAAGGAGGCCTGGTGAAGGTTAAGTGCTTGACTGCTAACTGTTTGGTTGATGATTCTAGCCCATTGGATGGCTCCGGGAAAGACCTGACAATTTGCTTCCTTAATGACCACAGCCAAGAAAATCCTATTGTGACACCAATACTTCTCTGTCACATGGAGTCACATCACATGGAGTCACATCAGAACCAACTTGATCTCACCTAACAATAACTGAGTTGGAAGTTTGAACTGCATATTTTAGTTCACATTTCACTGGAAATCAGGATCTACAAAATGGTTCTAGAGATCTAAAATCCTAATAGCCTCCAAATAACATTCAAAGGATCACACCAGAAACAATCGTGTTGATATATCCTTTGCATGAATAACATGTTCAGGACTCTGGACATGACCTAGAGTAAGCTGAAAGCTAATGGGAAAACAGCTCAAGCTAATGGGAGAACGCATAATGTACTTCCTTGCCTACTTACCAGCTTACCCTAAGCCATGAAGTAGCACTAGCCTCCACTATGTAGATAATCATAGAACTAAAATTTTAAAATAAGAGAGGAGCAGGCAGAAGCTAAGGGTTAGAAAAGAGAGTTGGAGCCCTTACGAGTGTGGCCTCAGGCAGGTCCGCCTATCATCTTTCTGGGTATATCTGGTAGCAACTAACTATAATTTTTTTTTAACCAGGGGACAGGCTTGCCACCTGTGCTCTCCTCAAATTATCTCTGATCAGGCATATGCTACAGGAAGTTATGTTTAAGTGGCTGTGATTGGGCCCGGAGCATAACTAAGTCTCTAATTACTAGCTGGTTAAATCAGATTGCTTCTGGAATTTTGCAGTCGTTTGTGTAAATTGCCTCAATATTTTTAGACTGTCAACTTGTCCTTTAATAGTGCTATGTGAACTCAGAAATGAACAAGGAAAAGCAAATCTGCCAGTGAATTAACCAATGTGCAAAACGAAGAGAGCTGGCCCAGGCAGAAGCCATAAGTAGTCATTGTAGGAACAAGTTATGCATTTGTCAATAACTTTTCTGGAGGCTGAAAGAAACACCTTTATAGGTGCATCTTTCCAAAGCTTTGCAATGTGTCCATCCAACTGACCACTGAGAATAATAGGTGAAGGAAAATTATGAGAAAACCTCAATTCAGATCCCAGATCTTCTGCCCAGTTTCTAGTCGTGTGCTGTTATGGTCAGTTTATGAGATCTGTCAATGTTAGACTTGGGGTCATAGCGGATTAGACATTGAGTTGCTCACAGCAAAGTCGACAATTTGAACCCTTCAGTCATTCAATGGGAGAAAGATGAGGCTGTCTGCTCCCATAAAGATTTAAAGTGTCAGAAAACTGAACGGGCAAGTTCACTCTGTCCTTGGGGTTGCTATGAGACAGAACCCACAATGGTTGTGGGTTCGGTTTGGCTTTGTGATGTTAAGAGAAATTATGTAGCGTTTCTGATCCTCAGGTTTCTCACTAAAAATTCCTCATTACACCTCAGGGTTGCTGTGATGATCAAATGAAATAACACGTTGAAAATACGTAGCATCGCCTTGCTAAAGTAATGACATTTAATTAACGCTTGGTGATAATAATAATTATCATTGTCAACACATTTAGGTATTCTCAACTGTGTCTCTAGTAGAGAGGAGTGTTTCCTTTGCCTATCTCCCGACTCATGGCGACCCAATTATGAATTAGAATTACAAAGTAGAGTTAATAAAGAGAATTATTTCAGACTGAAGTGAGCAACAACATTCCTCCTTGAGATTAGAAACACTTCCCAAGTTGTGTTTCCTTCCCCCCTAGTGCCCCTGAAATGATACCGTGGGTGAGATTTTTTTTAAGTGGTACATCAACAGAGTTACTTATTTCCAAAGGAAATAAATACTCATATAATGCAGTGGAGGTGGTACTTAATAAACAATCCTTTCAGCGAGTCAACAAAAGAGCAAACTGTCAGTTTTTCACAGGCATGCGCATAAAGTCGCTTACGGTGCCTCATGCATGTGGCTCTTACCTCCCGTATTTTATCTGTTTTACTGCTCGTCTCTCTCGGACACTTGCCATTGGAGGAGTCTGGCAACACAAACACATGGAAAAATGCTTAATGAAGCGCATATGTGCAGATCCTGCACTTTGCTCTGAGAGGTGAAGGAGAAAGACTTGGCGTCACTTGTTCAGGGACTTGGGCAGCTGTAGGGTTGGACCAGTGCCATCCCGATTCCCTACTGAAACGAAGGACGCAAACTCTGTTTTCAAGAAAATAATGCCTAACGCTTTTGCCAAACCGTTGTCTCCAAACATTACCCTCCCTGCAGAACACTAATAATTTTGAATCTGTGAGTAAGTGGCCTTTGGAAAGGTTACCTGTGTGCCTGGGAGATGTTTAACCTTTCTCGTTTTAAGCCACCAGCACTGTGGTCATTTACTTGGGCTCGAAAGGGCAAGGCCTGACATTTGGTCTTTGGTGGATTTAACAGGCCGCTTGTAAGCTTAAAGGTTTTGCCTGGTTAAATCAGGTTTTATCACAGAGGCTATTTGCAACTTGATGCTCTGCCTCACGGAATTGTCAGTGTTTGCCTTTGCTCTGAAGTGGATCTGGCAACTCAACGTTTGTTCCTGAGTAACTCTGAAAATAGAAGATCTTAGGGTTTAGGTCTTCTTCTCCCCCCACCCAGCAGCCTTTATGAGCAGTTCATTTTCGCTAAAGGTGCTTATAAGACATCTGAAACGATAAACATCAGTGTTTGGGTGACAGAACACTCGTAACCCCACCACCTTGTAAATGGCCAATGCTTTCCTTCATTCTCTTCTGGGTTGAGGGAAAAATAGACACATACACACATATTTGACAATAAGCTTGCGAAATACATTTTCTATGGATTCTGTGGAAATAAATATCTCATTCAGTTTGGGGAATTAAACATAAGTTGGGCTTGCACTGCAGCTTGGCAGGCCTCTTGTTGACTCCCTTGCGAATTTCTTAGAACAGTTGTTCTAAATCCAAACTCTTTCCACTGCGCTCAAGCCCCCAGTCCTCCCCCAGCTGTCCCTCCTTCTCACACATGACCTCATCACCTTTTTGCTGCAAGCACGGTGGCCATGAAGGCTCCCTGGTTCCTCTTCTTCCTCCAAAACACACAGTGTATGTTGTGTTTGTCTGTACTCTCCCACAACCCTCCTGTCTCAATGAAAGAGGTGGCTCTCTTTCCGGAGTATGTCTCTATTTGAACACTTGATCCCATCCCTCCTCACTCCTGAGAGAAATCGATTCATCCATCGTCTATTTTCCCTGGCTCCTGCCCCGTGGTCTCTAAACCTACCGCAGGGCTTCTCGGACTTTGACCCAAACTGCCAGTGTAGGAAAGGAAGTCAAAAAGATTGCCGCTGGAGTGGCAGTCCCCACATGGCTGGGGTTATTCCCAACCAAATGTATTGAACCATGTGCCCGCAGTCAAGATGGCTGCAAACAAGTTCTCTCCATCATCCACTGTCCTTAGTCTCTTTGGGGGGCCTTCCAGAAAAAGTCCAAGCATTCAAAGCAGTGGCTTCCAAGGGGATCTGCTAGGTCCATTCCACTCAGTAGATGATGGTGGCTGTTTGTGAGGAGCCCAAAGAAGTCATCTGGAGAGATTGTCTCAAAGGACACAGGAGGAGGATGGGGACACACCGGGGAAATATTTTCAGAAAATGGAAAACTGCAATGGTAAGAAAAAGGCCAGCAAAGAGACACTGCATCATTGACCATGCACCCCTTTGTGCGTCAAGGGTAGCAAGGGCGGTCCTATAAGACTTTCGTTGGGAAAACTGACCCCATTATCCCCACGTCCCTGATCTTGCCCCTTCAGGTGTGGAATTGGGGGCGCTCCCCAAACTCAAGGAATATTTCAAAGGAACACAATTTGCGTCCCTGTTGGATGCCCAAACTGCCATTTGGACATGCTACAAATGGAAGAGTGCCGCATTCTTCAGGACAGCGTTAGAGAAATGGACACACACTGCCTTCAGACGCGTGTGCTCCATCGAGATGGAGGATATGTCAATGACCAGGCATTTTCATAAGCAACTTGAGGTTACTATACATTTGGCACTTTCATATTTTCTTAGCTTTTCAAGACATGTCTTAATTCTGCAGACATAGTTCTGCCGTATCCAATGAGTATTGTTGAACTTTGTGCCCTGTGTCTTATCTTCATTGTTTCCTTAGACAGGATTCAGTCTCTGGTATTTTTTAATATGTATAAGTGAACATCTCATGTGTTTTCATCTAAAAAGTTTTCCCATATATGAATATTCTCCCTATCTCAATAGTATTGTAAATTCTATATCAGTGACTAGTTTAAGGAAACTATTATTGGTATTACCAAAGACCTCATGGAGGCTACTTCTATTATCTCTCAAAAAAGTGATAATGCTGCCATCTTAGATACATGAATGGATTTTGAGCTCACATTTAACCATAAGCCCTAACCTAAGAACACTCCATTATGATGTGGCCCTGCCCAATACCTGCCCTCAAGAAAGGATCACTGAAGATATGGGTGCTACAGCAAAGTGTGGTGAAGAAACTAGATGGTGCCCAGCTATCAAAAACAGTAGCATCTGGGGTCTTAAAATCTTGTCTTAAAACAAGCAGCCATCTAAGTGAGGTGTCAGCTAAATCCACACAGAAGAACATCAGTCAGTGTGAGCCAATTATAGTAAATAATAAAATCCAAGATCAGAAAAGGGACATCTATCAGAGATTAAGTTCTGAGCACCCACTTTGCAGAAGGCTGTGGAAGACAAGAAAGCCAGAAATCTATTTGCAGATCCTTAATCCACAGGGATTAAGCCCCCATTGAGTTCCTTCTTACCATTGACCAGGGATGTGAAAAGGCTTGCCCTCAGCGACCCTATATAGATTTCTGAGGCTGTAAATCTTTATAGGACCAGATAGCCTCATCTCCCCACGCCTCATGGTGCAGCTCATTGGTTTGAACTGGGGAACTTTGGGTTAGCAAAGTTTACCTGACAGCACCACCAGGGCTCTGTTGAAATTACAAAGATAAATGGTAAATGCATCCTATTCTCAAATAAGGTTCAGTCTAGTAGAATGATATGACAATAAGCAAAGTGAATACTGTTGGAAAATGATAAATGCCCTGAAAGAGGTCCAGATAAATTATATTAGGTTTTCTAGCTACGAAGTGATCATTTTTACCTTGTGGAATCAAAGCGAGCTTTGTAGCAATAGCATTTGAGTAGTTCTTGGACACATGAGCCCCTGGGGAGTCTAAACCGATCAAGGACTTAGCTGCTAACCAAAAGGCTGGTGCTTTGAATCTTATTTAAGGCACCTTGACCGAAAAGCCAGGTGATCTACTAAAGATTTAGCTGCTGACAACTCTATGGAACGCAACGTGAAGAGTGCAGCTAACGCCATTGAATAGTACGTGTCGAAACTGTTGATTTGGTGCAAATTTGCATATTCTCAACAACACTAAAACATACTTCTTAAATTGACGTAAAAATATATGGGTGATATGTATTTATTACAAAGCCTTCCCAGCAGATGGCAGGACAGGGCCATTTTCAAACAATCACCATATTCCAGCAATTTGCTAACTGATGGAAGTAAAGTCTGTTGAGGAAGAGGCATCCTTTTCTAATTGGCACCAAGACATCATGTGGGCTCGTGATGATCTGACTGGACTGAGTATGTGCAAAAGAGACAAATATGGAGCGTCAACATGACATAGAGAATACATCCATGCGACTACAGCTTGGGGCGCATGCGAAAACACAGAGGGAAAAAGTTGGGAAAGTGGGTTCCGTCCAGATTAACGCTTGAATATCAATATAAGAATGGTGGGATGGGTTCAAATGGTTTCCAGAAGTTACCTTGGGAGCACCATATAATGTAGTTTTGAAAGGCAAGGCCCTGTAAAGTGGAGCATCCGTTCAAAGGTGATTGGTATTTGAATGTAGACAGGTGCATCCCAAACTGCATGCTCGGACACTCTCTTTCTTCTGGATTTTAATGACAGCACTGGGCAGGTACAGAGCAGACGCAGAGGGAATTGCACAGTTTATTTGAGGTCTACCATTTCTCTGTCACGCTGACTCTTCTGTTGCCCTGACAGAATGACCTCCCAATGTTTCATATTCACATGCCCAAAATCCAACTCCTCCTCTTCTCCCTCAAAATGACGTCATTTGTGGACACCAATGTCCTCCCAAATACATGGATGGAAAGCTTACAATCCTAAGCGCCTACTCTTTTCTTGCCAATTACTTCCCAGTATACATTTTTCCCCTTGTTCCATTTTCTTCTTCTTCTTCTTCTTCTTCTTCTTTGTTGTCATCGTCGTCTCCTCTCCTCCTCCTCCTCCTCCTCCTCCTCTCCTCCTCCTTCTTCTTAGTAAGAAAAGCTGGCTGTTTGGCTGAGCATATGAGTCATTTCACTCAGCTAATAAACAATATTCTCAGTTTTCCTTGCATGCAACTAAGTGTTGGTGAATGAGACTAAAGTTATGTGATACCTCCAAGAAGTCCAGCACATAGAAGTAATGGCTGGAATTCTAGTATCCATCCTGTACCATAACGACACATACCTTAGAAATAACTGGCAACTAGAAAAAGTCTGAATCTCTGAACAGTTCATGGAACTGCCATAGTATCCCTGGACTACCTGGCTTAGTTAAGCCTTCCTTATTGGGGGTTTTCCTCTTGTTTGCAGCTGAAGCTCATCCTAACAGATATAGTCCAGAGTACCGTATATATTCAAATATAAGCCAACCCGAATATCAGCCGAGGCACTTAAGTTTACCACAAAAACTGCATTAAAAATGTGCTGAAAAACTCGACTTATAGTTCTATATTTTAGGAAGCATGTTAAAATAGTTTCCCCAATTGGAACAACTCAGAAAGCACTATTCTGCTAAAGTTCCACTAGCAAGAGATTTCAATGAAAGCTGCACATATAAACTAGAACTAGAAAAGAGTCATTTGGTGCCCTGGCAATTATCAACTACATTAGCAGGAATCGTACTCATCATCACCAGAACCCCCCCCCAACAGATGTTATAATACAATGACACTGTATTATTATGATTATACCTTGAAGTCATATTGCCAAGGACTTCAAATACATTGCATATTCTTATAATTTTTAATCTGGTATGCACGATAGGCATATGAGCTACATAGGAGGCAAGTAAGTTCATGTTTACTTTATTGCTGGTGTCAGGAATAAATTGATTCTTGTGGTCATAGGATTTCTCCAGTGGCTTCTCTCGTGTTTTCCCCAGCAGGTTAGTAATCCCAGCCCTCATTTCCATGACTCCTCGAAATGGGCCTGATCCTGCACTATGAGCCACTGACAAACCAGAGATTAGCCTCAGAGCCAGTCTCAATCATGCAAGGTAGATTTCTTTTTTTTCAAATATAACTTTCCAAAAAGTTATCAAGTACCAAAAAGAATTTCCAAAACGTTTTACAAGACTGTTCAAGACTCAGACCAAGAGACCGTTCAAGGCCCAGATCAGGGAGAAAAAAAATTAGGGGAGGAGGGATCATTTTTATTTGGGCTTGCTTTGAAGTCAGAGAAAAATGTACTGACCTAAATAATATTTTTATGAGATGGGTCATTGTGTCAGTATTTACAGCCCTTCAAACTCTATTTAATTTTTGCGTGCCTCATCTGTTAAGTATCTTGTCCAAGAGCGCATACCAAATCATTGACATCGTCATAATGAGGCCTCTAGAGCCTGCTTCCCAGTTTCAGATTTGAAATAAGCCAAGTGACAGAAGAAGGGAAAACTGGGTTAGAGAAAGAAAGTTGGCTTGGAAACTCTGTGTTTCAAAATCAGGCCAATTACACCATGACATTTTCAACTAAACAGAAAAATAAACTGGTGCCCTAACATCTTTTTCAATGGATGGAGAGAGAGGCACTTTTCAATGGTAAGAAGGGTAAAATTACAAACCTACCCTCTTTGGAAAGTTTTTAATCTGATGAAGCTTCATCCTTTGTTCAATTCTAGTAGAGTTAGAGAAACTAGAATGTTAAGGAACAAAGGAGTACATGCGAAACAAAATATGCCAAACCCAAACATGGAGCTTCCTGGTCATCTAAATTGTTTTCCAGCCGTTTCTTCTCTTGTCTCCCGCGCTTTAGATTCCTAAGTCTGTACTCTGTGTACTCCAACTCTGATGACTGTCTCTAATCACCTAAATTTATAGTGCTCCATTCAGAATTTTTTGAACCTTGGCCGGCCAAATAATTGTGATGATCCATTTTGCTGGTTCTTTTAACTTTTCTTCCCTCTGTCTGTACCTTAGTCTCTCTCTGGTCCTTATTATTCCTATTTCATTCCCCTCTCAATCTCTCATCTCTATCTTCTTCCTACACACACACACACACACATACGAAGCAGGAGCCCAGACAGTCCCCAGTGCTTTTCCTTTCCCACCTGGGGGTTATGGAAAAAGTCCAATATTTCTAACTTCTGGGACCAAAAGGAAGTACTGTGAGAGGGGAAAAACACACGATGATGTAATCAAGTAACGTTATTCACGGGATAACTGACTAAAGTCAAGGAAAAGTTGTTCACACTGCTGAGAGTATGTCTAATTGCCTCAGCTTCTCCCTCCCCCATCCAAAGTCCCCTAATCAAGGGGACTCCAGCCAACGTGCAGGCTTTCTCCGACAACAGCAGTAGCTGCTCAGAAATGAGCACGTGACTCTTCTCAGGCCTTTCTTATCCAAACGGATTCCTCCGTACCAGCCATAGAGCCCTCTCTGATGAGCCAATGCACGATTTCTGCCTGTTCCACATCATGGGTATCACATCCCTGCATGCCAGTGTGTGAGGAACGTTACCGATAAACTCATAGACTGCAGTGTCACCAGTAGTCCAGAAAAAGGGGAAGGGATACATACATACGACCTATCAAGACCCTGCTTGACACTTCCCAATAGCCGCAGACCAGGAGCCTGAAGAGTGGCCTCCTACGCACAAGTCAAGAGTCCTAGTGGCATCGTGGGTTACATGTTGCCCTGCTAACCACCAGAGCAACCATTCAAACCCACATGTCACTCAGAAGGAGAAAGATGGAGCTTTCTGCTCCTCAAAAGATCTGCAGCCTCAGAAACCCACAGGAGCGGTGGAGCTGTCTACTCTGTCCTACCGGGTTGCTCTGAGTTAGAATCAACTTGACGGCAGTTAGTGGTTTCGGTTGGTTTACCCACAACTCATGGGCTCTGGACCATAAGTGGGGTCAGGGGAACTTGCCCTCCAACTCAGGTCCACCCCGAATTCGTCACCCAGCAGACCTTGGGAAAGCTCAGACTTGCTCACCCTGAGTGGGAGTTTGTTCCTTCTCGTTCACAGCTGCTCACCACCCCCACCCCCATCACCATTTGTTGACATCATTGCCGCCTGCTCTCATCTGAGCTTTGGGCCGCTGCCAACACATGTCAATTGGCCAATGTCAATACGTGTATTTTGCCTCCAATTTTGCTGACTTGTATGCCTCCCCTCCAAGACAAAGGTTTCAAATCGTATCCAGTTTAAAGGTTTGCTTATTTTGTTTATGCTTCTAAAATTTAAATGCAGTTCCTTTGTTTTAACTATAAAAGTGCCACGTGCTCACTGTAAAACAAAAAACAACCAGGCAACCAAAAGCGGCCTCTAAAAGAAAACCATTTAGGCCCATATTCCATTTGAGTTAGGGTTTCCTGTTTGTTTGTTTTATCCATGTGGCGTGAGACATGGATCTTACTTCACATTTGTCTACATGTGGAAATTCAATGTTCTCGGCAGCATTTATTAGACTTGATAAAACGTTTCCTCCAAGAGGACATTTAAATGGATAACAACATACGTAAAGATATTCACTGCCATTATCCATTATAGAGATGCAAATCAAACCCACAATGATACCTAAGTTCATTGCACTAGGATGGCTACCATTTAAAATAATACTAATAGAAAATAACAAATGTTGGCACAATTGGAGAATTGGGATCCCATCCCCATTCTTGTGGGAAATGAAACATGGTCCAGCTCTTATGGAAAACAATCTATCAGTACTTTAAAGAACCAAAGATAGAACTATCCCACCCAAAAGACGCGAAAGCAGAAAACTCACACAGGGACATGCATGCCAATGTTCCTTGTGGCACGATTCACAATAAGCAAATGGGAGGAACGATCTAAAATGCTCCTCAACAGATGACTGCATAAACATATACACGCAATGGAATACTATTCAGGAGAAACAAAGTCTTGATTCATGCTACAATACAAATGCAGCTGGAAGACCTTACGCTGAGTGAAATAAGCCAATTACCAAAGGACACATGTTGTATGATATCACTGGCATAAAAAGCCCAAAAGAGGTAACAGAGAGAGAAGAAAGGAGGAAAAGGGGGAGGTGAATGAAACTATCATATTTGATCCAAGTTTCCATGGAGAAATCCTGAGCAAAAGGGGAGAAAAAACACAGCAGAGCGTCTCATTCTCTTGGACTCCAGACTTCATCGATGCGCTCCCGAAAGCAGTGTTCTGAGATGAAACGTAAACGTTAAGTCAAGAATATCCGTAGAGGATCAAAAGGACTCCAACAACTTGAGACCATCGGCGCGGCACCGGCGTCTTAGGAGCTGGTGAGTTTCCGTGAACAAGGGGCAAGCAACAAAGGGGAGATGGTGGCCCAGCTTGTCACAGTGGCACTCGTAGAATTGGCATAGGGTTTGCCTTGCCCTTTCTCAACAAACAAATAAAAATAGGGCTTTTTCAATATACCAAGATAGCAGTCCATTTTAAAACTTTTTTTTTTTTTAACTCTCCAGCCTGGTAAAAAGTTGAGGTTTAGCCTGCTTCGATTTTTAAAGGGGGGATGGCTCCACCTTCTGGTCAAACTTTGAAGTACACCACAGAAAATTTTCATTAACTCTGAACCTCATTTTCCGTTCACTCTCCAGTCACATAATGGTTGGTTGGTTGGTTGGTTGGTTGGTTGGTTGGTTGGTTGGTTGGTTGGTTGGTTGGTTGGTTGGTTGGTTGGTTGGTTGGTTTTTGTAAGGAATTGCCCTGCTGAAAATTCATAGGGGAAAGGAGGTGAAAATATGCAGACCATGACCTTCAAAATACTGTAAATCATCTTGCATATTATGTTCAAAATATCAATATGGACAAAGTTCAGTTAAAAGTAACTTGGTCGTTGGACTTGGTACTGGATAGGAAGTGACACCAAATGCAGTAAAACAACAAGCGTACTGGAGTCTTGTCTTCTGGATACCAAACACCAAACATAATAATAAACACCCAACTCGCTGCCACCTTGTCAATTCTGACCCATCGCAACCCTGTAGAACAGTGGTTCCCAACCTTCCTAATGCCGCGACCCTCATGTTGTGGTGACCTCCAACCATGACATTGTTTTCCTTGCTGCTTCATCACTGTCATTTTGCTACTGTTATGAATCAGGCAACCCCTGTCAAAGGGTCATTTGACCCCCAAAGGGGTCGATACGCACAGGTTGAGAACCACTGCTATAGACCCAAATAAAACTGCCCCGAGACTATGAATATTTGACGTTGTAGAACGCTTCCTCTTTCTCTCATGGAGCAGCTAACCTTGTGGTTCACTCACTGCCACTGAGCATTTACTATGTACCAGGTACGATGGGCTAGACATGTATGGCATTGACTTGATTTTGATTCACAGCAACATTATAGAACAGGATGAAGCTGCCCCTGTGAGTTTCTGAGACTGTAACTCTTTACTGGAGCAGAAAGCCTCCTCTTTCTCCGTTGGAGCTGCTGGAGGGTTTGAACTGCTGAGCTTGTGATTAGCAGCTCAATCCATAACCCACTACATCACCAGAGCTCCTTATGGAAGATACATCGATATACATATGGAGTAACACCAGTGAAAACTTCCATTCAAATACATTCTACTAATAGAGAGCAGTGGGAAAGATAGAATGGCACCTACTAAGGGCAGGAAACTTGCAAGACCCGCACAAGCAATGGGTTTCCAGCTCTGAGGCTTCGTTACACAACTAATTTGATCTGCACACAACTCTTTAGGGTAGAGGGGCCCCTGGTGGTGTAGTGGTAACTCATTGAGATGCTCATTTCAAGGTCAGCATTTTGAGACCACCAGCCGCCCTGCGGGAGAAAGATGGGGCTTTCTACTCTACCAGAAGCCCACATGGGCAGTTCTAGCCTTTTCTGTACGGGTGCTATGAGTTGGAATCAACTCGGTGGCATTGAGTTTGGGGTTTGGGCGATAGAGTAGAGAGTATCATTTTCCAGATAAAGAAACTAAAGTTTGGGGCAATTAAGTCAACTATTCAAGACCTTGCATCTAAGGGGCCTCTCTAGAGATCATATTTTACTTAGTTGCGCTTAAAGGAAATGACTTGGGGTCATGGTCTTGTCCACACGCATTCTCAAAATAGTCGAAGTCAAGACAAGGCCCGGTTTCTATTTCTCTAGTCACAGATGTAGAACCCAGTGGCTTACCTCGCATCGTCCTTCCCTGGTCTGGCACTGACTGTGAGGGTGAGTTATAAAGTTGTGTAACAGAAAGCTTAGGCTTCGTGTCACTTCACCATTTATGTTGTGCCTTCGACCCCTCCCAGTTCCAATCCCCCATCGAAGTCCCCTCAAACACGATTCATTTAAAACCATGTAGAAAATGGCATATTTTTTTAAATCACCAATGTGAATATAACGTACATTAAAATTGTGCCTAAAATATATTTTTTCCAAAATCTGTCTCCTGTGTTATTTTTTAATGTTTTGGCAGAAGCTGTATTGGTTTGGCTTTGCTTTTACAGTTTGAGCATGCATTTTTCTTCATTAAAAACCTTAAATGGTATTCTCCTGCATTTTTAGTGCTGATACAAATGTTGATATCGAATTCCAATATTGGTACCTTCTTCAAATTCTATTGTGGGGAAAAAAGTAGGCTGTTTCTATTTCTATTTCTATTCTATTTCTGTAAAGATTTGCGCTCTCAGATACACTATAGGAGTATAAGGTCCCTATGAACTGAAATGGACTCACTTGGAGTGGGTTTGAACTACTGGTTTATTAATGTGTGTGATGGGGGGGGTCTGTATTGATACCACGGTGTGGTAGTTACATTATTTGGTGTCAATTTGGGACGTAGAGGATTAAGGGTGAAGGGGTGGAGTCTAGTCTGTTAATCAGGTCATAGCCTCTGTGTGGGCATGGCTTTCTCCTGACGATTCTGGGAATTCCTGTACTTCCTCCTTGAAGGGGAAAGACACACTCTATTCACGCCCTGGAAGACACTCTACTGACAAGACATATGGAACGACGTGAGTGCCCTTAGCTGGAGAAACCACATGGAGACCCCTGCCAGGGCTGAGATGCTTACACCGTCACTGGATCCAAAGACTTTCTACCCACTGGCCTGTGATGGTTCTGCGTTTGGTGCCATTGCATGTGTTTTGTGAGTCTGTGGAGGACTTTATAGATTGGTATCAGACATATGGGCTAATATCGGACTTATGGCCATAGACTGAACTGGGTTGGGATGTTTTTTCAATGTTCAATTGCTCTTGTATATAAATCTCTTTCTTATACACATATGCATGTTTATGAATTTGTTTCTCTATTCTACCCAGACTAACACACATGGTCAAATTCCTTTAAGGAAAATACACTGTTTTATTCCTTCATCCAACACAAAGCCTTTTCTACTTACTTTCCGGAAAGACAGCAATGAAGAAGCCAAATATGGTCCCTGTCCGCACAGAGCTTTAGAGAACTCACTACTCACGTTTGAAAGAGAGAAGACGATTTCCCCCCAAGGAAAACTTCTCAATCTATTTCTAAATATAGTACCTTCGAACAAGAGTTTACAGCATGCATACCCCCTTCCAACGAGTTGGCCAAGAAGAAAAATGACAATCTTTGTAATTTCATGGAGAGAAAAGACAACCTCTGAATATTACAATAGTAGGGAAATAAGATTGTATTTGCCATTCAAAAAGTACCAGACGACATCTTCCTCACACGGCCCAAACAAGGAAATTAAACTGGACAAAGGGCTGCTCTGGAAGCCACCTACCCTGGGCATGTTACCTTAGGAATTGAGGCTTTCTTGTGATGCTGACAACAATCAGGAAGTAGCTGACCTGACACTAATGAGAACCTAGGATACATTCTTCCTTACTTTTCTGTGTCTGTTTTCCTTGTCCAAGGAGTCCTAATGGGTTTGAACGGTTGCCCTTGCAGTTAACAGATGATCACATTGACCATTAGGCCACCGGGATGCCTTGGAAAAGTCATATGCAGGTAACCCACCAGCCACTCCATGGGAAAAGACAAACGGCAATGTGCTTCCATACAGATTCCTGCTCTTGTTTTCAGATGGATGCATTCAAGTCAGTTCCAGAGTTCCACATAAGGAAACCCTGCCTGCTCCTGCACCACCCTCTCAACTGTTCTTATGTTCGAGCCTCGTGTTGGAGCCACTGTGTCAACCCATTTCCTTACCTGTATCAGTGACTTCGGTCAAATGCACTTAGTTTTAGTCCTCAAAGTGATATCTTCGCTTTTGAACACTGTAAAGAAATCTTTTGCTGCAGATTTTCTCAATGCAAGATGTCCTTTGATCGTTGGTTGGGGAGCCAAGTAAAAGGAAAGGGTTGACAACATCAATAGTTAGTCCACCGATCATAATGTAGTTCATGGGGCCAGTTGTGAGGATTTTTGTTTTCTCTGTGCTGAAGTGTAAACCATACTGAAGGTTGTAGTCTTTGAGCTTCATTGGTGTTTCAACGCCTCTTCACTGTCTGCGAACTAACTTTGTGCCATCTGTCTATCACAGGTGGTCAATGAGTCTTTCGCCCATCCTAATGTCATGTTCTTCTTCACATAGTCTCGATCCTTGGACTATTTGTTCAGCATACCTATTGGGTCAGTATGATGAGAGGACACAACCCTGATACACATCTCCTGGTTTTAAACCATCCAGTGTTCTCGTTCTCTGTTTGTCCAACCAACTTGTGGTCCACGTACAATTTCCACATAAGTATCATTAAATGTACTGGTATCTCTGTTCTTCTCAATGTTATTCATAGTTTTCTGTGATCTGCACAGGCAAGTGCTTTACATAGACAATAACGCACAAATAAACATCTTTTTTTGGCCAAGATCCATGTGACATACTGACCCTCATGAAGGTATCACTAAAGATAGGGCTGCTACAACACAAGGTGAAGAAACCAGATGGTGGCCAATTATGAGAAAGAATAGGGTCTGGGGTCTTAGAACAAACAGCCATCTAAGTGAGGTGAAAGCTAAGTCCACACAGAAGAAGCACACCAGGCAAGGTGAACCAAGGATGGTAAATAATAATATCTGAGACAGGAGGAAGGAATGGTGTTTTGAGTTTGCAGAAGCTTATGGATGAACTTGGTTCTGTGTAAGCAGAGGATATAAAACAGATGTTTACGGTGAAAGCCCAAAATCTATTTGCAGGGTCCTCACTTGTATTGAATTCCTTCTGACCATGGACCACGGATGTGAACAGTCTCGCTACCAGACAGGGTGCATTGGGAAGTGGACTAGTGCAGATGTCCTTACGTTGAAATGTAACGCCTTATCCTGTGTTCCCCCTTTTGACCCATCTTAAATTTGTTCTAGTTTTTATTATTTTCTGTTATCTTTTCAATTGCAGTTTTTGGCTGTTTTTATTTTGTTATTGTTGTTGGGTTTTTGCTTTGCTTTACTTTCTGTTTTTGTATGATTTTCTGTATTGGAATCCAGAATAGGTAAATCTACAGAGGACATTAACTGCATTAATAGTTCCTTGGGGTTATGGCAGAGGAAGTTGGAGCACAAGAAAGAATCAAATGTTGTATCATAGATTGTGGTGGCGATTGCACAGGGCCTTTTAATATGTTTAAGTTATTGAATGGCATGATGTGTGAACTATATGTCAATACAAATGTCAAAATTGGAACATGAAAAGATGCCTCTGACATTGAAAATGACAGCCCTCATTTCACATCCTCTTCTGAATCCAGCTTGATTTTCTGGCAGTTCCCTGTCAATGTCTGACTGCAATCATCTTTTAAGCATCTTCAGAAAATCATAAAGATTGCTACCTTAGGTAGCAATTCCACTCTGTCCTGTGAGTCGACCTGGACCCAATGGCAATGAAATCAAATTAAATGCGTGGCAACACCTAAATCGCCAAATCTGGCTGCATCTCAGCAATTTAGCAGTTTTCTCAGCCTCGTTCCTCTCTACTTCCACTTTGTGATTCAACATCTTTCTACTCCCCCTGTCTTCCCACATTTCTTGTACAATGTCTGCAATTCTTATTCCATATTAAACTTCACTCCTAAGTTTCACTTCTCTGTTTCGCTCTTTCTACTTCCTGTTCTAATTGAAAGATTGTCTCTAACCTGCAACACTACTTCACTTAGAGGCAAATCAGAGCTGGTTGAGCTTCCACTGGTCTGGGGAGAGTGAGAAAGAGAGCTATGTCAGTATTCTCCTTACACCCCTCCCCCACTCACCGCATTTTCCAAGCGAGGGGTCAGCAAAATTCATCTTTACACGATCAGATAGTAAATAGTTCACTCTTGGCAAGTCATACTGTCTCTTCCACAACTATTTAGCTCTGCTGTTGCAGTGTGAAGAGGAGCCCTGGTGGTGTTGTGGTTATGTGTTGGGCTGTGATCTGAATGGTGGGTAGTTCAAAACCACCAGAAGCTCCAAGGGAGAAAGACTAAGCTTTCTATTTCCATAAATTATAGTCTTGGAAACCCACAGAGGGTCACTGAGTCAGCATTGACTCAATGGCGTGAGTTTGGTTTTGGATTGCAACCATAGAAAATATTTAAACAAATAGGTATAGCTGTGTTCGAATACACTTGATTTACAAAAAGAGGTGGCAAGACACGATTTGACCTGTGGATAGGTTATTGATCTTCAGTTAGTTAATTTATTGTGCCAAACTGGCCAATAAACACAAGTGAGGTTAATTGAAGGGCGGAGGGATAAATGAGTCAGTGAACCTCGCCATTCTAGTTCTTGGGTCTCTTGCTTTGTGATGGTCACACCAGGGTGCAACTGCCTTAGCAGTTCCCTGCTTCAGCTTGCAAGATTGACTTCCTACAAGACTTCCCCAAGGAGAAGCCACATGAACCTACCATGATAAAGCCCTGGTTGGTGGAGCAGCCGTGTGGAGATCCCTGCCAGCACTGAGATGTTTACACGTTCACTGACTCAGCTTTCCTCCTGCAGTCAGCATTGTTATGTCTGTTTTGTGAGATGGAAGAGGACTTTGGGGACTGGTGTTGGACATATGGGTTAATGGGTTAATGTTGGACTTGTGGGTTTGGGCAGCACTAGGTTGGGATGTTTTCGTGATGCACACCTAACCTATATATAAAACTGTCTCTTATACATGAGTTTCTGTGGATTTGTTTCTCTAAAGTACCCAGACTAATACAGACGTCTACTCTAAATAATTGGTTTTTGACATGCACAGTGGCATCACTAAAATGAGTGTCACTCAGTGCTCATGGCGTCACTCTCCTGTGGTCAGCCATCTGTAGCAGACCATCCAGAATCTTCTATAATGCTTGTCACCAGTTTAAATATAGAAGAGTGAGATAAATATTGAAGTAGTTAGTTTATTGTGCCAACCTGGCCGATAAACACATGTGGGATTAATTGAAGGGCGAAGAGATAAATTGCTCGGCGAGCTTCTCACCTTTCTTGTCTCTTGCTCTTTGATCATCGGACCAGGGTGCGGCTGCCTTGCTTCTTCTGTGCCTCAATTTGCAAGCTACACTACCTTTGGGACACCTAACCCGTGGACTGTGTCGCTGTAATTTGAGGTTCCTTCAAGGCCTGCTTCGCCACACCATTGGAATTTACATCTCTTGAGCTGGGGACTGTCGGACTCTGTCATCTGGCTGACTGTTGGTGACCTGCCTTGCTGTTTGCTGCCTGTGCCCGGATAGCCTGAATTGCTCTAAAGAGGAGTACCTAGTAGCTCTCAAGACTTGAAGGACTTCCAGTGTCTCAAAACTGTCTCATGGAAGTGAGTTGCACTGAGACATTTGTACTGCTTTATAATTTAATTGTTTATTTCTTATGTTATATATCTATCTATCTGTATAAATATATACGAAATTATTAGCATTCTGGTTTTGTTTCGCTAGAGAACCCTGTCTAACACAAATATAATTATAAATTGCTAAAATGTTCTATTTTTTAGACTATGTGAATCATAATGAAATTGTTTTATAAAATATTTCTACATTGAATTATGTTATTAGTATGAGTGGAAATTAATTTGTATTTTTCTTCTTCCCTTCCTTTCATTATTACATCATTCTCAAAAAAGTCATTGATACAGGTTCACATATTAAATACCACAATATTGTAGCCCAAACACCAGAAAATTGGACAAAATCAGCAACTATCAAAACAACAATAGCAACAAAAACAAAAGTTCATGCTTATAGCATGTGTGGGATATACAGATGAGATGTGATTTGAAGAGTCATTGTACTTAGGCAGCTGTGGTCAAACCACATTAGTAGGTTCATAAAGTACATTAGGATTCAGGTTTATCCTTGTAGATATATTAGTACATGTAAACTTGGCTTACAAAAAGTGTTTATGTTGTTCAAACTAATTATTTTTATTTTTAAATACTTTTATTAAAAACAATAAATTTCTCTTGAAACACTACACAAAATTGAGTAAGTAGTCATTTTATTGTCATGCCTTCAGGCAATGTTACCTAGCGCAATGTGCACCTGACCCCCACCACATGGGTGACTGCATAGCCATACAAAAAATTCTCTCTTTATTAAAAACTACACCGGCTGTCTCCCAGCTACTTCTCCTTGCTCTTATGATGTGCCCAACTGCTTGTCCACTCTCACTTATCGAGAACTCTGGCATGGGTTCATAATCCACCTCTCCCCCCATCATGATCCTGGATGATTTCCAAATCTGTAGGATGATCACCTTTCCTTCCGAGTGTCTTGACTTCTTCAATTCCAAAGATATTCACCCTCATTCCATTCTAGCAATCCATTCTTTTAATGAATAATCCACCTTTAATGTCTTCAAATCACTACTTCACTTTGACCACAACTCTTATCCTACAGGTTTTTCAACTCTTCACTCCTCAGTAAGTCTTCTCTTTGACCTCAACTCCTCTCCATTCTCTCCTAGGTAGTCAGCCCCCAGCTGTTCTCCCTTTTTCCCAACCCAGGGTGAGTTAGTTAATTGTGCCAGCCTGGCCGATAATCACATGTGGTGCTGGTTGAAAGGCGGAGGGATAAATGGGTGGTGAAGCCTC
>NW_022111327.1:15274652-15311173 GCF_000313985.2 Echinops telfairi | reverse complement strand
TTGTGAGGTGAAGGACTTTGTGGACTGGTGTTGGGTATGGGTTAATGTTGGACTTGTGGGCTTGGGCAGCATTGGGTTGGGATGTTTTCGTGATGCACGTTTCCTTTACATAAAACTCTCTTATACGTTGAGTCGCTGTGGATTTGTTTCTCCAAAGTACCTAGACTAATACACAGGGAAACATCATTCTACTCTCTTGCTAGCATCCTCAAACCCTGTGGGGTACAAAAGACTTTTCTCCAGCTTTGTCTCCCCCAAAGGTACACCAATCATTAGAGGATGTTTGCCAGCATGTGGTGGGAGGTCAGATGCATTCAGCCATCAGGCTACTGTCTGGTCCTACCACAGGTGGGGCTGTTAAGGACAATGGATTACTTCTCCCTGAAGGCATCTGGTCACCTGTAGGTGGGGTTCACACCCTAATGATAATGGTTTCTATGGAGTGCCAGAGAACAGGTCAAACCTGCTCAGTGACATCCAAAGTTAGGCTGCCATCCTGAATCTAGGATTCACCCATTTTGTCACATGTGTACCCCCAATCCATCCCCTTCCTATTGCATTTATACCCCTGGTTCGTCCCCCTCTCATTACTGTATTACCTATAGTACAACCCCTTCCTGTGACATATGTCTTTACTTGTAATTAGGGGGCTTGCACGACCCCAAAAAATATATAAGCCTTGGTTAGTAATAAAGAGGGTTTCCGCTCTCCCCCACCCTCTCTCTACCAGTCCTCGCTTCCCTGTCCCCTTTCCCTTTGTCCTGCTTCCCCTTCCCCTCTCTCCTGCCCTCAGGTCTCCCATCTCCATGTGGACCAAGTGGGGCTGAGGCGAGCATGCTACCATGAAATGTATCTGACTCCTTCATTTGACTCTCTCATCTATCTCTCCTTATTCTCTATGATTTTATTATTATACATATATGTATATACATATTAACCGTACAGTTTCACCTGTTGAGCCTGCAATTAGTTGTGGGGGGCTGGCCTTTCCCCCACAAAACCCCTTGTTCTCTTGTCATAACACTGTAGCTCTGCAACTACCAGAACCATATCCTACTCCTGAATCAAATTCGTTTTCTGGCTTCTATGATTCTATAGTCAAATAGCTGAACACAACTAGAGAACGTTACCACTGTATAACTCGGCGTTGGTTTAGAGGCATGATTTGAGGCCTTAGCTTGCCATGCATAATCTCCAGTCTATCATTTGTAATGTTGTTTCTCCCTCATTATATTCACTTTAGACAAAGCAACAGGTGCTGTAAAAAGAATTTCAGCCTTAGACACCAGACAGATCTCTGTTTTAAATCTAGCTCCACTCATACACTCCTTCAATACAAAAACATTTTGTTCTAACAACCTGGCATTCTGAGTTGCTCACGCTCCCAGCACAATCGCTGAAGACAAAGCGGGTGCATAAGGAAATGTGAAGAAAGCTGTTGGTGCCCGGCTATCAAAAGATATAGCCTCTGGGGTCTTAAAGTCTTGAAGATAAACAAGCAGCCATCCAGCAGAAAAACAAGCCCACATGGAAGAAGCACACCAGCCTGTGTGATCATGAGGTGTCATCGGGACCAGGTAACAGGCATCAGAAGGCCCTTAACAATCAAACAAACAAACCATATGATTAAGAATGAAGGGGGGAGAGTGACAGAGGATGATGTAAGATATGAAAATAAAAATCTGTAACTTATCAAGGGTTCATGACGAAGGGAGGTAGGGGGAAGGAGAGAAGGGAAAAATCAGGAGCTGATATCAAGGGCTCAAGTGTAAAGAAAATGTTTTGAAAAGGATGATGGCAGCATATGTACAAATGTACATATGTACAAATGTGCTTGACACAATGGATGAATGTATGGATTGTGATAAGGGATGTAAGAGCTCCCAATAAAAGTATTTAATAATAAGGTAAGAATGAGGGGGGTCAGAGCAGAGACCCAAAGCCCATCTGTAAACAATGGCACACCCCCAACAGAGAGGTCACAGGGAAGGGACCAGTCAAACAGGGCGCTGTAAAGCACCAATGAAACACACAATATCTCTCTGGTTCCTTGAGGCTTCCTCACTCCCCACTCTCATGACCCCAGTGCTGCCTCTCACTTCAGACTAGAGCAGAGCATGGACACAGGTGTAGAAGAGATAAGAGCTCATGACACACACACACACAACGCTGAAGCAGGAATGGGAACAGTGATACCAGATGGGTAAGGAGAAGGGGGAGAGGGGAAGAATGGGAACCGGTCATAATGGTCGACACACAACCACACACCACCTCTCCAGGGGGAAGAGCAAAGGAAACCATGGGGGAAGGAAGACAGTGGTCTGTGTGAGACATGAAAATAATAATTCATGATCTATCAAGGGGTCACGTGGGGGGGGTGTAAAAGAGGAGCTGATACCAAGGGCTCAATACAAAGTATTGTCTAAAAAGAATGATGGCAACGTATGTATAAATATGCCTGATACAATTGAGCCCTCAATAAAATGATCAAATAAATAAATAGATAAATCTAGCTCCACTATTTACTAAATATATGGTTTTGAGGAATTTATTTAACCTTTTTCAATTCCTTTTCCTCGCCAGAAAATAATTGCAATAATGTCTACTCATAGGTTTAAAAAATAATATATTCAAGCAACTGGTAGAGAATATTAAAGATTCCATGGACTGCCAGACAGGAGAAAGATAAAGCTACCTGCTTCTGTAAATATTTACAATCTCAGAAGCTCTATAAAGGGCGTATGCATCAGAAGTAACTTGATTACAGTGGGTTGGGTTTGGTTTACTGTGAACTGCCTGAAGAACAACAATTCTCTTTTGGAAGAAGTATAGCTAGAATACTCTTTAGTAGCAAGGATGACAAGTCATTGTGGCAGTACGATATTTATGTCAACTTGATTTCATATGAAAGTGAAGAGGTGGAGGAATTACTGAAACCCAAATGAAGGCTAAGCATGATAGTGGGACAAAAGGAAAGTAAAAAGAAATAGAGGAAAGAACTAGGAGACAAAGGATATTTATATAGGTCTAAATATGGGCATGCACACATGCAAATATATTTATATATGATGATGGGGAAATAGATCTATGTGCATATATTTATAGGTTTAGTATTAAGGTAGCAGATGGACATGTGACCTCCACTCAAGTACTCACTCAATGCAAGAACACTTTGTTCTATTAAAGTGGCACTCCATGATGCTCCTGACAAGATCGCTGAAAACAAAGAAGGTGCATAAGCAAATGTGGTGAAGAAAGCTGATGGTGTCCAGCTATCAAAAAGAATAGCATCTGGGGTCTTAAAGGCTTGAAGATAAAACAAGCGGCCATCTAGCTCAGAAGCAACAAAGCCCACATGGAGGAAGCACACCAGCCTGTGTGACCACGAACTGTCGAAGGGATCAAAGAACAAAAAAATCATATCATTGTAAATGAGGGTGAGTGCAGAGTGGAGACTCAAAGCCCATTGGTAGGCATCTGGACACCCCCTTACTGAAGGGTTGTGGGAAGGAGATGAGCCAGTCAAGGTGCAGGGTAGCAGCGATGAAACATATAACATTCCTCTAGTTCTTAAATGCTTCCTCCCCCCCCACGATCATGATCCCAATTCTACCTTACAAATCTGGCCAGACCAGAGGAGGTACATTGGTACAGACAGCAACTAGAAACACAGGGAATCCAGGACAGATGACCCCTCCAGGACCAGTGGTGAGAGTGGCGATGCATGGAGGGTGGAGGGAATGTGGGGTGGAAAGGGGGAACAGATTACAAGAAATCTACCTATAGCCTCCTCCCTGGGGTATGGACAGCAGAGAAGAGGGCAGGGGGAGATGTCGGACAGTGTAACATATGACAAAATAATAATAATTTATGAATGATGAAGGGTTCATGAAGGAGGGGAGAGTGGGGAGGGAGGGGGAAAATGAGGAGCTGATATAAAGTGCTCAAGTAGAAGGCAAATTTTTTGAGAATGATGATGGCAACAAATGTACATATGTGCTTGACACAATGGATGTATGTATGGATTGTGATAAGAATTGTACAAGCCCTCAATAAAATGATTTTTTTTAAAGATATAGCGTCTGGGGTCTTAAAGGCTTGAAGATAAACATCAGCCATCTCGCTGAGAAGCAACAAAGCCCACATGGAAGAAGCACTGTGTGATCATGAGGTGTCGATTTGATCAGGTATCAGGCATCAAAGAATAAAAAAATCATATCATTGTGAATGAGGGGGAGTGCGGAGTGGGGACCCAAAGCCCATCTGTAAGCAACTGGACATCTCCTTATAGAAGGGTCGCAGAGAGGAGATGAGCCAGTCAGGGTGCAGTATAGCAATGATGAAACATACAACTTTCCTCAAGTTCTTAAATGCTTCCTTCCCAACTTTCATGATCCCAATTCTACCTTACAAATCCAGCTAGACCAGAGGATACACACTGGTACAGAGAGGAACTGGAAACACAAGGAATCCAGCCAGGACAGATGATCCCTTCAGGACCAGTGGTGAGAGTGGCGATACTCGGAGAGTTGAGCGGAGTTGGGGTAGAAAGGGGGAACCAATTACAAGGATCTACATATAACCCCCTCCCTGGAGGACGGACAACAGAAAAGTGGGTGAAGGGAGACATCGGACAGTGTAAGACATGCCAATAATAATAATTTATGAATTATGAAGGGTTCATAAGGGAGGGGGAGTGGGGAGGGAGGGGAAAAAATGAGGAGCTGATACCAAGGGCTCAAGTAGAAAACAAATGTTTTGAGAATGATGATGGCAACAAATGTGTAAATGTGCTTGACACAATGGATGGATGTATGGATTGTGATAAGAGTTGTACGAGCCCCTAATAAAATGATCAAAAAAAAAAAAGAAAGTGCACTGGTGGAATAGAAGTTATCACTCAGAACACAGCCTGATGATGCCTCCTTGAGGGTGGGTCCTCTTTATATGGACGAAACTGGTAGCGTCTCCCTCTCTTTGTGTTCTTCACCTTCATCCTTGCTGGGACTTGGTGTCTGCCTCCAGGGGTTGCCCCGTGTTCATCATTTCCTTCTAAAGCCTTACTATAAGCACATTTAGCACCCACATTTCTAACAACATTCTGTTGCTGGTACCGTTTATATTCTCTAAGGAAGTGGTTCTCAACCTTCCTAATGCTGTGACCCTTTGATACAGTGACTCATGTTGTGGTGACCCCCAACCATAAAATTACTTTCATTGCTACTTCATCACTGTCATTTTGCTACTGTTATGAATCAGGTGAACCCTGTGAAAGGGTCGTTCGACCCCCAAAGGGGTCATGTCTAAGGTGATACTTTCTCTACAGCTCTCCTTACTTCCTTCTGAACCCTCATCAAAATAACCTGTGACATCCTAAATTCTACCAACAGTCTCTGTAAGACAATCTAGGCTTTTATTACTTAAGAATAATGACAAATTCCACTGTCATTGAGGAGATTTTGACTCACAGCAAGCCTAAGGGACAGAGTTGAATTGCTGCTTACAGTTTCTGAGACGACACATCTTTATGAGAGCAGACTGTCTCGTCTTTCTGCCAAGGAGCAGCTGGTGGGTTTGAACTGCTTCCTTTCTGGTTAGTAGCCCAAGGTTTTATCCACAGTGACACCAGTGTTTGCCTGTCACCCTTGGGCACCTGAAAATTCTTGCAGCCTTAACCTATCCAAATTACAAATCCCTTCCACAGCAGAACACCCATCAGCGTAGTCTGAAGCGGGCAGAGAAAGAAGAATACTATTTGCCTTTTGCAATTCCACAGACAGGACACAGGCCAGAGCGACATCAGTTATCCTCCAAGACAAGAAAAGTCCCATCCCCGGAGCAACACAAAGATGAACAGAACAATTGGAAGGAACATGGAAGCGGGTCCTTCTCAGTTACAAATGGTAAGGCCACGGTCTCCTAGGTTTCAAAGAATTGAATCTTTGCCAAATCAGTCCCAACGTGTGGAGTTGCCAGGGGTCTGGAGTTACCACACAAAGCTGAAGAGGGGGTGGGTGTCATGCTCAAGAGCCAGAAGAACTGAGCTCGCTAGGATTAAGAGGTGGGATTGCCACTCAGATGAACTAGGAAAATGGGGCCACCTAAAGCGGAGGGAGCAGAGGGCATGAAAGACAAATTTTAAGGCCAGAGCTATGGGCCTCCACCCCGAATCCAGAGGGCACGACCCAAACTAAGAGTCCAGAGGGTGTGGTGATCACCCCACGGTTTCAGAATAGACAGAATTATTTTTGAGCCTCCAGAGCTAATGTGATTTGTTCTACTGCTTTCGGAATTGTTTGGTGCCAGTTATCCATTCATTATCTTGTTTCTCTCCTGTGTGGTGGATATGTCCTCTTCCACAGTGACACTTTGGAAGCAGACAGCTTGTAAACTAGATTTCCCTGGTTCACAGATGAAGAGGAACTTTTCCCTAGAATAGAATAAACTTAAAGTTTGACCCATATGTAATATCGATAATTCAGAAGGTGAGATTGTGGATTTACAGCTTCTGGAAGACTTTGGGGATGACATGATTGGATGAATGTGTTCTTCATGTGGCCAGATCATGAGTTTTGGAAGACCCAAGGACAAAATATTATGGGATGAATTGTCCCCCTAAATATGTGTTGTAAATCTTAACTTTTGTGGCTATGGTTACCTTGCCATTTGGGAGTGGATTGTGTTTCTTTTGTTAATGAGACAGGATTCCTGTAAAGTGTGTCTTGACTCAATCTCTTTTGAGATACAAGGGATTAAATGCAAGCTAAATAGTGGAGATTTAAATCCTTTAAAAATAAAGCCTCACTTCCATTGGGTTGATTACCCCTCATAGCGACCCCTGTGGATAGCTGGAGTAGTAAATCTTTTTAACAATTTTATTGGCATATAATTCACATATCATACAATTCAATAATTCAATCACACCAAGAAGAGTTGTAAAATTATCCTCACAATCATTTTAGAACCTTTTTTCATAATTATTAGTTCCTCATTTCCCCTCAACCTCCCCTGCCATACTCCCAAGGAACCATTAATCCCATTACAGATATTTACAATTTAAGCTCTGATACCAGTCTCTCCTTTAGATTTAGATGATATTATTCACAATCCTTGGATTACACAGGCTGGTGTGCTTCTTCTTTTTTTTTTAAAAAAAGGATCATTTTATTGGGGACTCCAACAGCTATAATAACTCCATACATCAATTGTCTCAAGCATGTTTGTACATATGTTGCCATCATTATTTTCTAAACATTTACTTTCTATTTGAGCCCTTGGTATCAGCTCTTTTTTCCCTCCCTCCCCTTCATCCACCTTTGTAACCCCTTGATAGATTAAAAATTGTGCTTCTTCTATGTGTACTTAGTTGATACCTCACTTAGATGGCAGCTTGTTTAAAAACAAGCCTTTATGACACTGGACACTATTTTTTTGATAGTCGGGCACCAATTAGTTTCTCCACACTTTGCAATAGCAACCATATCTTCAGTAATCTCTTCCTGAGGGCGAGCATCAAGCAGGGCTATATCATAATAACTAATTGTTCTTAGATTGAGGCTACAATTAAGTGCAAGTTCAAAATCCATTCACGCATCTATGGTTTGTATATGTCTCTGGCTCCCCCTAGAGGCATCATTGTCATCACTTCCACTGCCATCAAGTCAATGCTGACTTGTGGGTTGGACATTTTTATAGGAGCAGAAAGCCTCATCTCATCTTTCTCCCATGGAGCCGCTGGGGGTTGCAACACTGACCTTGTGGTTAGCAGCCCAATGCGTAACCCACTAGGGTACTAGGTCTCCTTGAAAGCACAAATGAGAGAATGGAAAAGCCAAGCCCCATGAAGGTCACCCAGGAGCAGAATCTCAAAGAGACAAGGAGCTTCCTCTGGAGCCTATAAATGAAAAAAAATTCCCTCGAGCCAGCACTCTGAATATATACTTCTATCCTCCTAGGTTGTGAGAAATAAATTCCTGTTTGTTAAAGTCACCCATTCGTGGCAGTTCTGTTATTGCAGAGCTAGAAAACAAGAACAGCTTCCAAACCAGAAATAAAGAGAATATAGAAAAATGTACTAATACAACAAAGTTGGGCAAAGGAACAGATGAAGAGAGAAATAAAATGAAATGGTTGGTAAACAGAACTGTAACTAAAAATAATCAAATTGCAGAAATTTCAAGTATGTATATGATAACACTGTTAATATGAATTTTAAGAGCCAATACTACTTGTTTATAGGTAACTAAATAATAAATGTATAATTTGAAATCAGCATTATCTACACAAAAGAAAGGAAATTTTATCAAGGAAGTAAATATAAATAACCCTAAATCCATACACTAGTTTATATATTCAAAATATGTTTTTTTGAGATAAAACAAAACATACCATTTAGATTTTAAAAGGTGGGTGCTAGGTACCCAGGTATTCATTCTATTCTACTCTTATCTCATATTTGAAATATTTCACAATTTTAAAATAAGTTAAAAAGAAAGAAAATCAAGGCATAAAAATCATGTATATGCCTATGTTTTACATAAATAAATAAAATGACATATCTATGTTTGGATAAGAATGTAAAAATATCTGGAAAATATGTATGCACTTAACTCTGAACAGTGATACTCTTTAGACTCTGGAGGGTTGAATTAAAGTCTACTTCCAACTCTGTGATTGAGGATAAGTCAAAAAGTATCACTACAAAATCATAGAAACCTTTATTAAACAAAAAGAAAGAAATTGTACCTGTCTTCCATGTAGGTCATGAGGGTGAAGTTTCCATCTCTCTAATCCTACTCCAAATAATTCTACACTCTTCAATTTACTCCACACCAAAATGATAGTTTTAGCATCCTCGAGGGTCCTAAATTGTGTTCCTTTGACGTGTTCTTTGAGGTTGGGAACTAAAAGGAAGTTTGAGAAAGCAAGATACCAGTTGCAGTGTGGTGGCATAAGGTTTCCTAGTGAAATTTGCTAAGGACAGCACTTGCTCAGGATGGAAAAATATTCCTCTTATTACCTTTCTTTTTCTCACCAATGCAGGTTCCAATTGTCTTAAAACTTCCTCTAATAACCCTCCAAGATCGTCTTGCATCCTTCAAGAAAAATCTGTCAATAGTAGCCCTTTACGATCTCCAAAGGCAACCCCAATAATCTTCTTGAATTTAACTGCCCCAGTAGATCTCCTCAGAAGCTACTGCTGACTAGATCTTCCTCTCTGGATTATATTCATGGATCCAAGATTCACCCCTAATTACAGTCCATTCCTTAAATCAGCTTCCTTAGTTTTGATCTTGCTTAAAAGACTGATAGAAAGATCAGCTATTTGAACTAGCTGATCTGCACACAAGAATTTTGGTACTCTTGGGGATAAAAGCTTGCTAAAGCCAAGAAATCCACTTGAAAATTGAAAAAGTGAGATCCTAACTTCTGTTGCGATCACATCAGTAGTAATTCTTTTCTTTCTCTCTTTTTTTAATTAAAAAGTCATTTATTGGGGGCTTTTACAACTTGTACAACAATCCATACATCAATTTTATCAAGCATATTTGTACTTATGTTGCCATCAATTTTTTCTAGATATTTACTTTCTATTGAGCCCTTGGTATCAGCTCCTCTTTGTTTCCCCTCCCTGCCCCACCCTTGTTACCCCTTGATGAATTATAAATTATTTTTATTTTCATATCTTACATCAGACCGCTATCTCCTTTCCCCTACGGTTTCTGTTGTTCGTCCCCCTGGAGGAGGGGGGCATGTGGTTTTGTGTTGATCATTGCTATCCTCCCCTCCCTTCCCCATCTTCCCCCTACCCTTTTGATATCACTACTCTCATTCCTGTTCCTGGATTGGTATTGGCTACAGATGGGTGTTGGGTCTCTGTTCTACCCCCACCCCCTCATTCTCAACAATATGGCATTTGTTTGTTTGCTTCTTTGTGTGTTAAGAGTCTTCTGATGTCTGTTTCCCGGTCCCGACAACACCTCATGATCACATGGTGTGTTTCTTCCATGTGGGCTTGTTGCTTCTCTGCTAGATGGCCGCTTGATTAAGTTCAAGCCTTTAAGACCCCAGAGGTTATGTCTTTTAATAGCCAGGCACCATCAACTTTCTTCACATTTGCTTGTCACCCATTTTGTCTTCAGCACTTGTGCAGGGAGGGTTAGCATCAACGAATGCCAATTTCTTAGAACAAAGTGTTCTTGCACTTCAGTGGTAATTCTAAAGTTTTACCACTAATGTCTAGATTTCAGCCATAGTTTCTTCATTCTTGCAGGTAAATGAACTTCCCTTTCTGAGTTCCTTTCATTAAAATATCTGATTCACCTAAAAACTGTTCTTTCATGTGAGGCAGCAGTCTCAACAACAAATTTTGTTGTTGCAAAATTTCAATTATTTTGGAAAGGTGTCCACTTGAGTTTTGTTTAAATTTTCATACTAGCCCCGATCTCAGTTTTTTCCATAGCATAAAAAACGATCCCCCCTTTTTAAAAGGAAGCCTAACCAAGCTAATACAGGGTATTGGAAGAAATTACCAGCATCCATTCACTAAGACAATGCAGAAACATGTTGAAACACATTTTGTTTGAAATAAACTCATGCATCTGTGAACTGAACCTTAGCAGAAATACTTCCTGACTTACCCTGATAGATTGCTGCTTTTTGTTTTGTTTTATACTACACGTACATTACTGTGATAAACAGAAACAATAACCGCGTTTTGTTCTTCTTTGAAAGTAAGGACAATCAAAGAGCTGGGAGTCTGAGCACAACTGTGGTCTCTATTAACACAGGTGGAAAAAAAAACACTACAGTACCACAGCTCAAAGCAACAATGTTTAAAACCAAGGAAAAATACTGCTTCCAGGATGCCTGCCCAGAATTTAGCGTTATGCTACATTCCATCAAAATGCTGTGAGGAGCTATTAACAAGCTCATGCAAAAGATAGATATTTTCTTGTATTCTTGTGAAACATTTCCATTATTAAAACAGGTAAAACTGAACAAATGAGATGATATGATTATGATTAAAGGGATGTCTGTGCTGTCCTATGGCAGCTGGTCTTAAAGATTAGGCCAATTCTAGGTGGTAATTAGATAATGCTGGCTTTGTTGATTTGAAGTAGAAGGTTAATCCAGGCAGTATGTAGTGACAACAAAGCTGTGATGCTGTTGGCATGGTAACAAAATGCTTGAAAGCCTGGAACAGTCCTCTTGCCTGTGCCTCATGCCAGTGGCATGGATCATTTCTTGTACAGGGGATCGCGTTGTTATTTTCAAGTATAAAAATCAACATATATTGTTAATGAATATAGAACATCATGCAAATTGTGTGTTGAGGGTTAAATTCCAAACAGAAATCATAATTCCAAAGATACAAGATAATCACACTCTTTCAGTATTATGTGACAGCATCATTGTGAACATGTTTTATAAAATGTACCCACGATTGGGTTCATTATCTTTAATGGATATGGAGACTTGCCATAACCATAACTCATAATCCGGTTGCTGAGTTGGAAATGAATCATGTGCTGTTACTAGAAAATACAGAGGGGGAAAGATTTGTCCTTAATGTCAAATGCATGGGTTTTTCTCAACATAGGTAATGGATTTCTCATTAAAGTTTTTTAAAAGCCTCCTGACATTTAAAAATTATTTTAGATCAATAATTTTTCAGAGTGAATATGAAAATTACCCAAAAATGGCCCCTCGAAAACACAGGACAGACTAAGGTTTTGAACCCCTACATGAATGCCTGGATTCACATGTAGGAAAAGTAGTCTCTGCTGATGTCGTGCATCTTCTGCAAGAACTGCTCCCAAATTAAAAGTGCTGTGAAATGTGGTAGCCCTGATATTCCTCAATTTTCAAAAGTTAGCTAGATGTCAGTTTGCTTTTATGAAAGACCTACCTTAGTACTGTTTTCTCTTCTTGTTTGATTCAATCGAGTCAGTTCCAACTCATAGCAACCCTAGGCAGCACTGCCTAGTCCTGCACCATCCCCACAATTGTTAGGTTCTCAAACATTGTTGCAGCCACTGTGTCAATCTACCTCCTTGAGGGTCTTCCTCTTTGTCCACCGCCCTTCTACTTTACCAAGGATGATATCCTGGGGCTGGTGTCCAAAGTACATTAAACAAAGTCTGGTCATCCTCATTTCCAAGGAACATTCTGGCTATACTTCTTCCAAGACAGATCTGTTTGTTCTTCTGGCAGTCCGTGGTATTTTCAATATTCTTCACCAGCACCGTAATTTAAATTCACCGATTCATCTGCAGTCTTCCTTACTCATTGGCCAGCTTTCCCATGCATAGAAGGCCATTGAAAACAGCATAGCTGGGTCAGGTGCAACTAGTCCTCAAAGTGACACCCTTGCTCCTCAACACTTTAAAGAGATCTTACGCAGCTGATTTACCCAATGCAATATGGCCTTTGATTTCTTGACTGCAGCTTCCGTGAGCATTGATTGTGGATCCAAGCAAAATGTGATCCTTGACAACATCAATCTTTTCTATATTAATTGTGACGTTGTCTGCTGATCCTGTGATGATTTTGGTTTGTTTACATAGAGATGTATTCCATACTGAAGGCTGAAGTTCTTGATCTACACCAGCAAATGCTTCAAGTCTTCCTTGAGTCCACAAGCAAGATTGCGTCATCTGCATACCGTAGGTTGTTAATAAGCCTTCCTCCAATCCTGATGACACGCTCTTCTTCATATACTCCAATTTCTCAGATGATTTTCTCAGCAAACAGATTGTATAAGTATGGTGAAAGAATACAACCCTGGTGTTCACCTTTCCTGGTTTAATAGCACAGTATTCCCTTGTGCTATTCAAAGACTCCCTCTTGGTCCATATAAAGTTATCCCCATGAGCACAATGAAATGTTTTGAACTTCCCATTGTTTTCAATGTAATCCACAGTTTGTTATGAACCATACAGTTGAATGCCTTTGTAAAGTTGACGGCACACAAGTAAACATCGTCCTAGTATTCTCTGCTTTTCAGTCAAGACCCAGCTGATATGAGCAGTGATATCTCTCTTGCCATGTCCTCTTCTGAATCTGGCTGAAATTACTGGCAGCTCCCTCTCCATGTACTGTTGCCATCGGTTTTTGAATTACCTTTGGCAACATTTTACTTGCATGTGATATTGTTTGGTCTTTTCGTGCTTTCTTGTCTTTTTTAATGACCTTTGCTTTCTTTATGCATGATGTTATTGATGTCATCCCACAGCTCCTCGGGTCTTGTATCGTTAGAACTCAACATGGAAAATCCGTTCTTGAGAGGTACTAAAAATTCAGGCAAGATAGACTCCAGGTCATAGTTTGGCTCTTTCTGACTTGTTTTCATTTTTTCCTACTCAAGCTGAACTTACATAAGACCAATTGATGGTCTGTTCCACAGTCAGCCCCTGGCCTTGTTTTGGTTGCAGATATTGCACTTCTCCATCATCTCTTCCCACCAATATAGTCAGCTTGATTGCTTTGTACTCTACAATTGCTGTTTATGTTGGCAAAAAAATGTATTTGCGGTGAAGAAGTTATATTTGTCTTTTAATAATCTATCTTGCGATCTCCAGCTTCACTTCTATCACCAAGGCTATACTTTCCAACTACACTTCCTTCCTCTTTTTTGTCAAATTTTGCATTCCAATTGTCAACAATTACTAATGTAACTTGATTGCATGTTTGACCAATTTCAGATGTTGGTAGAATTCTTCAATTTCTTCATCACTAGCTGTAGTGGTTGGTTCATAAGTTTGAATAATAACTGTATTAACTGAATTTACTTGTATGCATATAGATATGGTCCTATCACAGACAGCCTTATACTTAAGCGAGATTCTGAACTGCTCTTTTCGTTGATGAATGCAACACCATTCCTCTTGTAAATCATTTGGTTTTCTGCTTCAAAATGGCAAACACCAGTACATTTCAGCCCACTAATACCTAGGATATCAATCTTCATATGTTCCCTTTCATGCTTTCACCAACCGAAAGAAATCTGAAGAGGATTTTTTCCTTTTTAAAGAGGAGCAAAGCAAAGTGACACTAGAACTCGGCAATTATATTGTAGTGTGTAAAGTGCAAGAGTGGAATCGACAAGCTCCTTCCCTTGGGACTACACTGGGCATCTCAGCATCAAGCCACTAGAGCTGGGAACTTTGTCAGTGGTATAACTTGGTTGATTAATTTTGAGGTCTAGGAATGCTCAAAATTTTTCCAGTGTAAATTAGTGGTAATTGCTTCTTCATGTCACACCATTTCAGTTTTTGAAGTTTCATAGAAAATGCTCTAGTTTCAAGAAAAAAAAAAGAAATCATTTACTTTCAAACACCAGAAGAAACTTATATTTATTAAAGTTTTAAATGTTTATAATTTTTGATATGGACTTTCTTCTTCTAGAGGATTATTTTACAGAACCCCATAAAAGCACAAAAAATGTATGCACATACAGTATTGTATGTATTATTTTTGTAATCTCTAAAAACTGATAGCAATTCAAGTGCTCCTAAATAAGGAAGTATTTATGTAAATCGTGGTATGTGCACACACAAAAATGCAATATATATGTGTGTATGTATATATATAATATGAAACCTAAACACCAAACACACTACCATTGAATAGATGCTGACTCATAGTGATCCCCTGTGGGTTCCCAAGACTATAACTGTTTACAGGAGTAGAAAGCCCAGTCTTTCTTCAGCAGAATTTCTGGTAGTTTCAAACTGCCCAACATGTGGATCTCAGCCCAACTTGCAACCACTACACCACAAGGGCTCCTTCTATATTATATATATATATATATGCATATTTGATACAGAATCATAGGTACCAGGATGGAAAGCATTCTATGATATATTGTGATACAAATATGCTGCAATAAGATATGGAACCATAATCAGGTCAGAGTTTCAAATACATATGGAAATTGTTATCTGTACAGAGGAAAGGAAAATCAGTTGAATGTGCAGTAAACTGTTGACAATGGGGGTATGGAAGATTTTACTTCTTTAGCTTATATATTCCAGTATTGTTTGAATAGTTTAAAATGCATGTATTAATTCTTTTAAATATAAAAATTAAATTTGTTGGATTGATTAAGACTGAGGCTTTGTACACAAGCAGGCACAAACACAAACTATTTTGAGCATTTTGACTTACATCAAATTGTTCAAAGTTTTACATAGAAATAGACTAGATTTTACAGACATGATTTTTTGTTTAATCGTAAGGAAATAACTTTATATCAGTAGGTTAGGTATATCATACATTGTTTTATCTACATCGTATTTACTATGTAACTATTGTCTTTTAGACAATCATTTAAAATTCATAAACTTTGAAATATTTATAATTTTGTTATTCGTTTTTTAAGGTGTGTTTTTTTTTTTTTTGCTGATTATTTGCTTTAATCTGTGTGGCGTCCCTCAGGGGTGCCACCATGAACTCATAGCGCTGCTAACCAAAACGAGTAGAGCATCATTCACATATATAATTCAATAGTTCACCATAGCAAGAAGAGTTGTACAATCATTACCACAATCAATTTTAGAACATTTTCTTCTTCCTTGTACTCATTGTTATCTGGGGTTGTTGTTGTTGTTTTTCAATAGTGGCAAAAATATACACAACAAAACATTCTTTAATTCAACAACTTCTACATGTATAATTCAGTGCCTTTGATTATACTCTCCATGTTGGGTGACCATTATTGATATCCTTTTACAAATTGCTCCACTACCATTAACATAAACTCAATGCCCCCTAAACAAAACCTCTTCCTCCTTAACTCATGGTAATCACTGGACAAGTTTAGTTGCTTTCTTTCCTTTTTAGTAATGTTCTTGATATAAAATTTGCATAGCACACACTTCTATAGTTGTTGCTTTTTAAGAGAGCTGTATATACACCATCACAATCAGCTCTAGTGTTCCTTTCCACCTCCAGCATCCATTCCCCTCATCCTCTACACACATCCCTCCCCTATAAACCATTGCATCAGTTTTTATCTCTATGCATCTACTATTTCTGTGCTTCTTAAACTTGGAAACCTAACAGAAACAATTTTAAAAATGAAACAAAACAGAAAGAAGGAAATAATAATATAAAGATAAAAATAAAGAGTAAGAAATAACTACCAACAATATTTAAGAAGCCAGAGAAAACATTTCTGTCGAAGAAGGAGCGAAAAATATTTAAGCCTAGAACAAATTCAGGTTGGCTCAAGAGAGAGGTCAAATGACCATATTATACTGTAGTTTGAACCACCATAATCATGTTTACAAAAATCTCTGTCTAAAATGGGTGCATAAGCAAATGTGGTGAAGAAAGCTGATGGTGCGCGGCTATCAAAAGATACAGCATCTGGGGTCTTAAAGGCTTGAAGTTAAACAAGCAGCCATCTAGCATGGAAGCAACTAAGTCCACATGGAAGAAGTACACCAGCCTGTATGATCGTGAAGTGTCAATGGATCAGGTCTCAAAAGATCCAAAACAAATATTTATACCTATATGAATAAGGGACATTTGAGTGGAGACCTAAAGCCCATCTATAGACAATTGGACATACCTGCACAGACGGGTTACAAGGAAGGAACAATTCAACCAGAATGCAGTATAGCACCGACAAACACACATCATTCCTCTAGTTCCTGAATGCTTCCTCCCACCCACCCCCAACTACTGTGGGATTATAAAGAGACTTTTCCCACAGCTTTGTCTCCCCCAAAGATATGCCAAACATTAGAGGCTACTCGCCAGCACATGGTGGGAGGACAGATGCTTAGAGATATTCTCCCTGAAAGCATTAAGTCACTGTCTGGTCCCACCACAGGTGGAGCCCACTCCCTGCTGTTAAGGACAACCTGTTACTTCTCCCTGAAGGTTTGCAGCTATGAGTCTGGTCCATTGTAGGTGGGGTTCACACCCTACTGATAATGGTTTCCATGGAGAGCCAGAGAATAGGTCAAACCTGCTCAGTGACATCCAAAGTTAGGCAGTCATCCTGAATCTAGGATCCGCCCATCTTGTCACATGTATACCCCAATCCCTCCCCTTCCTATTGTGTATATTCCCCTAGATCGTCCCCCTCTCATTACTGTAGTACCTATAGTACAACCCCTTCCTGTGACGTATGTCTTTACCTGTAATTTGGGGGCTTGCACACCCCCCAAAGATATTTAAGCATTGGTTAGAAATAAAGAGCTCCATCCTCCCCCTCGTCTCTCTCCCTGGCTCTCTCCCCAGGTCCTCTCTCCCGGTCCTCTCTCCCTTGATCCCTTGTCACCTCTACTCCTGTCTTTCCCCTCCTTGCCCTCCTCTCTCCTCCCTCTTGGCCCATGCTGTTGCATGGACCTGGCTGTTGAGATCACAGCCATCCTGGAGGTGAGCATGCTACCATGAAATGTGACCGACTCCATTATTTCAATAGTTCTCCTATCTCTTATATTCTCTATTACTTTATATATATATATTAACTGTACAATTGTGCCTATTAAACCCACAATTAGTTGTGGGGGGCTGGCCTTCCCACACACACTACCATGACCCAGTTCTACTTTACAAATCTGGCTAGACCAGTGTACACACATTTGTACAGATAAGAGCTTTGGACACATGGAATTCAGGACAGATAAAACCCTCAGGAACAGTAGTGGGAGTAGCAATATCATGAGGGTAGGGGTATGGCGCGGGCGGCAGGGGGAAGGGGGAGAAAGGGGTAACCCATCAAAAGTTTGGATATACAGTGCATCTCCCAGGGGGTCAAATAACAGAAATGTGGGTGAAGGGAAACAACGGGCAGTGTAAGACACGAAATAACAACAATAAGATTCACGGCGGTGGGGGGGGGGGGGAAGGGGGGCCGCGCGGGGAGGAGGGAGGGGAAAATGAGGAGCTGATACCAAGGTCTCAAGTAGAAATAAAATGTTTAAAAATGTGATGATAACATGTACAAGTGTCCTTAATACAATTGAATGATGGATTGTTATAAGATTTGAAAGAGACCCCCAATAATATGATTTTTTTTAAATCTCTCTGAGAAGCAACAAAGTCCACATGGAAGAAACACAGCAGCCTGTGTGATCATGAGGTGTTGATGGGATCAGGAATCAGGCATCAAAGACCAAGAATAAAAAATCATATCTTTGTGAATGAAGGGGGGTGCGGCGTGCAGACCCAAAGCCCATCAGTAGACAATTGCACATCCCCTTACAGAAGGGTCACAAGGAAGAGACAAATCAGTCAAGGTGCAGTATAGCACTGTTGAAACATACAACTTTCCTCTAGTTCATTAATGCTTTCTCCCCCCACCCCTGACTATCATGACCCCAATTCTACCTTACAAATCCCTCTAGACCAGAGCATGTACACTGGTACAGATAAGAGCGGAAAACACAGGGAATCCAGGACAGATAAAGCCCTCAGGAATAATGATGAGAGTAGCATACCAGGAGGGTAAAGAGAAGGTGGGGGAGAAAGGGGAAACCCATCACAATGATCTACATATAACCTCCTCCCAGGGGGAGGGACAACAGAAAAGTAGGTGAAGGGAGACATCAGTCAGCATAAGACATGAAATAATAATAATTTATAAATTATCAAGGGTTCAGGAGGGAGGGAGGGTGGGGGAGGGTGGGAAAAAACAAGGAGCTGATACCAAGGGCTCCGGTAGAAAGCAAATGTTTTGAGAATGATGATGGCAACAAATGTACAAATGTGCTGGACAAAATGGGTGGATGTATGGATTGTGATAAAAGTTGTATGAGCCCCCAATAAAATGATTTTTTTTTAAGAATAAACCCCAAATCAGAAGGAGGGAATGGTCTCAGAGCTTAAATTGTGAACACTTTTTTTGCAGAAGGCTATGGATGATCGCGGAAGCTCAAAATCTATGTGTTGGGTCCACACATGGACTAAAGCTCCGGTGAAGCCCCTCTGACCATAGCCAAAGGATGTGAACAGCCTTGCCATCTGACAGAGAGCATTGGAAATTCAATGATGGTAGAGGTAGTTAGGTTAAAATGTAACCGCTTATCATTTGATCTCTCTTTGGACCCATTTTAAAGTTGTTTCCATTTTTAATATTTTCTGCTTGCTCTGTGATGGGGTTTTTCTGTTTTGTCTAGTCATTGTTGATAGCTTTGTTTGTTTGCTTTCTGTTTGTATTTTTCTGATTTTCTGTATATGAAGTCCAGGGTGGGTAAATTTATGGAGAGAGTACCTGGATAGGGGCACAGCAGGGGAGGAATGGGGGGAAATGGGGAACTAACAAAAATATGAGTATGAGAAGAAAATGTTCTGAAATTCATTGTGGTGATGATTGCACAAATCTTCATATGATTGAACTGTTATACTGTATGGTACGTGAAGTATATGCTAATAAAACTATTTTGTAATCTCTGTCTAATAGTAAGGCTGTTCAAATCCCTCTCCTGTAGCTCCTCTGGCAGAGGGAATCTGCCAGAGCTCGATCTGACTAGAGGGTCTGCAGATGGATTTTAGGCTCCCACTGACCTCCATAGCCTTCTACAGATTGGGTGTTCACAATTTAACCTCTGATCCATTTCCATTCATCATATTTGGATTTTGTTATTGTTATCTTTGGATCACACAGGCTGGTGTGCCTCTTCCGTGTGGACTTGGTTGACACCTCACATACATGGCTGCTTGTTTGAACAAAAACCTTTAAAATCCCAGATGCTATTCTGATTGATAGGCAGGCACCATCTGCTTTCTTCACCATACTTTGCTCTAGCACCTTTATCTTCAGTGATCTCTACATCAAGGCCAGTATTGAGCATGGCCATATTATAAGAACTAACTGTTCTTGGATTGGGGCTAAAATTAAATGGGAGCCGAGAATCCATCTGCTTGTCCACTGGTTTAGCGGTCATATGACAAAAAACAACAAAAACAACAACAAAAAAGAAAAACATTTTCAATCATCCCCTGAGATACAAGGCAATTTCACTGACAGCATCAATATTTTATCCAATGGCATAGAATTTAAGGTATTGTTGATATGAGAAGTCTATGCAAATATAGTCCAACTGTGAGCTGCAATCCATGAGTTGTGGTTTTGTAGAGATTGATTTCCTAATTGAGTGACCTCTGTTTCCACTAAGCATGGGGTTGGCACTAGAGGAAAGTTTCCTGTAATATTCATTACAAGGGGAGATCTTTGCCTGTCAGATTAATATCTGTCATAATAATGCAAGGGGAGCCCTGAAATCCTAAAGATATAGTAGTTCTGTTTTTCTTTTCATTGGACACACACTAAACCAGGGGTCCCACCCAAGGTCCAACAACTGCCATTTCCACAGTCTTGGGGTGGCCATTATTTGCTTCCTCTCCCATCACGGAATCTCAGTCCCAAGTTCAAGGGCTATAGGTAGTTTTGAGGTAGGGGCCAGTACATTCAGTTGGGCTTCCATGGCGAGGCCTTCCAGTGTGGCCCTTGGGATCACATGTTCCCTGGAAGGTTAGCAACTAAGGTCATCATAGTGCTTAGTCCATGGCATGGTTCACTGAGGTTTGGGTAGATACTTATTCTACCCAACAACATAGAACCAGATTTCAATAAACCCATTTTTATAACTTGGCTTATAAAAATAAAGAGGAAAATCACAAAATGCAAATAGAGAAGTAACCATCAACAGTCATTACGGTCAAGTCTATTCTGACTCAGGGACCCCACAGAGCAAGGTCAAACTGCCCCTGTGAGTTTCTGAGACTTTAACGGGTAGAAAGCCTGGTGTTCTCCTGTAGAGAGGCTGATAGCCATAGAGCGTATGAAAAGAACTATTATATAATTATGCACTTAGCTCTATACAAGTAATTTTGCAAACCTGGGTCAAATGGATGATTGCCTAAGAAAATTGTAATCACTAAGAAAATTGTAATCACTAAAGTTTACTCAAGAAGAGATTGAAAATTAACCAGTTTAAAAAAGAATTAGAAATTTTTTGTTAAAAAAAAGACCCCCCCAAAAAGCATGAGGCCCAGAAGTTTCAGATAAATTCTACCAGATTTTCAAGTAATGGATAACTCCAATGTTATTTCAACTTTCAACTGTTCCATTTCACAGAGAATTCAAATTGTGTTCTTTAACTTTCAAAGAAAGCCATCGATCAATCCTACTTGAGAATATAATGCAAAAATTCCTTATAAATATAAGTAAATAAAAGTATATAGTCTACTGAAAGTTGAAAATATCTATGATCAACTGGGTTAATCTCTGAAAGACAAATATATTTTGATGTTAGAAAAATCCATTAATAAATTTCACTGCGTGAACAGATAAGAAAAAAGTAATCTGATCATTTCATAGATGCTAAAAAATGTATTTCATGAAATTCAACATCCATTGCTGATTTTAAAATAGTCTTCACAGAAGAGGACTAGATATACACTTGTCTAATATTATGTAATTTAAAACTGCTTGGTACTCGTACATAAATAGCCAGACAGACATAGCTATGAAGCAGTGCCCAGTCTAGGAATAGAGCCAAATATATATGGGACTTTGAGTAACAGTCACATTTCAAATCAGTGGAGGGAATGGTTTTATCCAACAAATGGTGTAATGACAACTGGTTAAACATTTGGGGAAAATATAGGTTAGATTCCTAGCACATTCCTTGAATAAATTCCAGATAGGAATAAAGAGGTTTTTCAAACAAAACTTAGTAGAAAATATTAAGTGGACATATTTATGAACTTGAGACAAAGAAGATCCACAAAGTGCAAAATCCATAAGGAAAATGTTAATCTATGTCACATTAAAAATTCAAAATTTTCTATGTAATTTTCTATGTGTATTCCCACTGCAATAAAAAATACTAAAAAATTTTAGTTTTCTGCAGGGAAAAATATTTCTTACCCCAAATAATTTTAAATGGATCTAATAATAAAAAATAACCTGGGATGTTTTTAAGATCATTTTATTGGGAGCTCTTACAGCTCTTATAACAATCCATACATCAATTGTATCAAGCATATTTGTACATATGTTGCCATCATTATTTTCTAAACATTTACATTCTATTTGAGCTTTTGATATCACCTCTTCTTTTTACCCTCCCTCCCCCTCACGCCCTCATGACCCCTTGATAAATTATAAATTATTATTATTTTCATATCTTACACTGACCGCTGTCTCCCTTCTCCTATGGTTTCCCCCCCCCTCCCCACCGTCCTCCTCCCCTCCTGGTATCGCTACTCCCGTTTCTGTTGCTGAGGGGTTTATCTGACCTGGATTCCATGTGTCCTAAGCTCTTAGTGTGCATGCTCCACCCAAGCCCTCAGTGAAAAGCGGATTAGGGTCATGATAGTGGGGGGTGAGGAAGCCTCAAGGAACCAGAGGAATATTGTGGGTCTCATGGGTGCTATATTGCACCCTGGTTGACTCATCCCTTCCTTGTGACCCTTCTGTGAGGAGATAGCCCATTGTCTACAGATGGGTTTGGGATCTCTGCTCCAACCCCTTCATTCTCAACCATAAGTTTGTTTGTTTGTGGTTTTCTGGTGCCTGTTATCTGATCCCATCGACACCTCACGATCACACAGGCTGGTGTGCTTCTTCATGTGGGTTTGTTGCTTCCCTGCTAGATGGCTGCTTGTTTATCTTCAAGCCTTTAGGACAAACTTGGAATATTTTTAAATAATCCTGAAGTAGAATAACATTTTCCAAATAGACACAAAATCCAGAAGCTATAAAAGAAAAGATTGACAAATTTACGTTGATAGAATTTTAAAGGTCTGCATGGCAAAAACACTATAAACAAAGTCAAAGACAAGCTGGACAGGTAATGGCCAGTCATAGAATGCTAAAACTATTTTGAGCATTTTGATTGACTTAGATCAAATTGATCAAAAATACAAAGTCTTCACATTATTGTGGAAAATGGATTTAAGCAATGATATATTTTTCCCCCACAAAATTTTGAAGCCTCTTTGTATATGTAAAAACTGTTAGAAGATCCAGGATTGTTTGTCTTCTTTATGATAAAGTGAAACGGTATATTGTAAAAACTCAGAATCATTGTCCTATAGATAAAGGACTAATCTCCTTAATACATGAAGAGCTCCTGTAATTCAGAAAGAAGGTCAATACTAAAATGGCAAAAGATATAAACTGACGTTCATAGAAAGGAGATAGATATTGTTTTTAGAATGCAAAAATTACTGAGATGAAAGAAATGCACACTAAAATGAGGTGGGTTTTATTTTTTTTACCTATCATATTGTCAAATATTCAAAAGTTTAGTAACACTGCTTTTGACTAGGATATGGAAAAATAGTGTTTTCCATGAGTGTGTAACTTGGTGCAACCAGCATGGAAATAAATGTAGCAATATCTATCAAAAATAAATTGACCCGGTAATTATATTTCAGGAAACGTTTCTTACCTTTACATACTTATATTTGCAAAATGACATATACCAAGAAACATTTTGTGCCAATCAGCACTGCTGCAATCAATGAAGATCAAATGAAAGATGTCAACGATCTCATTCTACTTGGATCACCAATCCAAGTGCACGGAAACAGCTGTCATCAAGTCAAATGGTGCATTGCCTTGGGGGAGTCGGTTGTCAGCAGCCTCTTTAAAGTTTTTAAATTTAAGAATGTCCCTTTGATGACTAAGATGTACCTGACCAAAACCATTATAGTTTTCAATCAGCTCATCTGTACACAAAAGTAGTGACAAAGGAAGGCAACATAACAATTTATATATTCAAATCGTGGTGTTGACAAAGCATATTGGCTAGCCCACAGACTCACCGGAGAAAGAAGCCGTCAATCTTAGAGAAATACAACCAGAAAGTGCCTGAGAAGAGAGAATGACAATTCTTTGCCTTGCATACTTTGAATCCATCATCGGGCAAAGCTAGTTCACAGAAAAGGACACCGTGTTTGGCAAAGTAGAGGGTCGGTGCAACCACAGCGACTGCGGCAGTAAGCGCAGGCCCCATCGACCCCAATGACGGCACAGGGATGCAAATGCCTTGCTCATAGGTCTGGTCGCCATCAGTTGGAGGCTAGTCAAAGGTATTTAACCACAAGACAGGAACATTTGCCGCAGTATTTTCACAATAACAAGGGTTGGAAACAGCTACCAGCCCGTCAAATAGAGGACAAAAATAAAAGATGGTCATTCAAGTGCTCCTCTGGTCGTCGTAAAGTTGGCAATTAGAACCCAGCTGCTTGGTGGGAAGAAAACGTGGCTTTCTGCTTCTGTAGAGATTCAAGCCTTGGAAACCCTTCCTAGAGCTCCATGAGTCAAGGTCAATGAGTTTGGGGGTTGGACACGCTGGTAGAGAGGATCTCTGGGGAATTTACATGAGGACAGAAATTAGGGAACTGGGTACCACGGTTCAGGAAAGGATTTGCTTCTCACTGCACCCTCTTGCATTGCTTGAGTTTTTTATTATATGTATGCTTTGATTGTATTTTCATTGTTATTTTATTTATTTAATAAACAGAGAAATTACTAGATGCAAAGTCATATGAACTTTCCTATTATTAACTTGTGCATTTTTCATGACAACTTTTTGAATGTAGACATTATTATTATTACTTTACGGTCTAAGGACATTGATTACATTCCTGAAGTTGAACAACCATTCTCACCTTCCCTTTCGGCGTTGTTCCTCACTCTTTAATGTAAATTCAAGGTGCCTATAGAATCTTTCAAGTTTTTCTTGTTGTCAATTTGATCCCATGGTTAAAAGACCATAATGCTCAACACAGATGTTCTTTATTCGTTAAGCTAAATTACGATTTGACTTTAAGAAGACCTCATGGAAATTTTTTATTTAAGGATTATCTCAGAGCAATAGTTTCAGGGGTTCATCTACGCTCTATGGCTCCAGAAAGTCAAAAGTCCATGAAAGCTTGAAATTCTGTTCTTCATTTCCCTGTTTTTGACCAAGATACTTCTGTGGAATCTTCTGTCAAAATATTCAGGAATGGTAGCTGGGCATCCTTCAGTTCTTCGTGTCTTCTGTCAAATGGGTCAGCAGTCCATGCAAGCAATTGGGCACGCATTCCATAGCCTCTTCCTCTTCCGGACTCTCCTTCCGTTGCTCCAGGTGAATAGAGACCAGTTTTATTTTCACTACTGCTTTGATATAAAGAAGCATATAATCAAGGAAAAATAGACATACTATACGTTCATTATTTTAACAGTTTTATTGTCATATAATTCACATATCATACAATAGTTTGATCACATTAAGAAGAGTTGTACAATCAGTTCTAGAACATTTTCTTCATTTTTTTCTTCATTTTTTTCTTCATTCTTGTACTCATCACTATTAGCTCCTCATTTCCTTCAAGCCTCCCCTGTCATACCCCTAAGGACCTATTAATTAAATTACTGTCTCAACAGATTTACCTATTTTGGATTTCACATACAGAAAAAAATGTTTTTTAACTAGCAATAATAACAAAGTAAAAGAGATAAAAGTCTATTGAAAAGAAAGCAGAAAATATTAAAAACTAGAACAAATCTAAAATGGATCAAGAGGCAAATCAAGTGATAAGGTGTTAGATTTGAACCTCACTGCATTACAATAACCTACTTTGCGATGCATTCTTCATAATTGCAAAGCTATTCACATCCCTGGGCTATGGTCAGAGAGGATTCACCAGAGACTTCCACATGTATTTCCCTTTCACATTTTTTTTTCATGAAGCAACTTTAAAATGGATCAGAAGAGAGATCAAATGTTTATTATTTTTGCTTTTTTATTAAAGTGCAATTAAAACACTTCTATGGGTCCCCAAAAAGTATAACCAGCACCAGGCACTATGCTTAATGGAAAAAGTGGTTCTGCAGGCACAGAAAGGCTAAGTAATTTGCCCATAGTCATACAGCCAGTAAGTGGTAGAGCCGGGACTAGAACCCAGACAGTGTGACTTCAGAATCTGTACTAGTTGTTGGCTGCTATCACGTTGGTCCTCATTTCATGCTCACCCCCCATGTTACAGAACAGAATTACTCCATAGAGCTTTCTTGGCTGTATTCTATTCCGATGAGCAGATCACTAAGCCGATGTCCTGCGGAGCTGCTGCGTGACGTTTAAACTGCCACTTTTGGAATCGTTGCTGATTGCAAATACCATGCGCCATCCAGACTCACTAATCACAGGGGGGAACGTTGGTAGCTGTACGTGTGCTGACATGGCATTACTTATAAGATATATTGCTGTATGAAAAAACATCATTGTGGCAAATAGCACACAAGGTATGTGTTTTTACAATGTAGACACACGCATGCACACCCACCCACGCAGTTCTGTAGAAGACTACAGGGTTGAGGGCCTGATACACTTTTCATTGTATGGTCCTTTGCACTGTTGGATTCTTTTAAATGATGAGTACAAATGACTTTCGAAAGTCAAGATCTGGCTTAAAAATAACCTAGCTGTCACATTAAATGTGAGCCTTCTTTGACTGAAACCAGATTAGGGAAAAAAATGTACAGAACCTATTAGAAAAATCAGTCAACAGCATACCATTCATGAAATGGGGGCTTCGATAAAAGTTCCTACAATTATCCAGGCATTCTGATAAAAATGTTACCTGTGTCCTTTCAACCAAACCTCCTAGCAACCTTTTATCATGCTCATTTTAGAGACGAGGAGACGGAGGCCTGAGCAGAGTTAAGGGAGTAACGACATCTATAACATGGGAACCTGCCGGGAGAGTGAATTGACGGCGTCACTGCAGCACTGGACTCAGGCATAGCTACTAAGGCTGACGTAGGGCCAGACAGTGTTTCACTCTGTTACACATAAAGGCACCAGGAATGAGAGCCAACGCCACAGCAAATAGACACAACAACAAGGATTTACAGCTACTCGGTCAATGAATAATATACCTTTGTAATTCATTGTTGCTCTTTCGAGGTGTCCCTGCTGAATTCCCTCATGTTAGCCCACAGGACCAGTGAGCTCAGCTCATTTCATACCATAATTCTGGCACTCAACTTTATGACACTCCCCAATCTGTCGAGGATGCTTTCCATTTCTACATGCAAGTTTTGGATGAAAACATTTAACACAAGATAGGGCTTAAGCGGACTCCTGATGGTAGGACAAGGGAGTCCTCCGGGATTAATTACATCAATTCATCTCTTGGATTCATCGTTACCAAGCCAACGATCATTCAATTCGCATCCCACCTTTCCTTTTCCATGAAATATCTAGAAATACAAAGGTTTTGCTACAAAGTGTCCAGAAAGTTCTTTGCTTGCTACTCTGAAACTGGTTTTATAAAATTAATAAGGGATTGGTTCCTTTACCAAGTTTTTCAGTTTTCTGAATTTTACAGACTTGCCAGTTCCCCCAACCTCTAACATAAACTCTTTCAGAAAGAGCCTCTGATTTTTTTTTACTCCCAAGCCTAACCACTTGAACAGGACATTTGAAAAAGCAGAGATATCCAGCCTTTTCCTCTCTGGAATCAACCCACTGCCACCCCAAATAGCCCAGACAATTGAACATAGCAGCTGGCAGAAGGATGTCTCCAACCAAAAAGGGGGGAGAGGGGAAGGGAGTTAAGTGCATGCCACAGGAAACTACTAAGGAAGCATTCTTTATAAAAACCACTTGTTCTATTTCTTTCTTTCTTTTTTTTAAAGGGTGCTGGAGTCTCTACAGCTAGATGCTCCAGAGCTCTATTAGAAGTGAACTTATACTCCCTGGATCCCATGGCCAGCATGCTCATGCCAGGATTTACACAAAGGCAGTTAATTTAAAGGCATACAAAGATACATTAACACTTCAACCAAGTTCTGCATAGACAAACGCGGAGGATGAGACTGGGAACATGAAGAAACTGTTAAGCTTGCAGGTGGTTGCTTTTTTGCAGCCTTTGCCAGGGAACAAGAGGCATAGTGCCAGTTTTATCTCAGATGGAATGACAGACCCACAGTGTTTCAATCAGCTCCCTGGAATGGGCCATGAAATGTGTTGGTCCCATCCCGTTTGCCTAAGAAACAAACAGCTTTCCCCACCATATCTCCCCGTTATTCATTTTTTAAACAAAGTCAAATTGATATGGGTCTTATTCACTTCAACAGCACATTATAACAGTAGGAAGCTTCAGTCGTTTTTTTCAATAAAGATGCAAACAATAAGGAAGAAAAACTCCTAAGAAAAAGTCATCGATAAAATTCAAAACATTAAACAAAAAAATATTTCAGGTGGCCAGCCTGACTAACTACTTTGCAGATGAGTTTTGGGTTTCCACTACACTCCACAACCATTCACAATTGGGTTCTTACAATTTAGCTTTTGAGACCTTTTCCTTTAACACATCAGGACCACACAGGCTGGTGTGCTTCTTCCATGTGGGCATAGTTGATTCCTTGGTAGATGGCCGCTTTTTTTAATACCAGCCTTTAAGACCCCAGACACTATTCTGATGGATAGGTGGGCACCATCCGCTGTCTTCACCACACTCCCTTATCTTCAGTGATCAATTCAAGAAGGTGAGTATCATGTGAGGCCATATTAGCAGAACAAACCTTTCTTGAACTGAAGATAGAGTTAAGTAGGAACTCAAAGTCTATCCACTTATGGAGCATGCATGTTCAAAATCACTTGCTCTATTTCTTGCTAACACACAAGCTATGGTAAAAGTGTTGCAGAAGAACATATTTTCTGAGTTTCTCCATGGTCGCACACTACAACACTGAATGTTTACATGGATAATCCTAACTTCACATATTTGCTATGTTTCTGAAAAGTTACGGTAAAGTAAAATATAATGAACATTTTCACATTGACTTACCCTACCAAATTGAAGTTACATTGTCCTGGGGAAAAATGTCCCTTGAATACTTAAAATGAAAAATTTACATATGGGGCAGTATCTTTGACTACATGCTTTGATTAAAAAATTGTGATTAATACTAAAACATTATATTCGGAAAAAAAGTCAGAATAGAATGACTAAAAGCAAAGACATAATAGCATGGTAGAAATGTTAATAAGATTAGTTGGCAAACATTTTCTCACATATTGTTTCACTATTGAAAGCTCAATTTTTGACCATGTCTAATATTCCCCCTTTTCTTTATTTTTGTTTTCTCTACATTTATTTTTTGTTTTATTCTCATATACTTCACATATCATACAATTTAATCATTCAATCATATCAAGAAGAATTGTGCAATTATCACCATAATCAATTTCAGAATATTTTCTTCTTGTACTCATTGTTAGCTCCCCATTTCCCTCCATCCCCTGCCATGGCCCTACGTAAATATTAATCCAGTTACTGTCTCTATAGATCTACTTATCCTGGATTTCATATACAGAAAATCAAATAAAACACAAACAGGAAGCAAAAATAAAAGATAAAACAAAACAGAAAAACCTTGATCGAAAAGAAAGCAAAAAGTATTGAAAACTTAAACAGCTTTAAAATGAGTCAGAAAGTACATCAAATGATAAGGTATTACATTTTAGCCTAACTACATTTGCCATAATTGATTGTCGACACTCTCTGTCTGATATCAAGGCCATTCACACCCAGGGACTATGGTCAGTGGGGATTCACTGGGGCTGAATTCATATGTGGACCCTTCAAATGGATTTTGGACTTCCACTGTCATTCATAGCTTTCTACAAAGTGGGCATTCACAATTTAAACTCTGATACCATTCCCTCCTTCGGATTTGGGTTTTATTATTTATATTCCTTGGATCATACAAGCTGGTGTGCTTCTGCCATGTGGACTTGGTTGACACCTCACTTAGAAGGTAGCTTGTTTGAAGGCAAGCCTTTCGGACCCCACAAGCTATTCTTTCGGATAGCTGGACATCATTTGGTTTCTTCAACACATTTTGCTATAGCACCACTATCTTCAGTGATCTCTTGATGAGGTCGAGTATAAGTAGGGCTAATTGTTTTAGATTAAAACTAGAATTAAGTATGACCCCAAAAATCCATTCATATATCTATGATTTTATATGTCTCTAGTTTACTTTAATAACATCATTATCATCTCATGATAGAGAACATTATAAATCATCTCCCTAGGACATACGATAATTCTAGTGATAGTGTCATTAATTTAGCCAATGGTATAGATTTAAAACATTGTAGAAACCAGAAATTATATAAGTATAGGCCGGTTTCTGACAGCAATACATGAATTGTTGAATAGTACAGATAAAACTCTTGGAACGGATTGTGGTAGCAATTGTACAATTCTGCTTGGCATAATTGAGCTATGGAATGATATGATATATGTATTAACTCCCAATTAATAATGATTTTTTAAGGCAAAACCCTTAAGTGACTGGACACTATTTACACAAACAATGAGGGTTGGTGGCAGGGGATAAATACCTTGCCTGTGCATTGCCATAGAGAAGGCATAGGGAGAGAAAGACTGCTTTGCTGAGGCTTATCTGAGGCATATGGCACAAGAGGTTATTAGGTACACTTATTAGGAGCACATTAGAACAATACTCTTAAGACTCAGCTCTCATTTGTGTATCCCACTGCCATTGATTCTATACAGGGTTTCTGAGTTTCGCTATCTTATTAAAAATTCTCACAAAGCTCAGAATAACTATCTTAATCATATACTACACTTGATAGACCATTATTCCAACTTAGTATGCTAATATATCTAATTCAGACTTTCATAGTCTTGTTTTTATAATTGAGAAGCCATCTTAGAAATTCTATTTTCTATAACAATAATCGTGACATTTTAAATTATTTTATTGGGAGCTCTTAGAGATATTATAACGACCCATAATTCAATTAAATCAAGCATAATTGTACAATTGCTGCCACCATCAGTTTCAAAGCATTTTCTTTCTTCTTGAACTCTGATATCAGCTCCCCTTTATCCTCTCCTTTCCCCACCCTACCCCACAGGAACCCTTAATATATATATTATATTATATTATATATATTATATATATTATATATCATATCTTACACCATCTAATATATCCATTCACCTACAATTCTGTTATTCATTACCCTCAAGTGGGGTTTGTGGTAGTTACAAAATCTGTTGTCAACTTGAGACTTAAGAGTGAAGGGGTGGAGTTTAGTCTGTCAATCAGGTCACAGCTAGATGACCTCATTTGGAGACACTAAGGAGATAAATAGCTTGCTGGAGGCAGGACACACATTCACTCCCTGTCGAGAGATTCCTGTTGACAAGCCACATGGAGACAGAGCCCTGGAGACAGAGGAGCCATGTGAAGACCCACGCCCAAGCTAGAACATGTATATTGTTACAGATAAGAACTCGCAACACAGGGCATCCAGGACAGATAAACCCCTCAGGACCAATAAAGGGAGTAGCAATACAAGGAGAATAAGGGAGTGTGGGGAGCAAAGGGGAACCTATCATTATTGGCTCACTGCTCACCTCCCCCTGCCTGCTCCTCTTCTTGCTCCCAGTCAGTTCCATTTCTGTCTCCTTGGGATTGCTTATCCTAGCTTATATAAATAGGCACCAAAAGAAAAAGAGAGAGACTATACAAAGAGTTTCAAGTCTAACTGTTGTGCTGACCCAGAATAGATAGGTATCTCTGAATAATCCTGACTCTTTCATGAGGCATGTACTAGTAAAAATACACTAGAAAATTCAACTGCATTTTCATTGTCTCTGAGTTACACACAGGGTTTTGTGTTTTGTTTTTTTCCAAAAAAAATCTGCTCTTCCCTATGTTGTGGTTGTTGTGAGATGCTATTGAGTCAGTTCCAACTCATAATGAGCCTGTGTACACCAGAAGAGAACTCTCCCGGTCCTGCACCAGCCTCCCATCCTTGTTACAGCCACGGTTTCACTCCACTCTGCTGAGGGCCTCCCTCTTTTTCTCTTCCCAATCGTTTCTCAAAGTCTCTCTTGAGTAACAGCTCACTGATTATCACAAAACCAGTCCCACATCTTTTCCCCTACACTATTTGCAGATTGCCCTTTTTTCCCCTCTCACTCCAGAATAAATAAATCTCTCTTCTACATCCTAAACCAGTTTCCGCTTTTATGCTGTTTCTCTTGATTTAGGGGTGGCAACAATTATTATTTCTGGTATTAGTCATGGTCTCCCAGAGGATAGAAGGACTATAATTCATGCTTTACTGCCATTGGTCAATCAGGCAAGGGAAAAGCAGTAGAAGCCCATAATTTAAATCTAAAACTCTGACATTTGAATTAGGATCAGTAATATATGGTTAAAATTAAACCATGAAGCAAGCCTATATAAATTACTATAAAATCTAACTCTATCTCCCAGAAACTCATAAACTAAGGATTGAGATTGAAAGATATTCTTTTTTTCTTTTAATTTTATTTTATTGGAGGCTCTTACAGCTCTTATCACAATCCATACATCTATCCATTTTGTCAAACACCTCTGTACATATGTTGTCATCATCTTTTTCAAAACGGTTTCTTTCTACTTGAGCCCTTGGTATCAGCTCCTCATTTTTTCCCTCCCTCCCCCACCTTCCCTCCCCCATGAACCCTTGATAATTTATAAATTCTTCTCTTTTTTTTTTAATGTCTTACACCGACCGCTGTCAGTCAGGGTGCAGTATAGCACCAATAAAACACACAACCTTCCTCTCATTCTTGAATGCTTCATCCCCACCAGCACCTCACTATCATGACCTCAATTCTACCTTACAAATCTGGCTAGACCAGAACATGAATACTGGTACAGATAAGAACTCACAACACTGGAAATCCAAGACTGATAAACCCCTCTGGACCAATAAAGGGAGTAGCAATACTAGGAGAGTAAGGGAGTCGGGGGAGCAAGAGGGAACTGATCACAATCTTCGATGGATGGGCCTCCTCCCAGGGGGATGAAAAACTGAAATATATTCTTAATCCATAATATTAACACTTGAATACTAGAGTATAGACCATGTTAAATAGATGTATATTTTGTTTTCATTTATATTGCCTGTTACATAGATCAGAGCATTTTGATATTTTTAAAGCCAATAATCTGCAGGTGATTAATTATTGCTCTGAAAATATATTTTCCCGTTTAACAAAATTCCACAATACATTTTTACATTATCAGATCTATACTCCACTTATTCTAAGAAATAGGAATTATATCGATTTTTTCATAGCTTTGATTTAAGTCTAGGCATTTTCTTTCCCCGTCCCTTCTTTTTTCTTTCATGTCTGCTTTCTAAGACTCAGAGATAAAGTGAAATTACATGAGATCAAAACATTTAATCCAGAGAATAATTAGCAGACTGTTTCAGGTGACAACGGATGGTAGTCTTTGATCGTGTATCCTCAAATATCATATCAAGGAATGCCCCACCGGAGTGGAAGTCACTGTTTCTCCTTTCTGATACCACTCTCCTCCTCTCCTGGTTCCCTTTCATCCAGTACTATATACTCTACCACTTCCTCCTATCTCTTCCACTCGGTCCCAGTCCCACATCACCTATGTTCTGATTGGCAAACAGAAAGGGGAAAAGAAAGATGCTACTAAAGAGAAAAGTGCCTTGTACTCGACACTGCGCCAAGCGTTTCATGAATGTCATCTCACAATAGCCCTACAAAATTTGAGCTAATTCTACATAGGGCAGAAAAGGCAACTGAGGTGAAAAGATCTCAATAAATGTGTCTGGTGCTTACACAGCTAGAAAAATATCCTAATGGGAGCATGAGAAGTGGAAAAACTTAAGGAAAGGGAAATTCTTCTCACCTTACTCATTATCTCCTCTTTGTATCCCTCAACCTTAGGGCTCATCGTCATGATGACAAGAGTGTCAGTTGCTTTCAGCCTTAATTTCTCAATGAATGTTAAATCATAACACTTGATTGTATCTAAGCTGATGTCACAATGTAGGTTCAGACACAAATGATGGAATGGGAAGATTTGGGGATTTTCATTTTCAGAAATATGGAACAATATATTGCCTTAAAATATGCTACAAAATTACTAGAAAATTTGTAGGTTGCTAAAAAGAAACCTTGTTGATGTGTAACATAACTCACCCAGTAAAAGAATATAGGAAATCTCTAAAGGTCAAAAGCAAATAATAACGTTGACAGCAGGACAGTAAGTGGATGCTAGCTCTCAGGTGCCCTGGCTACTTTTGCTCAACTAGAATCAACATTCAAAGAGACAATAGATGAAAATTTTTATAACTCATGACTGTTACAAATGATCAAATTCAAAAAGCATGAATCATAAGCAAGATTTTTAAAAGAAAGAAACCCCACATTTAAATATATTACAGTTAAAGCCCAAATCAAAAACAATAGTTTAAGGCAGCTAGAGAGAGAAAAGAGATTATCCATGAAGTAGAAACATTTAAGCATGCATTGGGCATCTCCACGGCAATGATAAAAAGCCAGAACAGAATGAAATAATATCTTCAAGTGCTGAGAGAAAATAATTGTCAACCTGGAATTGCACAATCAGGAGTCCACATGAAAGGAAATGCTAGTGAAAATCCTCCAGAAAGAAGGAACATGAAACCAAGGGAAAGGACTGAAATTCAAGCAGAAATGACTTGAAAGGAAATTAGTAAGTTTGTGGCCAAAAGGATATTAGTAAATTTGTAGTCGACGCCAAATAACAAATGATTTTCTGAGACAGTAATGACAGTGTGTGAATTGGATAAGCTATAATATTAGACAACAGCAATGTGCAAAATAGGGAGAGAGGTTGAGTAGAGTTAAAGCATCCTGAGGTTCTTGTGTTGCAGACTCTAGGAAAATATGGCCACCAGATAGCGCCCCCTACCCAGAACTCTGCTTGTCACAGCCAGAATCCGATAGGGAAGGACCTGCCTTCTGGGAAATCAAATGCTCGACCTGAATTCTCAGTGCTCCAAGATTATGTTTTATTGTATTATTTTTAACACAACCCTACCCCCACAAATGCAGAGCTCAGCATAGCAGCAAATCTCTGAGGCTTCCCCTCCCCAAGTTTGGCGATCCACCAATGCATGGGACGCATCTCTTCCCAACCTCCCCCTGATTAGAAGCCCTCGCTGACCTAGAGCCCCCAGTCCCCCTAACTTTATGACTCTTGAGAGCCCTGCATGGAGGTCCCATCAGATGGTGTGGCATAGTGAAGAATCGACATAGAGTTCAGTTCCTGCATGACTAATCAACTACCTGGGAGCCGGGAAGCATAGCAGCTAGTTTCTGGGGCTTCCCCTCCCCCAGTCCAGCAACCCATCTGTGTGTGGACTCGCCTCCTCCTGACTTCTCCTGATTAGAAGGTCCTCTCACCTCGCCAACCTCTCCCCACCACCACCACCCCCTTGTTGTTCCTATATGTCTACCCCTGGGACACCTGCATAGAGATGGGAGAATGTGGTGTGCACAGAATTACCATAATAACTGATCATTCTGTGAGAGTCGGGATGCTAACTGACACCAAATCTGAGACCCTTTGTGATACAAGAATATCGATCTTCAGCACACTCCTTATAGTATGTAGTGCGTCGATAAGTGACCCTGGTAGATTATCAGATATACTCTCCACCTACCAAACCCACCACTACCTCAAGACCCCGCTTCCCCTGTATCAATGAGACACATTTTCACATAAATTAACAAGTACTAGTAAACCTTATAAAATCCACTATTCCAATTCATTAAAAAGTACTATATTTAATCAGAAAACCACCTATTATTAATGACATCACTTAAACCCTTCTCTCATGCTCCTAGCCCCCATATGTACTGCACACCCAACTCACTACTGGATCCTCATCCCCATAAAATATATTTCCAACCTCTTTCTGATCTTTCTACTCTAACCCAAAGAGCCAACACCACCACCCTCCACAGAATCCCACATACTACCTACAGCTAGACCACTATGCCTCATAAACAACAGACAACAGTAGTAACCACACAAAATCAAGATAAACAAAAGCCAACAACTGAAGATTACCCAGACCCAACAGAATACAAAGGGGGGGAAAAGGCCTGAAACTACCAGAAAAAGTAGTTTCTGGTAGTTTAGGACATGATAATGATGTTTAGGACAGTACAAGAGATCTGGGGATCCATCCTGAAAACAAAGGAAGAGATTCAGGTACTAAAAACCTCACACCCTGAGAGGCCTAGTAGGTATTCAGCAAGGGCAATGTAACCGAGAGAAATTACTGAAACCCAAATGAATACTGAGCATGATAGTGGGACAAGAGGAAAGTAAAAGGAAATAGAGAAAAGAACTAGGAGACAAAGGGTATTAATAGAGGTCTAAATACAGGCATGTACATATGTAAATATATTTATATAGGATGGTGGGGAAATAGATCTACGTGCATATACTTATAGGTTTAGTATTAAGGCAGCAGATGGACATTGGACCTCCACACAAGTACTTACTCAATGCAAGAACACTTTGTTCTGTTAAATTAGCATTCCATGATGCACACCTTCTCGACACGATCGCTGAAGACAGGTGTGTGCATAAGCAAATGTGGTGAAGAAAGCTGATGGTGCCTGGCTATCAAAAGATATAG
>NW_022111327.1:15264883-15273781 GCF_000313985.2 Echinops telfairi | reverse complement strand
GAGCTGATATTAAGGGTTCAAGTAGAAAGCAAATGTTTTGAGAATGATGATGGCAACAAATGTACAAATGTGTTTGACACAATGGATGGATGTATGTATTGTGATAAGAATTGTATGAGCCCCCAATAAAATGATTTAAAAAAAGAAAAATTTTAAAAACCTCGCATCCAAAAGCAATCCAGAATCTAAACAATGAGACAACAGAAATAAAAACATGGTGCAAGAACTGAGCAATAGAATGGAAGAAAAGGCAAATCCAATCCGTGAACTCAAACATAACCACACAGACTACCTCCAAGGAGAGAAACAATCAACAAATAAAGCAAAAGAATCTGAAGAAAGCCTGAGGATGACGTGGGAGAAAATGAAGAGAAATAATATGCAATCACAACCATAGCCCAATTAAAAAAAATAGATAACAACAAATGGTGGAGAGGGTTTGGAGAGATTAGAACTCTCCACTACTGGTGAGTTTGTAAATATGTGCAACCACTGTGGAAAGCGGTATGGCAATTCCTAAAACAACTGGCAATAGAAATGCCATACGACTCAGCAATACCACTACTGTATATTGTGGTAGTCCGGGCTGACTAGAGAAACAAATTCATATAATGTCATATGTGTATAAGAAAGAGTTTTATATAAAATAGTAATTGTATATTGAGAAAACATCCCAGCCCAGTCTAGATCAAGTCCATCAGTCCAATATCAGCCCATATGTTTGATACTAGTCCATAAATTCCTATTTAGACTCAGGCAGCACATGCCATGATACTGAATGCAAGATCACAGACCAGTGGGTAGATGGTCTTGTGGATAAGTGGCACTGAAAGCATCTCAATGCTGGTGTGGGTCTCCATGTGTCTCCTCCAACTCTCTGAATATCTCAACAGCAAGAAAGGAAAGGCAGAGAGAGTGTGTCTGGTCTACAGGGAGCTATTTATCTCCATCGTGCTTCCACCCCTTAACTCAAGTTGACAGGAGATTATTTAACTGCCAAAGGTATTTCCTGCCCTCCCCCCAAAAAAAAAATTTAAGAGACAGGTCAAGAACAAATGAATGCTCTCCCATGTTCATTGCAGCACAGTTCACAATGCAGGAAGTTGGAAACATCCCAAATTCCCATCAATAGAAAAATGGATCTTTAAAACTTTGGTATATTCACACAGTGGAATACTACGCATCCCTAAAAAATAGTGATGGAACCATGACATGGAGGGGTCTGAAAAATCATTATGTTAAGTGAGGATAGTCAATCACAAAAGTACCAATACTGTATGAGTCCACTACTGTAAGGATAAACACAAAGATGAAGGCCAACTCGTGCCTTCAGGTCATGCTAACTGCTAACCAATGCTGCCAACAATGTGATAGAGAACCCGACTCGTGCCCATGAACCAAACGCCATCCACTCTCTCTATATATATCTTGAAAACCACTTACACAAAGGCGTCCTCACTTCATCTGGGATCAGACTTTCACAAGTGGGGGAAAGAAGATGACCATTTACTGACTCCCATGTAAAAATTGAATAGGTTCCCCCAAACCAGCAAACATTCCTACCAGAGAGATAAGCAATGCTGAGGGGAAAACCAAGTCCAGAGGGAGAAAGGAGGGCATACATGTCTTAGAGAAGACAAGTGCATTTCTGCTGGTAGAAAAGAGGGGAAGACCAACCTCCTAGTGGGGGCGGGGGAGGGGTCAGGATGACTAACAACACTTTTACAAACTTCAAGGAGATAGTATGCCTGGGACTAGGCTCCCAATAGGGCAGGTTGGTCCAAGTTTCTGTATATCCCTTAGGAACCCAGACTATTGACCACAGAATACTGGGACATTAAACCCTGGACCCTCAAGGTGCACAACATACTCTAAAGGCCTACTAGAGGGATGTGATGTGGAAATCCCAGTAGGTGAACTGGGCTCTACCTCAAACACACCTGCAACCTGAGACTTGAAATCACATGGTGTGTGAAGAAGCAGAGGACAGCTAAACCAAGAGTATTGACCTATTAGCAGGGAGACTAATATTGACTTACTACTCCAATGTCCTACTTGCTTTCTTAAGATATGTATTATTCTGGCAGACGTATGTCTGACATGGTCAGTGAATATTATTTTAAGTTTTGCTTGACCACCAACTTCCATTGTTTGTGTGAATTGCAGCCAGTTACTTAAGGACTGAATCTGCGCAAGTCAATGGACTGTGATTTCTACGTAGCCCTTTCTCAATAGTGCTTTTTAGACATTACTAGGGACTAAATCAATGACACTAGAAACAGAAAGCCCTTATACTCCAGGGAGATGATCGATAAGATTCTCTACAATAAAATAACAAAGATGACTAACAGAAAACGTGGATTTGGGAATGTATTTTGTGCTTGCACTCAATCGTAGCTCCAATTTAAGAACAATTTGTTCTTAATATATGGCTCTGCTCAAAATGCACACTCATGAAGGAAATACAGAAGATATGGGTGCTATAGTAAAGTATGGTGATGAAATTAGATGATGGTGCCTGGGGGTGTGGGTGGGGGGTGGAAGATTCACTGAAATTTACCATGTAGTTGTTTGCCAAAAACAAAGGAATAAAACCCTTAACTTTTGCTCTTGGATGTAAGTCAAAGTACTGTACTATAAAGAAGCTGTGTACAATCAGTGTGATTTTAAAGAAATGGAATCAGCTTGTGTGTTTTTGTTTGATTGTTGTTTTCCTTTTCTAAACTACTTTCCTATGCCCACTTAAGGCATGCTTCTATGTATTGGCTATTACAGTCTTTTGAAAGGTGTTTGAGAATTTCTTTAGCTATGTACAGTCCAAAAAGAGGGTGTGCTGTATGGATCAAAAGTACAGCATTCCTTAATTCCATATTGCTATTTTCAAAACCAAGCATGTATTGCATGAAAGCATCACGACCTTTTCCTCTTCATTTAAATGAACTCCAAGGTAACTGGAACGATAAAGCCAAAAAAATTTAAAAGGTTGCAGCAGCTAAGCAAATGCTGAATCAAGAAAAGGAATATTTAAATAACAGACTTTTCCTCCTATTGTCCACACCCCCTTTCCTCCTGACTCAACTACAGTGGAAGAACACCATCATTTGGGCTCTCTGGGAGAAATCCCATTTCTGGATCTGGAAAGAACAGGACACATTTTGCTGGTGCACTATTAGGTTATGTCCCTTTTAACCTGTCTGGCGCTGCCTGAAGGAATGGCACAGGATGAACCTGGAGGTTTCACCTGCCTCGGGGCTCCTGAGGGGCCAAGAAGGGAGAAGGAAGTAATAACTAGAGTCGGTAACTGACTGACTTCTAGGTGCGTGGGTCGATATAGTGCTAATTGGACCATAACATTAACTCCTAAATGCTGAAGACGGCAACACTTCATCTCACATATTTTAGACTTGCTATCAAGAGAGACCAGTCCCTGAAAAAGGACATCATGCTTGGTAAAGGAGAGGGGCATCGGGAAAGAGGAATACCCTCAAGGAGATGGAATGAAAACCTGGTGGCAGCAGTGGACTCACACATAACCGTTGTGAGACTGGCACAAGACCGAGCAGTGCTTTGTTTCCTCTGTTTTGTTGGAGGTAGACTCGCTGTGTGTCAGAATCAATCTGACAGCACCTAATAACATCAAGAACCTCAAAACTAAAGACCCTAGCGAACATCGTAAAAAAACACCTACACTCCAGAAGCCAAAATAATGTACTGGCATCTCCTATAATTACAACATTGATGTCTAACAAAAGACTTCATCAAAAGAGTTAAAAGAGAATCTACAGATCGGGGAGGGAGAGGGGATTGGCAATGAGAAATAGGATAAAAGGATTATCTCAAAAATCTATAGAAAACTCCAACACCCAAATTAAAAGAACACAAATAATCTATTTTTTAAATGGGCATATGATATGAATAGACAGTTCTCTAAAGATGATATCAATGTGGCCAACAATCATATAAAGAAATTCACTCAATCGTTAGCTATAAGATAAATTCAAATTAAACAATAATGACATACCACCCCACACTGGCATTGATAGCAAAACCAAATGAAAAAAACTGAAAATAATAAATGAAAAAATAAAAAAATAAATAATAAATATAGAGGATGCGAGAGACTGGAACACTCATACACTGCTGCTGGAACTGCAGAATTGTACAGCCCCAGCAAAAAAAGAGTATGGCACTTCCTTAAACAAACCCAAATAAAAATACTATACAACCATGTAATCTCTCTTCCTGGTATATGCCCCCTGTGGTAGTTACTTAACCTATTGTCATTTTGAGCCGTAAGAGTGAAAGGGTAGAGTTTAGCCTGTGAGTTAGTTAATTGTGCCAGCCTGGCCGATATTCACAGGTGGGGCTAATTGAAAGGCAGAGGGATAAATGGGTGGTGAGCCTCGCCCTTCTAGTTCTTGGGTCTCTTGCTTTGTGATGGTCGCACCAGGGTGCAGCTGCCTTAGCAGTTCCCTGCTTCAGCTTGCAAGATTGACTTCCTACAAGACATCCCCAAGGAGAAGCCACATGGATCTATCCCGATGCAGCCCTGGGTGCTGGAGCAGCCGTGTGGAGACCCCTGCCAGTGCTGAGATGCTTATTCGTTCACTGACTCAGCTTTCCTCCTGCAGTGGGCGTCATTGCCTCTGTTTTGTGAGGTGGAGGACTTTGTGGACTGGTCTTGAGTTAATGGGTTAATGTTGGACTTGTGGGCTTGGGCAGCATTGGGTTGGGATGTTTTCGTGATGCACACTTTCTTTATATAAGACTCTCTCTTATACATGAGTTGCTGTGGATTTGTTTCTCTAAAGTACCTAAACTATTACAACCTGTCAATCAGATTGCAGCTTGATGACCTCATTTGGAGGTGCTAAGGAGATAAATAGCTGGCTGGAGGCAGGACACAGGCTCACTCCCTGCAGGACATTACTGACAATGACCCTGATGGAATGACACTGAGAGCAGCCAGAGCCTGGAGCTGGAGGAGCCATGTGGATACCCATCCCAGCGTTGATATGCTTCTACTGCTACTGGATCCACAAGACATGCCACCCACTGGCCTGCGATTTCCTGCATTTGGCATCATTGCATATGTTACATGAGTCTGAAAAGGAATTTTAGATTGGTATCAGACATATGGGCTAATATCGGACTTATGGACTTGATCTGGACTGGGCTGGAATGTTTTCTCAATATTTAATTGCTCTTGTACATAAAGCTCTTTCTTATACAAACATGAGTGTCTCTGAGTTTGTTCCTCTAATCTACCCAGAATAACATGCCCCACCCCCCAAAATAAAGAACAAAATACCAACAGATGATTGTACACCCTTGTTTATTGCAGAGCTATCTACAGTAGCAAAAAAGATGGAAACTAGGAAAAAGCCCATCTGTAGAGAAAGGATAAATGAATTCTGGTACATACATACAGTGGAAGAGTTTACCACCCATATTTACAAGTAATGAAGAATCCCAAAATAAGCGCATGAATCCTCACATCCAAGTGAATGTGTAGGCTTCCCTGGAGTAAATATATATGTAAACTACCAAAAAATAATGAAACTGTTGAACATTTCACAGCATCGATGAATTTGGAAGACTGTGCTCAGCAAAGTTACTCAATCACATAAAGAAAAATACTGCATGGCACCGCAATTATAAAATTAAAATTTGAAAATGTAATTTTTGCATGAAAACCAGCATACTTTGAAGACTATGGCAAGGCTGTGAAGGCGGTGTGGTAGAGGGAGGGAGGGTTGGGAGGAGGGAGAAATTTAAAAGATAGGACACATGCATGGGGGGGGCTTTCTGGGATACCGTCGGTGTTCTGAGAAGTTGGGCTATACATTTGTGTTTTGCATACATCCCCCTGTGTGTGTGAGACTCTACAGCAGCAGTTCTCAACCTGTGGGTCACGACCCCTTTGGGGTTCAAACAACCCTTTCACAGGGGTCGCCTGATTCATCACAGTAACAAAATGACAGTTATGAAGTAGCAATGAAAATCATTTTATGGGGAACCAATTACAAGGAACTATATGTGACCTCCTCCCTGGGGGACAGACAACCGAAAAGTGGGTGAAGGGAGATGTCGGACAGGGCAAGATATGACAAAATACCAATTTATAAACTATCAAGGGCTCATGAGGGAGGGGGGAGCGGGGAGGGAGGGGAAAAATGAGGACCTAATGTCGGGGGTTTAAGTAGAGAGAAAATGTTTTGAAAATGATGTACAAATGTGCTTTACACAATTGATGTGTGTATGGATTGCGATAACTGTTGTATGAACCCCTAATAAAATGTTTAAAAAAAAGAAGAATTTTACGAGCCCCAATAAAATGATTTAAAAAAAAGAAAATCATTTTATGGTTGGGGGTCACCACAACAAGAGGAACTGTATTAAAGGGTCGCAGCATTAGGAAGGTTGAGAATCACTGCTCTACAATTAAAAAAAAAAAAAAGGAAGGAAGAGCTGTTGGCCAAAACTTTGGCTGATGGGGACCAGGCAGACGGTGGAGGGTAAAAAGGGAGGACTTTTCACACAGGGTAACTGGAGAAAACACACACACAAATTAACCCTCCCTACTCTCCTCACTACTACCAGACTCCCAGCATTTTTCACGGAGGAAAGGAGCTTCGGAGGAAGAACTGGAACAAAGCAAAAGATTGAGAGAGGGGTTTTCTCTCTCTCTCTCCCTCTTTGTTGTTGTTTTCCCTGGACTACTAGGAAAGCTCTCTCAAAATATTACTTGGACACAGAATATTTGGTGTCCATGCACATTCAGAAGGCAGTTAGTGCAAAAATAGTGAAAATCACTGAGCAGATGAACTAATATAACTTTAAATTATTGGAGGGGAAATATACGAATCCTGGAGAGGGTGAAGAATCTAAGTTTTAGAGCTAGCACATTATACTATTGAAATGCCCAATATCAAAGGAAAACGTTTTAAACAGAGGATTAGCCACTAAAAATAACAAAATGAAGTGATTGAAATTATTCTTTCATGTCTAAATGGTGAATTCAAACACTTTAAAGCAATACTAAAATGCAGTGATCAGCTAAAATGTCATCAATATAACATGCAAGTAACATTTTGCCCATGAAATTCAAAAAACAGCTGCACATTCATGTTCAATGAAGCAATGTTCATAATAATAAAAAGATAGCAACAACATCAATGCCCAGCAGAGTGAGAATAGACAGACTTTGATGCATACACACAACCACCCAAAGTTAAATTATAACAATGGATCTGTGAAATACTTCATAGCATGGCTGAACGTGAAGGACATTATGCTGAATGAAATTAGTCAATTACAAAAGGGAAAATATTGTATGAGACCATTATTTATTTCAAAAGTTTTATTGGCATATAATTCACATATCATACACTTCAACCGTTCAGACACATCGAGAAGAGCTGTACAATCATTAACATTTTAGAGGATTTTCTTCATTCTTGCAGTCATCATTATTAGTTCCCTATTTCCCCTCGCCCCTGCCAACCTCCTCTCCCCTACCCCTAATGAACCATTAATCCAGTTACTGTCTCTATAGATTTACCTATCCTGGAGCACATATACACAAAAACATTTTTTTAAAAACTAACAAGAATAACAAAGTTAAATGAATTAATAACATCAACTTAAAGCAGAATATATTAAAAACTAGAGCAAATTTAAACAAATCACATGGGAGATCAAATGATAGGGTACTAAATTTTAACCTAACTGCTTCTGCAACAACCCACTTCCCAATGCATTCTGCATGTTAACAAGGTTGATCACAGACCTGGTCCATAGTCAGAGGGGATTCCCAAGGGGCTAAAACAGATCAAAAGAGAGGGGAAAAAACTATTACTGTTTGACTTGGCTATGTCTGCCATAATCGACTTCACCATGCTCTTTGTCTGGTAACGGTTCTATTCACAACCCTCAACTATGATTGGAGGGGAATTACCAGAGGCTTAATCCACGGGTGGACCCTGCAAACGGATTTTCTGATTCCACTGTCATCCATAGCCTTCCGCAAACTGGGTGTTCACAAGAGACCACTATTTTTAAAGAGAAGGGTCTCACACTAAGAGAAACATTATTTGTGGGTTACAAGATGGATTGGCACAGTAGCTGCAACAATGGGCTCAAACATAAGAACAATTGTGAGGATGGGGGAGAATTGGGCAGTGTTTCATTCTGCTGTACATAGAGTTGCTAGGTATTAGAATATGCTCAACCTTACCTAACAACAACAACAGTTTACAAATAGTGCTCTCCATCCCACTGTGGGGTGTAATGACTGGGGTCTTAATAGCTCCTGATTGGCCACCTGTAACCATTGGTCTTGCCCTAATCCTAAATATAAAGAGTAATGCAGTTTTAAAGATATATAGAAACAATTAGTCCAATGGACTAATGGACCACAGAAACATTAGTCTCTACAACCCTAAGCTAAGAACTAGATGGCACCTGCCTACTACCAGTTCTGTGAAAAGGATTTGATTACAAGGACCTGTATACGGTGGGAGAAAAATGTGATTATTAATCAGAGATTGGTGGAACTCCTAAGACTATGGCTCTTAATCATCTTTCAGGTCTGGAACGGAACTCACCCTTCTGTGTTAGAATAACTAGCCATTTTAGATCCAAAGGACAGCATTTACCCAAGGACAGTGAATTAGGAAAGGAGAAGGAATGGAAACACTTGGAAAAAGCAGGACAAGCAATGGTACATTGAGGAAATTGAAATGGAAGAATTTAACAAAATGTATATAAGAATTTAACAAAAATGTATACAGTGAACCCTCGCCACTTCACGCTTCGACTTCCGCGGCTTCACTCTATCGCGGTTTTTGCGTAACAGCGCATGCTCTGTCATTACTGCCACTGATTGGCTCATAC
>NW_022111327.1:15263473-15264444 GCF_000313985.2 Echinops telfairi | reverse complement strand
TTACAAATAAGGAATCCTACTTCGCGGAATTTCATTTATCACGGTAGGGTCTAGAACCGATTAACCGCGATAAACGAGGGTTCACTGTATAAGAGTTTAACAAAATGTATATAATTTGTTGAATGTAAAAATCTTGTTCTACTCTGGAAACCTTCAACTAACCCACACACGAAAAAGCTAAAAGCAAAACAGCTGCATCCATACACCAACATGGATCTGGTAGAGAAATTCAAGTCAGATTCCAGAAGGATGTGGTACAAGTGCTATTATTGCTGATGTCAGATGGATGTTGTCTGAAATCAGACAACACTAGAACCATGGCTCTCTGTGTTTTATTGACTATGCACACGCATCCAACTGTGTGCATCATAACAAGTGATAAAAATGTGATGAAGAGTGGAAATTCCAGAATACATAATTGTGCTTCTACAGAATTGTACATTTAAAAAGAAGAAGAACTTGTACCTAAATAAAGAGCCAGTTATTCAGAGAGAACAAGGAAATATTGCATGGTTTAAAATTAGAAAAGGTGGGCACCAATGCCCTATTCTTTTTTCATACTTATTCCATCTGTATGCTGAGAGATAATCTGGGAAGCTGAGTTATATGAAGAAGATCACAGTATAAGGAATGGAGGAAGATTCGTTAACAATTTGTGATATGCATATGATATAACCTTGCTTGCTGAAAGTGAAGAGGACTTCACTATGGCTTACACCTTCCCATAAAGCCAACAAAAGCCCTCAGAACTGGAGCAATAAGTAACATCATGATAAATGGAGAAGATGCTGAAGTTGTCAAGGATTGCATTTTACTTGGATCCACCATCAATGCCTAAGGAAGCAGCAGTCAAGAAATCAAACGTGGTGCATTGAGCACATCTAATGCAAAAGACCTCTTTGAAGTGTAAAACAAAAAGAGCAATAATGTCACTGTATTAGTCTGGGTACTTTAGAGAAACAAATCCACAG
>NW_022111327.1:15248909-15261575 GCF_000313985.2 Echinops telfairi | reverse complement strand
AGACTTGACTGGAAAGCACACGTGAAAGAAAACAAACAGACCCTGAACTATTCATACGGTTATATATGTATACATATGTGTGTATTGTTGTTGTTGTATACATTGTTTTACTTTCTGTTGTTGCCTCATTGCACTCAGTCTGGTGATGGTACATAGCATGTCTACCTGGAAGGGATAGGCAGAATAAACAAGCCAGAAGAGAGAACAACGGGATGACAGATCAGGGGAACATGGGGGTAGGGGAGGGGGGAAGGAAGGAAGGGGTGTTAACAAGCACAGGCACAAGGGAACAACAAGTGATCCAAAATCAATGTCAAGGAGGGTGCGGGAGGCCTTGCAGGGCTGGATCCAGGGCAATGTAACAGAGAGGAATGCCTAAAACCCAAATGAAGGCAGAAAATGATAGTGGGACAAGAGGAAAGTACAAAGAAACAGAGGAAAGAATAAGGAAGCAAAGGGTAGTCATAGAGATGTAAATACAGTCATATAAAGATGTAAATATATTTGTGTATGATGAGGGGGAAATAGATCAACATACATATATTTATAGGTCGAGCATTAAGAAAACAGATGGACAGTGGACCCCTACACAAGTGCTCCCCCAACACAAGAACACTTTGTTCTAACAATTTGGCAGTCTGAGATGCTCACCTGCCTGGCATTATAGCTGAAGACAATGGGTGCAGAAGAAAATGTGGTGAAGAAAGCGGATGATGCTTGGCTACCAAAAGATATAACACCTGAAGTCACTGAAGACAATGGGTGCACAAGCGGGTGTAGTGAGGAAAGCTGATGGTGCTCAGCTACCAAAAGATATAGCACCTGAAGCCTTAAAGACCTGAAGATAAACAAGCACCATCTAGCCGAGAGACAACAAAACCCACACGGAAGAAGCACACCAGCCTACCCCTACTCAATCACTGAGGACAAAGGGGGTGCATTAGCAAAAGTGGGGAAGAAAGCAGATGGTGCCCGACTATCAAATGATACAGCATCTGGGGTCTTACAGGCTTGAAGACAAACAGACGGCCATCTAGCTAAGAAATGACAAAACCCACAAAGAAGAAGCACACCAGCCTACCCCAACACGAATGCTGAAGACAAAGTGAGTGCATAAGCAAATGCAGTGAAGAAAGCTGATGGTGCAAAGCTGTCAAATTACACAGAAACTGGGGTCCCGCATGCTGGAAGATAAACAAGGGGCCATCTAACTGAGAAACAACAAAGCCCACATGGAAAAAGCACACCAGCCTGTAAGATGACAAGGCAGCGAAAGGGTCAGGTATCAGGCATCAAAGACAAAAAAAAAAAATCATAACATTGTGAATGAGGGGGAGTGCAGAGTGGGGACCCAGGGCCCATCCGGGGGAAATTGGACATCCCCTTGCAGAAGGGCTGCGGGGAGGTGAGGAGCAAATTGGAGTGCAGTGTAGTAACGATGAAATATGCAATTTTCCTCTGATTCTTAAATGCTTCCTCCACCCCACTACCATGATCCCAATTCTACCTTACATATCCAGCTGGACTGGAAGAGGTGCACTGGCACAGATAGGAACTGGAAATAAAGTAAACCCAGGACAGATGAACCCCCCAGGATCAGTGGAGAGAGTGCCGATGGCGGGAGGGTGGAGGGAAGGAGAGGGAGAAAGGGGGAACAGAGGACAAGGTCTACATGTGGTCTCCTCCCTGGGGGACGGACAACAGAGAGGTGGGTGAGGGAGACGTGGGATGGGGTAAGATATGATAAAATGATAATAAATTATAAATTATTGGGGGCTCGGGAGGAGGGGGAGTGGAGATGGAGGGGGGAAAATGAGCTGACACCAGGGGCTCAAGTGGAAAGTGGGTGTCGTAAGAATGATGAAGTCAACATATGTACTAAAGTGCTGGACACAGATGATGTATGTACAGATTGTGATGAGTTGTATGAGCCCCTAATAAAATGATTATTTAAAAAAGTAAAAAATAAAATAAAAATAAATAAATAAACAGGAACAATTCCTAGGAAGAAAGCACTCGGCTGAGTAGAGGACCTGCAAATCAGAGAAAGAACCCCAATGAGATGGATTGACCCAGTGGCTATTGCAATAAACTCAAACATAGCAATGGGTTTGAGGGTGGAGCAGGACCAGGCAAGGTTTCACTCTGTTGTACATGGAGTTGTCATATACATAGAAGCCAACTGGAGGGTATCTAACAACAATAGCAGCAGACATTCCCTATAAGAAATGTTAACAATAAATCCTGGACATTTAAAAGAAAGGACAATAAACAGTAGCTGACAGCCATATACTAGAGTCTTCAAAGATTTCATTGAAATATTCCATTATCAAACTGGCTAAGTGACTTTCCCCAAGTTGTAGCTCAACTAGAAAGTATCTGGGTCAAGGATCAAATCTTACATCTTTTTTTTATTCTGCAATTCCATGCTCTTTCCGTTCCACCATGTTGTAAAGACTGTGTTCAGAGAGGTGGCTAATAATAAATGGTACTTAAAAAAAAGAAAAGAAAAATTCCATTATCTTTTTATTCCATTTTCCAAGGAACTTTTTGAAACAGCCTCATATAGAAAAATATCAACAATAAAGGTAATTTCATGAGCCAATTTCACTATATATTAGAGTTGGAAGTCTGTTTATTGTATTTGCCACGATTTAAAGTTGAATGCAGACAATGTAATTATAAATCTATGTTACTGGACACATAATGTATAAAGATAAAATTTGTGTCAACCATGCTAGAAATGGAAGAGTGGTATAGGAATAGAATTTTAGTATGTTTTTAACATTAATTTCAACTAAATTTATAAATATAGGATGCCAAATATGAAGGACAAGTAAAAAAAAGTATTGCTACAAAATCATAGAAATTTTTATTAAGCAAAAATGTGATGGCAGTATTTTTTTATTAATAAATCATTTTATTGGGGGCTCTTACAGCTCTTATATACCAATTGTATCAAGTGCATTTGTACATATGTTGTCATCATCATTTTCAAAACATGTTTTTCTACTGGAGACTTTGGTATCAGCTCCTCTGTTTCCCTCCCTCTCCCACCCTCCCACCCTCATGAACTCTTGATAAATTAGAAATTATTACTATTTTCATACCTTACACCATTCGCTGTCTCCCTTCCCCCACCTGTTCGTCCAGGGTGTGTGTGTGTTGGGGGGGGCGTTGTTATAAGTCAATCATTGTGATCGCTTCCTCCTTTCTCCCCCTTTCCTCCCCACCTTCCCCCCAACCTGATGGTATCACTACTTTCATTACTGATCCTGAGGGGCGTATCTGTCCTGGATTCCATGTGTCAAGAGCTTTTATCTGTACCAGTGTACATGCTCCTGTCTAGCTGGATTTTCAATGTAGAATTGCAGTCAGGATAGTGGGGGGGGGCGGCATTAAAGAACGAGAGGAATGTTATGTTTTCTCAGTGCTATGCTGCACCCTGGCTGATTCGTTCTTTCTTGTGACTTTTCTGTGAAGGGATATCCAATTGTCTACAGATGGGTTTTGGGTCTCCATTCCAACCCCATTTGTACACAATGATATAATTTTTTGTTTTGGGGCTTCTGATGCCTAATACTTGATCCCGTTGACACCTCGTGATCACACAGTTTTGCGCGCTTCTTCCACGTGGCGACGACATTATTTCTTAATGTATCTTCTGTCTAGGTCCATACACTTCTGAAGGTAGTGTTTCCATCTTTCTGATCATTCCCCAGAGAATGCTGCACTCTTTGTTAGACCATAGATGGTTTGGCATACTTAGGGGGCTCAGATGGTGTTCCTTTTAAATGCTATTTGAACTCGGGAAGAAAGGAAAGTTTGAAGGGGCAAGATCAGGGCTGTGGAGTGCATGAGGTAAAGTTTTCCAACAACAGTCTTGTAGGACAACCCTTGTTGCTCTTGAAGAATGAACAGGTACATGGTCGTGATGGGGAAAACAATCAAAACAAAACCAACTTCTGTGCAACTGCCCTCGTCTTTTTCTCAGTGACAGTTTTCAATATTATTAAAACTTCTTCCAATTAAGTCCTCATGTTCATCTTGGGTCGTTTGAAGAAATATATCAATAGTGCCCCTTTGGACTTGAGGTGGAAGCCCCATTAAGTGAACTGAGCTTTACTTGAAGTCCACGTATCGCCATTGGACTTAAGGCTGAAATTCCCTAGTGTGAGAGGAAGCAGATGACTACTAGCCCAAGGGCATAGAACATTGGTTAGAATGTTCTATGCCCAAGGGCATAGAACTCTTGCCTTGAGTATGCCCAATGAATGGTGCCCTGAAACCACAATACTTAATATGTTAATGAACTCTTTGCTTCCTTATAACGTGCATTAATCTGGTAGGTGTGGCTCTGCTGTTGTGAGTGAACATTATTGGAAGATTTGCCCCATTGTCTGTGTAAATAGTGTCCAGTCACTTAAGAGTTTAACCTGTATTAGTTAGCAATGCATGTATTGCAGTTCATAGCTGGCTTATACTGGTATAATTTCTTTTTCTCAACAGTGTTTTAAATTCTATTCCACCGGCTTACATTACCAGTGCATAGTGGTTATGCATTGACCTGTTAACCACAAGGTCAGGAGTTCAAAACCACCAGCCAGCTCTGCTAGGGAATGAGGAGGCTTTCTAATCGTGTGAACAATTGCAGGCTCAGAGACTCACAGGGGCAGATCTACCTTGCCCTATACGACCAGTATGAGTCAGCACTGACGTGATGGCTGTGGAAGTGATGCCCCAGACGGATGATTGACAATGTACCATAAAATGACAATGATGCCTCTAGGGGGAGCCAAAGATGCACAAGTGAATTTGGGCCTTGCACTTACTTGTAGCGCTGATCTAAGAACAATTGGTTCTTATTACAAGGTCTTGCTTGATGCTCACCCTCATGAAGAAATCATTGAAGATATTAGTCAGTCCTATAGCAAAATGTGGTGAAGAAAATAGATGATGTCTGGCTATCAGAAATAATAGAGTGTCTGAAGATCTTAAAGGCTTGTTTCAAACAAGCAGCCATTTAAGTGAGACGTCGACTAAGTCCATATAGAAGAAGCACAGCAGCCTGTGTGATCCAAGGATTGTAAACTATATAATCCAAATCTAAAGGAAGGAATAGTATCAGAGCTTAAATTATCAACACCAGGTTTGCAGAATGCTGTAGATGATAGTGGAAGCCTAAAAGCCATTTACAGGGTTCACACTTGGATTAAGCCTCTAGCAAATCCCCTCCGATCATAGTTGAGGGTTGTGAATAGCCCTGTTATCAGACAGAGGCCATTGCAAAGTCAATTGTGAAAGACATACGTCAAACTGTAATATTTGATCTCCTTTTTAACCCATTTTAAAGCTGTTCCAGTTTTGTTTTGTTTTGTTTTGTTTTTAAATAGCAAAGGGGAAATACAAGTGGATAAAGTCCCTAGTAAGTCCCCTCTGACCATGGACCAAGGACGTGAACAGCCTTGTTATCATGCAGAATGCATTGGAAAGTGGGTTGTTGCAGATACAGTTAAGTTAAAACTCAGCAACCTTTCATTTGATCTCCCTTCTTAGCCATGTAAATTTGCTCTAGTCTTTAACATTTTCTGATTTATTGTAAATTGAGCTTTTTACATGTTTTACTTTGTTATTTTTCTAATTATTTATTTAAGAAATGTTTTCCTCGTTCTGAAATCCAGGATGGGTAAATCTACAGAGACAATAACTGAATTAATTGTTCCTTGGGGATATGGATTGTGATGTTTGGGGGAAATGGGGAGCTAATAACAAGGAATACAAGAATGAAGAAAATGTTCTAAAATTAATTGCAGTGATGATTGTACAACTCTTCTTGATGTGATTTGACCATTTAATTGTATGGTATGTGAATTATATGCCAATAATTTTTTTTTAATAAATAAATGTTTACTGTTAAAAAATAGTACCCCTTTGAAAGGAGCCTGGATGTCTTAAAGACTTGAAGGTAAACAAGCAGCCATCTAGTTCAGAAGCAATAAAGCCCACATGGAAGCACACCAGCCTTTGTGACCATGAGGCATTGAAGGAATCCAGTATCGGGCATCAAAGAATAAAATATCATATCATTGAGACTGAGGGACAGTGCGGAGTGAGGACCCACCCACCATCATGATCTCAATTCTACCTTACAAATCTGGCTAGACCAGAGAATGCACACTGGTACAGATAGGAACTGGAAACACAGGGAATCCAGGATAGATGACCCCTTCAGGACCAGTGCTGAGAGTGGCAATACCGGGAGGGTGGACGGAAGGTGGGGTAGAAAGGGGGAACCGATGACAAGGATCTACATATAACCCCCTAACTGGGGGACGGACAACAGAAAAGTGGGTGAAGGGAGACAGTTGGACAGTTAAGACATGACAAAATACTAATAATTTATAAACTATCAAGGGTTCAGGAGGGGGGAGTGGTGAGGGAGGGGGAAAATGAGGAGCTGATACCAAGGGCTGAAGTATAAAGCAAGTATTTGGGTAATGATGGTGGCAACAAATGTACAAATGTGTTTGACAAAATGGATGAATGGATGGATGGATTATGATAAGAGTTGTATGAGCCCCCAATAAAATTATTTTTTTTAAAAAAGAAAGAAAGGACCCCTGATGACACAGTGGGTATTATGTTGGACTGCTAACTGGCTGCTCTGTGGGAGAAAGAGGAGACATTTTACTGCCATAAAGAGTTAGTCTTGGAGACCAACAGGGACAGTTCTACTCTGTCCTATAGGGTCACTATGAGTCAGAATTGATGTAATGGCAGCGAGTTTGGAGTTGGGCACCTTTAGAATCTGCATCCCCCACCCAAAAAAAAAAAACGTCACCATAACCTTCTGAACCAACTTACCTGCGTTTAATTTAATTAATGTTTAATTTAATTTAATTCCAATATTCTCTTGGAAATCACACTTTTGATTAAACCTTATTTTGACGGTACCCTAACAAGTTTAAGACAAGTGTATCACTAATAAAACTTCTCTATAGTCAGCTATTCATAACAGAGAATTGTTTAAACACATTTTATTAAAATAAATCCAAGCACATAAATAAAATAAATCCAAGCTGTAACCCTAAGAGCAATACTTTCTTAATTACCCTTGTATGATTCCAGTGGTAACCACAAAGCAAATATATAAAAATTATACACATGGGAAAAAACAAGAAGACCAAACAAGTTCACTATTAAAAAAGATCAACTCAACACAAATGATGATAGCAGTCAAAGGACTTAGGCACATAAAAGATATGACATTCACACACACACACACACACACACACAAACTACATAAATTGGAAAAGATACAAAAAATGTTTAAAAGATACAGAAATTCTCAACAAATTCATAACAAATGATCATATTGAATTAGTAATGTGCATCCTCCCAGCAAACAAAAGTAGAAGACGGCATGACTTCATTAGGGAATTCTACCAAACATTTAAAGATTAAACACCAATACGGCTCAAACATTTTAAAAACTAGAATCATAGGGAGCACTTCCTGATTCTATGAAGCCATTTTTCCCCATTTATCTGTTTTATTTATTTGCAAAATGTCAGCGTGAGCATGGGAGAGGTGCAGAGGTGATTGTTAGACTTGTCTGATCTTTTCTGTTTGTTTGATATTTTTCTTTTTAAAAAAAGGTTTAAACAAATCCAATCCATACTGTCTGACTGGAGAACCCATAGGAGTCCCAAATCCAAGGGCTTTTGTAGTCCAGTGCTGCGCAGGGTGCCCGGCAGAGCCTTTTTACATTGAATCTTCTGATCATCTCAAGAAGGAGGCCTGTGACCACATTTGACAAAGGAGGAGTCAGGCTCAGTGATGGCAAGCAACTTGCCCAGCGTCACAACTTGTCTGCAGTTCTTGAGAGAAACAGACCAGCAGGGTAAAAGATCCATGCATGTACCAAATCAGTTGCCATCTCATCAATTGGGACTCCTGGTGACCCCATGTGTGCAGACTACAACTCTATTCCATAGAGTTTTTAAGATGGCTAGGCATCCCTTCGTAAACTCAAAAAATCCAAACACACTGCCATTAAGGCAATGCTGAATCATGGTGACCCTATAGGACAGAATGAGACTGCCCCGGTGAGTTTCCAAGACTAACTGTTTATGGGAATAGAAAGCCCTATATTTCTCCTGAGGAGCCACTGATGGCTTTGAATTGCTGACCTAGTGGTTAGCAGCCCAACACAACACACTGTGCCAACAGCGCTCCTCCTAAGGGCCTATTGGCAGGTTCAAATTTCTACCAAATAGAGAAAGAGAAGTTGGAAAGGGGGAGGTTTCTTAAGGAATTGGTTCACATGATTGTTGTGGGGGGGGGGCGGGGGCGGCGGCTACTGATCTTCAGCTTTAATAGCTACATGTCTATGGTAGTTGTTTTTATGAGTTAATTTTGTTATGTTTGGTCCAACTCTAGTCTAATTGCTGTTTTGAAGGGCCATAGTCGCATATGCTTGAGTCAGTTGGCCTTAAGTAAAGCCGATTATTTTCCATAAGGTAGGAGGATGACTCAACTAATCAGTTAAAGACCTTGGAAGCAATAAAGGAGTTTCTCTTGTAGAGGTTCCATGTGAGCACAATCAAGTGTCCTGGAATTCCCATTCATCTCAAGACTATCCATAGTTTGTTTTGATCTGCACAATTGAATGCCTTTGCATAGTCAATTAAACACAAGTAAACACTTGTCTGGTACTCTGATTTCAACTAAGATTCGTCTGACTTATGAAGTCATTATTACCTTGATGCCCAAGCCAGACAAAGACACACCAAGAAAGAAAACCACCAATCAATATCCCTTTTGAATACCAATGAAAAAAAATACTCCACAAAATACTAGCAAAGTGAATTCGACAGCATATTTAAAAGGTTGTACAAAATCATCAAGTGGGATTTATCCCAGTAATGCAAATGTGGTTCAACATAAAAAGATCAATCAATGCAATAGACTACATAAATAGAACAAAGAAGAGCCACCTGTCATCTTAATTGATGAAGAAAGGCCATGTGACAAAATCAACCCTGTAGGGCAGAGTAGAACAGCCCCACAGGATTCCCAGGCCTGTACATGTTGATGGAAGCTGATTGCCAACTATTTTTTCTGTGGAGTGGCTCGTGGATATGAACCACCAACGTTTTGGTTATCAGACAAGCATTTAACCACTTTGTTATCAGGGATCCTTTTAATATTCTGTATTAATAAAAAAAACCAGCATGGTCATCTCAATTAACGAATAAAAGGCATGTTACAAAAATCGAATATCTTTAAAACTCAGCAAACTAGGAATTGAAGGGAAATTCTTCAATAATAAAAAGATACGTATAGAAACAAACCAAAAACAAAAACCACAGCTAACATCATTCTCAATGGTGAAAGACTGAAAGCTTTTTCTCTAAGATCAGGAACAAGACAAAAATGCCTTTACCCACTGCTATTTAATATTTTAGTGGGAGTTCTATCCAGATTATCGGGCAAAAGAAAAAGAAAAGAAACAAAGGCATCTAAATCAGAAAGGAAGAGTTAATTTATTCTTATTTTCAAATGGAAATATCATATATAGAGAAAATTCCATTTTTTTCATAAGAAAACTGCTAGAGCTAGTAAATCATTTTGGCAAGGTGGCAGAGAACAAGGTCAACACACAGACACTCGGGCAGGTTTCTAGACCTCAACAATGACATTCTGAAAAGCAAATTACGATAACAATTTTATTCACAATAGCATATAAAAGACTAAAATCCCCCCCAAAAGAATAAAATACCTAGGAATAATTTAGCCCAGGAGGTAAAAACTTTCACACTGAAATAAATTAGAGAAGGGATGCATAAATGGGAAAACATTCTGTGTTCACCGATTGTTAAGAAAATATTGTTAAGATGTCGATACTACCTACAGTGATTACAGACAACACGATCACTACCAAAATTTCAAAGGCCCTTTTCCCTTACAATTTTATGTTTTTCTTGAAAGTATAGTTCTGCTGTGTAGCAGAACATACAGCAATTCAATGTCTACATTTTAAGTTTCTACAGATCCAATTTAATGACACTGATTACACCCTTCAAATTACGCAACCGTTCGCACCCTCCTTTTCCAAAATGATCCTTCCACATTCACATAAACTCACTGCCTACAGAGGTTCCTAATCTAATCTTACAGTAGCTGTTTTTAATTTTACCCCTTATAGATAATCCTTGAAAGACCACAATGCAGACATTTCTTATTAGTTGAGCTAAACTATTGTTTGATGTTCAAGCTGAACTGAAGGTATTAGTGGAAAACAAGGCTCTAGAACTTGGCAGAATACCAAATGAAATGTTTCAACAAACTGATGAAGCACTGAAAATACTCCTCTAAACTATGAAATTTGAAAAGCAACTACCTGGTCAACTGACTGGAAGAGTTTTGTGACCATTCCAAAAACAGGTGACCCAACAGAATGCAGAAATTGTCAAACAATATCACTAATGTCATATGCAAGTAAAAATCTGCTGAGGATAATTCAGAAACTGTTGCAGCAGTACCTTGACAGAAGGCGGTCAGAAATTCAAGCCAGATTCAGAAGAGGACATGACATGTGGGATATCATTGCTGATGTTATATGACTCTTGGCTCAAAGCAGAGAATACCAAAAAGATGTTTACCTGTGTTTTGTTGGCTATGCAAAGGCTTTTGATTGTGTGGATCATAACAAACTATACATAACATTGAAAAGAATGGGTTTTGACCAGGGGCAAACCCTGAGTTTCAATTTATAATGATAATTTGCATTGGTTAAGAGTAGAATTGCTCAGCTAAAAGACTTTTATTTTCAGAAATGAAAAAGTCCATCCTCAATTTTGCATTGGGGTGGGGGGGAAGTGTGGGTAGAGAGTAACATGAGAGGACTCAAGCTTCTCTCTCTACCTCATTTTCTCCTTACTTTTTATTGGAAATTTGGTGAATTTTAACACAGCAGATCAATTTTTGATTCAACAGTTCATACCCATTTTGTTTTATATCATTGGTTGCAATCCTCACAATGTAACATCCCTTAACTCACTTCTCATTCCAGTCCTCCTACAATTCTAATGCCTCTGAATTCTGCCATTAAGTAAATGCTACCCTTTTAATCTCATACAGCCAATCATTCCTTATAGACCAGTCTATTGTTTGGCTGAAAATTGAGCCATGCAAGTGTCAAGAGTCATAGTCTTGGGCGTCCCACCATTCTCTCTGAGTAAGGCTGGCCCTTTCTACGATTGTGAGTTATGTTCCACATATTTCTCCCACTCTGTCTAGGACCTTTTAATGTGATCCCTTTCAGAGACGTTGATACTAGGAGCTGGACACCATCTACTTCTTCTAGTCTCAGGGTTGTGGAGACTGCTGTCTCTGTGGTCCATTAGTTCATTGAACTAATGGTTTCCATGGCTCTTCACTTTTCACTTCCCTACTTTAAACCCAACATTATAAAGTTATCCTTATTCAAATATTATATGATCCTATATGAGGGAACTTCCAAAAGTTTGTAGAAAAATAGAATAGAAAGATAATAATTTTTGGCTAATTTTTTGAAATCCCCAATACAGACAATTATAACATTGCAGTCCAAAATGGGACATATTCGAGGCTGTCCTTGTCCCAGCTGCTGTGTAGGTCAGGTAAGAAGGTAGAACAACAACAAAAATTAGCTGGGTTTTTATACACAAGCAATAAGAACTCTGGAAGGGAAAAGAGGAACAATTTCATTTACAATAGCATCTAAGAGAATAAAATACTTTGAAATAAATTCAACCACAGATGTGAGGGACTTACACAATGAAAAGTGTAAAAGCCTGCTGAAAGAGATTAAAGGAGATAAACAAATTAAAATGTACCCCATGTTAATGGATTGTACAACCTAATATTATAGATTCAACATAGTCCCCATCAAAATTCCAACAGCTTTCTTTACAGAAAAACGAATCGTTAACTTCATATGAAATGCAAAGAGGTCCCAAATAGCAAAAGTAATATTTAAAGAGTAGAAGAAAGCAAGGGGGTGTGGAGAAAGAGCATATTATATAGCTATAGTAATCAAAATAACCTAGTACTGATATAGCAATAAGTATATATATGACTGGAGTAGAATTGATAATACAGAAATAAGCTCAGAAAGTAACTCAAACAGTGCTACCACTAGGGTTCCAGTTCCTAAATTATAGGCTTATTCCATTAAAAATGCTGGATTATATTTCTGAGATCAATAGATAGCTACAGACAAGTTCTACCAGTAATACAACACTCTCAGGTTCATTGGGTTCACCTCAGGAAAATAGGTCCAATGTAAACAGTGGTTTCCAAGGGGATTTGTTGGGCCAATTAAATTCAAGGAAGAGAGGTCAGTTATGGGGATCATTTCAGATGATTCCAAAAGAGTAATATGAGAAAAGCTTTCCTCAAAGGAGACAGGATGATCACAGGGTCTTTTTTTTTGGTTTTCTTTTTGGCTTTTTATTTTTATTTATTTTTTAAACATTTTATTAGGGGCTCATACAACTGTTATCACAATCCATACACACATCAATTGTGTAAAGTGCATTTGTACTTCATTCTCAAAACATTTTCTCTCCACTTAAACCCCCGACATTAGGTCCTCATTTTTCCCCTCCCTCCCTGCTC
>NW_022111327.1:15246258-15247768 GCF_000313985.2 Echinops telfairi | reverse complement strand
GCCACACAGCAACCAGCTATGTGCTTGTAAGAGACAACCTCAGAAACAGCACCATATAGGAGGGTAAAGTAAGGAGCAATGTCATGAGAATGTGATTGGGACTCACCTACAGCTCACAAGGGTGGAGGTCCCCCTCCACCACTAGAAACCTAGCCTCCCAGGCTCCTCTGCGAGAAAATGAAGGATTCGTCCTTAAACACTCTCTTCCCGTTCTCTGCTCCTCACGGTGTTTGCCTTATGCGCAAACTTCAAAAGTGCCACAGAGGCTGTAAGATTCTCCTTCACACGCCTTAGCTTTCTATAGAAGCAACACATTATAGCCAGGACAAAAATTGTGATTATGAGCAGCACTGATAGGCTGGAACCCAGGCTATGAAAAATACTTTGAACCCAAGCACGAGGATCTAATCCTTCTATGCCATCCACCGATTGCTTAATTATATTAGAGCCAGGAGATGCCTCAAGTCTGTCTTTGAATGTATAGAAAATATTCCTTTTTAAGTTGATTAACACCTAATGAAATGTTTCCCTCAAACCCTTGCAAATGTTATTTGATCAAATCTCAATTAAGCGATGTTACATTATATAGGTAAGGGGTTACACAGAATTCAATTACATTTCAATCACATTACAGCATTAATTAACAAGTTTGCAATCTTGATCTTTCAGCAAAGCAACAGTCTGTAGTAATAGTCCAGTCACTATTGTATAAAATGTTCAGTTATGATAGAGTCCCAGAGTGTCCTTTAGACGGCATCCATAATGGAAGAAATATCTCTGCAGTCAGCGTCGTCATTCTCAGGAATCTGCGAGGTCTTCTCGATGTTTGGGGTAACTTCAGTAACAGGACAGGGTCACGTCACAGCATGGGCATCCCTCCTTTCTTCTGGGCCTTGCTGGCTGAAGAGAAATTCACCTGTATCTCCTTTACCTGTGAAAACACAAGCAAATAGCCCCTCTCTTTGGGGTGTCATTAACCTGCAAAAGGAATCATGGTTAAGATTGGGTGGCTCCTTCATCTCTTCTTTGTCCATTTTTCTCCAAACGTGGTTGCGTCCTTCTAGAGGGAGTCCATCAGCTTTATTCTGCAAAAATATAAATGTATCGCCCTTTTTCCCGGTGAATGGACCTGGATCCCAAACGCGATTTCCATCTTCTTGGGACTTCTTAGGATCAGTTTTCTCTGTAGAAGTGAAAAAGTGTTTATCTTACCTAATTTTATTACAAGCTTTTAGTAAGGAGAGAAATTTTTTCGTTAAATAGACCAAATGAAATTCATCATAAATAGGGTTACTCTTCTCCTCCTTCTGTTTTAAAAATTTAGATTTCAAAGCACTGCTGGCCATCTCAGTTATCTTGCTTGGTCTCAAACCAGTAAAACTACCTGTCAGATAGTCTTCATTGTTGTGCAAATACTGGTTCCCAGCTTTGGGAGAGCTAAAATGTAAATTTTGGTTCTTGGCTGTCAGAGAATTAACAAAGCTGAGAATTTACTACACTTTGAAAGACT
>NW_022111327.1:15239185-15241815 GCF_000313985.2 Echinops telfairi | reverse complement strand
CTATCATGCTCAGTCCCCACCAGGATTTCAGCACTTCCTCTTTGTTAAGTTCCCCTTGATCACATGCCCTACCAGGTCCCCCACACCCACCTCCCTACCAATTTGGATCGCTTATTGTTCTCTTGTCCCTGGGGATCACAAGGTCTTATGAGGGAAAAGTTTTAAGAAAATTGAAAATTATATTGCTATGCAAAAAGCCAGGAAAGTTGTTGAGGAAATCATATGGGTTGTGGGGCATGTCTGACCCCACAGACATGCCAAGTCCACATCAGCCCAAGGCCAATTACCACAATTACCACCTTCCATTCTTTATTCTGACACTAACCACCACTATACACACCTCACACATACACACACACAAACACCCGACTTCTCTGCTGGGTTCAATAATTCATTGCAGTGGCCATATAGAACTCAAAGACAGTACTTCTGATTGAGGGAATGGTTAGTGTCCCTGTCAGGTAATCATTGGACTGCTAACCACAAGGTTAGTGGTTCAAAACTACCAGTCACTCCTTGGGAAACAGATGAGGCTATCTAGTCTCATAAAGATTTATAGACTTAAAAACCCTTTATAGGATTTCTAGAAGACAGAATCCAACTTGATGGCAATGGGCAGTACAAGTGTTCAGGACACAGTTGTTTTGTCTGAAACACTCTTCTCTACCATGCTAACAGACATGTCTTGGCAGGCATGTCTTTCTCTCATGTTCGGCTTCTCAGCCATGTGCTCCCCTGGCCTCTGCCTTATTCCATGGGTCAGAAAGCCAGCCACTTAGCCCCATGGTCTCAGCGCTGTTCCTCTGCTCTGCCTCATGCTTTCTGCAGACTCCACTGCTCTGTCTCATGATCTGGGTGCGGTGGCCTCTGCGGCCTCTGCCACTTCAGACAGGGATCTAAAATGTGCTCTGCTGATGATTCTTCTTTCTTAGTGGCCATGGGATCCCCTCTCTTCCTGCTGCTTCTTTTTTTTTTTTCCTTTCTGCTTATGAAATGCTTACCTTACATAATAGAAAAACTGACCAGTCCCCTTTATTTGTGTTTCACACACCCTGTTTGCATGGTCCCACTCAGTCATCTACTGGGAGTTACAGAGGCATGGATAGAAGGGCCATACAAAGTCATTCCACTTCCCTGCAGTTATACCTAGGATTAGTTTTATTTCTATTATGACATTGCACCTGCTCATTCTTCAAGGGCAATAAGAGCTCTCCTACAAGAATGTCATTAGGAAGCCTAACCCCATCCACCTTATAGCCAAGGTCTTGCCCCTAAAAAGTTCTTTTTGTTCGCCAAGTTCAAAAAAAACTTTTGAAAGGAAAACAATCATGTGCCCCTTGAACAGGCCACATTGGTTTGTCACGGGGTAAATCTAAGAGTAGAATGCTTTGGGAAGAGTTAGAGAGCTGGAAACACCACCTTCAGAAGTTCCTAGACCTAGATGGAGAATGTGCTGAGAAACATTACTTTGCATGTTTATAGTTTTGTTTCATAAAGGTTTCTGTGATTTTGTAGCAATGTTTTCTTTACTCATGCTGTTATCTGTCGCCAAAGGGTATCACTTCCCATACTCCATCAACCAAACCAAATCCATGTCAACTCAATTCCAACTCATAGTAACTCTACAGGGCAAAATAGAACTTCCCTCTGTGGTTCCCAGGAGCCTTGGTGGTACCTAGTGATTATATGTTGAACTGATAACCATAAAGCCAGCAGTTCAAAACCACCAGGCACTCCTCCGATGAAAAATGGGCTTTTCTACTACCGTAAACAGTAACAGTCCCAGAATCTCACAGGGACAGTTCTCTCCTGTACTATAGGGTTTCCACAAGTAGGCATCGACCGGACAGCCATGACCTTGACTGTAAGGTTTCCCAGGCTAAAATCGTTATGGCCTTGGTAGAAAGACATGACAGTTTGCTTCCATAAAGATGTAATGGTCGTAAACCACTTCTTGCATATTAACTGCCATGCTCTCGTCCCTGAGCCTACCCAGAAAAGTATATTCTAGAAAGCTTAGAAGTGCAAAGGGCTAAGACATCTCCAAGATGCTGGATAAAGTATCAATTAACTTGGTGTGGAAACTCCCCTGAAATATTAAGAATGCCAACCAATTACTGGAGTTCCCCCAGTTTTCCACCCTAATACTAAGAGATCTAACAAACCTTCTTCAGAAGGCGAGCTTTTACCGAGTCACTAGCTGCTGAAAGTCTTCTTTACTTCTCTCTCTATTCTCTCAACTCGATGACAGTGAGTTTTTGGACCCTAAACTAGCATGTTCCTCAATTTTTATAACCAATCTCTAGTTGTACAGGGAAAGCCATTTAGTTACACATTTTTTTAAAAACAGATAATAGTTTAATCTGTACCTACTTCTTTAGGAATGTTACTTTTGCTTGGAGTTAAGGACATAGTGTGGAAACAGGAATGATTGTCTTTTGGGTATAACTACAGTACGTCAAAGTCCTCAAATCCCTGTGAGGCTAAGACAGCAAGACCAATGGCTAAAGTAACTATGCAAATCAGAAAAGCCTGTTTTTTACAAATAAGAAGGGTAATATTTGTAGAGATATCTGAGTCTTACGTTCTATATGGGCTGGGCCACTTAGCAGACAACTTTTTTTTTTTTT
>NW_022111327.1:15232465-15236636 GCF_000313985.2 Echinops telfairi | reverse complement strand
CCCGGAACTGTCAGTCCCATTGTTTTCTCCTCCAGATTGTTCATCCAGCCTATCTTATTTAGACAGACCTGTGGAGATAATAGCATGCACAAAAACAAGACAGAGCAAAACCAAGCAACAATATACAACAAAACAACAAAAAACCAATGACAACAAAAAAACACAACAAGGAACAGCTTGTAGTTAGTTCAAGGACTGTTTATTGTCCTTTAGGAGTGTTTTCCAGTCCAGTGTGTTGGGGCAGCAAGCCCTGCCCCCAAAGTCCACCTTCAGCATTCCCTGGGGACCTCGCGTCTCCATTCCCTTGCTGTTCTGTTGCACCCCCTTAGTGTTTTGCCTCGGTGTGGCGGGATCAGATCAGGCGCAATTCCCATACTGTGTCTCCATGTGATAAATATTCATAAAATAAAGTAGTGGTCATTTCAATAACTTCATATATATAATTCAGTAACATTAATTTTATTTGTCATAATGTCTATTACCATTATTCTCTTGTTTTTTTTCAGTTTTATTGGCACATAGTCCACATATCATACAATTCAATCATGTCAAGAAGAATTGTAAAAGCGCGTTACCACAGTCAATTTCAGAACACTTTCTTTACTTTTCCCCCATGATTAAATTACCTATAAAATAAGTTGTGTAATCACATTCAGTTCTAGTGCTCTCCACCACACCTCCCACCTTCATTGTTTACTCCCAAAGGATACCTTTTCTGAATGCCCTTGCATATGTCCAAAGAGAGAAGCTCACACCTAAGTGATATGTTTCTACCACTGGCAACTTGTACAGTCATCTGGAAAAATACTTTCCCAAACATCCTCCCACACACCCACCTTTGTGAAACATCCCCGGGTGAAGGGTGCATTCATTCAGCAAGCACTAGCTGAGCCTTGCTTCTGTACCATGCGCTGTGTGAGAGGGAGGGGATGCAATGATCAAGCAAATAATCACGGTTCCAGGCCTCACAAAGGTTTAGGGAGGAAAGATAGATATCAACACACCATTACAATAAAGTGTATTCTACTCTTATGATTTAGCAAGTAAAAGACAAAACCCAGAAGGCCCAAAGGATTTTCCTACTTATTCTTCATTACCAAAGGCCCCTGGAAAATTATCCTCATGATAATATCATGATCTAGGCTGAAGAAGAATTAGTACATTTGAATTATGGTGCTGGTGAAGAATATTGAAAATACCATGGACTGCCAGAAGAACAAACAAATCTGTCTCAGAAGAAGCACGGTCAGAGTGTTCCTTAGAAGCAAGGATGGGGAGACTTCATCTCACGTGCTTTGGACATGTTACCAGGAGAGACTAGTCTCTGGAAAAGGACATCATGGTTGGTAAAATAGAAGGACAGGAAGCCCCTGGAAGAGATCACTTGATCAGCACAGTGGCTGCAACAATGGACTCAAACATAAGAACAATTGTGAAGCTGCAGCAGGACTGGGCAATGGACCTGACTCAATGGTACCAACAACAGGCTCTTCATCTCTTTCTAAATGTACAATTCATCTTTCTGATAGCCGAGTCATTGTCCTAAAATGCAAGTCTGGTCATGACACACATTTATTTTAAAACTCCCAGGTACCTACACAAAAAGTCCAAGGTTCTTAATTAGCTTGACAAACCTAACCCCACCAAACTCACTGGCATCGAGTTAATTCTGAGACATAGCAACTTTATAGGACAGAGCAGAACTACCTCTGTGGGTTTCCAATGTTGTAAATCTTTATGGAAACAGAAAGACTCATCTTTATTTTGCAGAGTAGCTGGTGGGTTTGACCTACCCACCTTGTGGTTGAGCCACCCAACATGTAACCTACTACTCCACCAGAAATCCTTTGGCCATCAAAGCCCTTCACAATTTGGTCAGAAGCTATTTTGTTTTCAGCTTCTGCCATTCTCCACCAGGCCCTTCCTGATTTTCCATGCTTGCCAAACTACTCCTCAAAGACACAAATTCCTTTCAGGCTCCATGTCAATCCAAGCTCTAAACAAACAAACAAAAAAATTGTCCATTCAAATCTATCCTCAACACAGCTACTATGTTTTTTGCAAATAACACGCCCAAGTAAATAACAATCACATGCATATAATGCACATGTTGTACATAGGAAACTAACAAAAAAGGACATTTCGCGATTTGCAAAAATGATATGACATGTATATTTTGTGTATGAAGATACAGTAACAGGCTTTTAAATTACACAGTTACCTATGTAATTTCCCTATTGAAAGCCTCTTAGTGATTTTCATTGACTTGCAGGACAAAGTATAAACTTTGTACCATGATGTGCCAGGCTGCCCTTCATGTCCTCTTATAATTGTTGTTAGGGCCCCTCGAGTTGGTTCTGACTCATAGAAACCCTAAGTGCAAGAGAACAAAATACTTCCCATCCTGCATCATCCTCATCTTACTCTCTAAATTAATTACTCGTCGTTTTCTGCACTGTATTTCATGATTTGGAAATTCTAATTTTGTGTAGATCCCCCACTTGTACTATGGCATCCCTCTAAGTTTGCTGGTCTCGTCCCTCTGAGAATTTCTCAGTTACCCACACACCTTTCCATCTGCTTCACTTCTCTTCTCCATATTGTTATTTAACACTCACTTCAGGTATCATGGCCTTCAGGTAATCTTCTCAGGTACCTCCTCCTCAAAGGCATTATGTAATCATCTCTCCTACATACTCCCATAGTGCATAATATAAAGTTCTAGCACAGTTTACAGTTCACTGTACCATAATTATATTTTTGATTGCTAGCTTTCTGAAGGGAGAGTTTCTACTTTATCCACCGGTGCATCCCTAGAGTCTAACACAGTTACCTGGCAAACATTTAAACCAAAGCAAACTCATGGCCATCTAAGCGGATTTGACTCACAATGACCCTACAGGACAGAGTAGACTTGCCCCATCACGTATCCAGGGTGGTAATCCTGCTGGAAAATAGACTGCCACATCTGTCCCCCCTGAGAAAGCTTAACTGCGGCACAACCTTTGCTGCTTAAAAGACAATAAAGGGAGGAGGACATATTTCTATTATGTGAGAAAATGGATTAATATTTAAATGATATGAAGAGCTTCTGCAAATCAATGGTGGGGGGGGATAAGTAAGCCATCAGGAAAATGAGTGAAAAATATCAACAGGCAATTGACAGAAGAAACATGCAAATAGACAGCAAGCATACAAAAAAATTCAGTCCCACTAGCAGATAGGGAAAAACAAATGAACAATAATGAAATGTTAATTTTACCCATCTTGTTGGCAAAGATAAAAATGATTGGTGATATCCAGTGTTGGGGAGGGTGTAGAGAAACATTGTCTCTGAAATATTGTGAAGGATTATAATTAAGTACATTCTTCTTAGAGAACAATCTGTCTGTATATCTAGCAAAATCTGAAATGCATCCATCAGTCCTAAAGTTCCCTGCTAGGATATTAGCCATAGACACACGTGTGTAAGCCTACAGAATATAGGTATAAAAGTAAAAAAAATCCCAGCACTAGGGGACCGATTAAAAGTTACAAGAAGTCATACACTGGAATATATGCATAAACTTGTTCAAGGTACATGCATCATGAAAACATACTGCTGGTTTATAGTAAAATATGCAGAAAATTACTTACATGATTTCAAGTATTAAAATTTTATATACATGATTATTATATGTATTACATATATGCTCATATATGTAAGTATAGAAAATATTTTTAAATCACTTTATTAGGGGCTCATACAACTTTTATCACAATCCATACATACATCAGTTGTCTAAAGCACATTTGTACATTCATTGCCCTCATCATTCTCAAAACATTTGCTCTCCACTTAAGGCCCCGGCATCAGCTCTTCCTTTTTCCCCTCCCTCCCTGCTTCCCCCTCCCTCATGAACACTTGATCATTTATAAATTATTATTATATATTGCCCTGTCCCACGTCTCCCTTCACCCACTTTTCTGTTGTCCGTCCCCCAGGGAGGACGTTATATGTAGATCCTTGTAATTGGTTCCCCCTTCCCAACCCACCCTCCCAGTATTGCCACTCACACCACTGGTCCTGAAGACATCATCCGCCCTGGATTCCTTGTGTTTCCAGTTCCTATCTGTACCAGTGTACATCCTCTGGTCTAGCCAGATTTGTAAGGTAGAATTGGGATCATGA
>NW_022111327.1:15219341-15231719 GCF_000313985.2 Echinops telfairi | reverse complement strand
CTTGTTGTTCCCTTGTCCCTGGGTTTGTTAACACCACTACCTTTCTCCCTACCTCCCCCTCTCCCATGTCCCCCCGGAACTGTCAGTCCCGTTGTGTTCTCCTCTAGATTGTTCATCCAGCTTATCTTATTTTAACAGACCTGCGGAGATAATAACATGCACAAGTACAAGACATATATGCTCATGTATATATAAGCATACAAAATATTATGAGGGAGAATTCATTACACTATCCATGATGATCACTTCTCAAGGGAAAATATAACTGGAGCAGATGGAGGAAAACTAACCATTTAAAATTTTAACTTCTGTTTATTTGTATAAAGTCTATAATCTCTACAGGCATATATCCAGAGATTCCTTTGGAATTTTTAATACACAATTTCACTTTTGAGTATTCATGAGAAATTTTCACCAAAAATATGTATTTGATAGTATACAAATGAATCTAACGTTGACAGACTTCTTTTAAGAGTAAGCCAAACAGAGAGGATGACGGGGACGGGCTCAAGCCGAGCTATGAGCTACGTTAAACCCCTCCCCAGAAGAAGGCGATACAGAGGACAACACTGAAGATATAGCCCAGGCAGAGAGGTGGGTCTGTCCAGACCACACAGGAGCTAAGAGTAGGAGGAGGAGTAGAGACAGAGAGAAACACAGAGAGAGAGCAAGAGAACCACATCATGGCCCACTTAGCCCCAGGGATGACATCCATGCTCAACTCAGCCATAGGACAGGCCCCACCACGAGTCCCTCACAGACCCATAGTGCTATTGAAGACAGCACTGGAAACATAGTGTGGAAAGTGTACCTGGTTCACCCCATGCACAGTGGAGTAAAACTCGAAGGAAGTGCAACTGGGCAGCAAGGGGAGCAAAGTAACCAAGTCCCCAAGGAATCATGAAAACAGACTTGTTTTGGGGGCAGGGCTTGGCACCTCATCAGACTTGATCAGAAAACATACATAAGGGTCCGCAGACAGACCTGGAACTGTGTATTTTCTTTTCCACTTGTTCTGCTTTGCTTGCTTGCTTGCTTGTTTGTTTGTTTTATTAGGTTTTGTTTTTGTTTTTCTCTTTCTTTTGCCCCATGTCTACCTACCTAAGAGAGGCAGGATGAACAATCTGGAGGAGAAAACTACAGGACCAGTGGTTCCAGAAGGATGTGGGAGAGGAGGGGATGGGGATCGGGGGTGGGGGGTGGGGGTGCAAACAAACTCAGAGATAAGGGAACAACAAGAGATCTAAAATTGATGGTGAGGAGGGCATATAATGCCGGGTGGAGCTTGATCAAGAGCAATGTATCCGAGAGGAAATGCTGAGAGCTGAATCAAGGGTGAGCATTATAGTGGGATGGTGGGAAGATGAAAGGAAATAAATTAAAGAAATAGGAGGCAAAAGCTATTTATAGAGGTATAGCTATACGCATGTATATATGTAAATATATTAATTTATAATGAAAGGTATAGAGTACAATATACATATATTTATATGATAAGTATTAAGATAGCAGATGGACTTTGGGGCTCTACCAAAGGCCTTCCTTAACACAAGAACACTTGGTTCTGATAACCGGGCACTCTGACACTCACCTTCCCAACACGACACTTACAACAAAATGGGTTCATAAACAAATGTGATGAAGAGAGCAGATGGTGCCCGGCTATCAAATGATACAGCATCTGGGACCTTAAAGGCTTGAAGTCAAACAAGCAGCCATCTAGCAGGGAAGCAAATAAGCCCACATGGAAGGAGCACACCAGCCTGTGCCATCATGAGGTGTCGATGGGATCAGGCAACAGGTATCAAAAAGTCCAAAACAAACAACTATATCGATGAGAAATAGGGGGCATGAAGTGGAGACCTAAAGCCCATCCGTAGATAATTGCCTACCCCCCCCCCCAAGTGGTATAAGGAAGGGATGATTCAACCAAGGTGTAGTATAGCACTGAGGAATCATCATTCCTCTAGTTCCTGAATACTTCCTCCTCCCACTACTATGACCCAGTTCTTACTTATAAATTTGGCTAGACTGGAGAACACACATTGGTACAGATAAGAGCTCTCAACACCAGGAATTCAGGAAAAACAAAACTCTCAGGAACATTAATGGGAGTAGTGATATCATGAGAGTAGGGGGGTGGTCAGGTGAGAAAAAGGGAACCCATCACAAGATTGGATATATAGCCACCCCACCTCACTCCCCATGAAAGGGATGAATAATGAAAATGTGGGTGAAAGGAAACAAAAGGCAGTGTAAGATACAAAATAACAATAATAATATATAATTGATCAAGGATACAGGAGGGTAGGAGGGAGGGGGAGGGGTAAAAGAGAAGCTTATATCAAGGGCTCAAGCAGAAAGTATCTTGGAAATGATGGTGGCAACATATGTACAAATATGCTTGATACAATTGATATATGGAATGCTATAAGAGCTGTAAGAGCCCACAATAAAATGATGAAAAAAATAAACAACCACAGGAAAAAGGGGTGGGGTGGGGGAGAGTAATCCAGAGGACTTTTGTCAAAGCTGCCTATGGATAGTATGAGATCACAATTATATTCACAATATCATCCATCACTGACTCCACTTCCATTTGCTCTATAGAATTTATAAATGACCCTTCTCAAGTTCTTCCTGACTATTTCTGGGAATAAGTACCCAGAGGGTGCCTCACATATGTTCTCTAAGTGAACCCTCTGTGCTGCTATGTAGTGAAGTCTCCAGCTCCTGTCATCACTGCGAGTGGTGTGGCTGGAATGCCAACAATGCCCATTAACGAGGCAAGAGCGAGGCTGCTGCTGCTTGTCAAAGACACTGACGTGACCACGGTCAATAAAGCAACCACGCTCAACCATACCACTGCCAATACTGATGCTGCTATTACCATCATCTTGATGTTGCTCTTGCCCTTTCCTTAGCCCACACCCAATTCATCCAGAAATCCTGTGAGTTCTACGTCTAAAGCAAATCTCAAAGACACTGACTCCTAAGTTCACTCTCACCATGCAGGCCCAAGCAACTACCTCTTACAAATTCCGTTGCAAACCGATTACTATTTGGCTTCCTATTTCCATTCTTCTACGCCTCCAATTCATTTTCCACAATAGTAAATAGGCATGATATTTTCAAATATAAATTAGGTCTTATCATTCCCCTGCTTAAAACTTCTCAGTGCCTCTCTGCCACATAAAATCCAGACTCTACCATGGCTTACTAGGTTCTACATGATTTGGCCCCTGACTTCCTCTAGAACTACATCGTGTGCCCTTCTTTCTTCAGTCATTAAATATGCTTGATCCGCACCAGTCTCCTTTCTGTTCCTCAACCATGGGAAGTCTTGTTCATTGTGTTCCAGTCAGCTCTGACTTCACGGTGACCTTGTGTATAAAAGACTGAAATGTTGCAGTCAGGCATCATCTTTGTGATAATTGAGTCCATTGCTTCACCTACTGTGTCAATCCATCTCACTCAGGGCCACCTTTGCCGGCGGCTCAGTCTGCCTAGATACTCCGTAGGTGGGTTTGGGGCTCCCACTGTCCTCCATAGAATTCTTCAAATTGGGTGTTCATAATTTTAGCTTTGATGCTTTCCTCTTCACCATATTCCAATTTTGTAATTGCCGTCTTTATATCACACAAGCTGGTAAGCTTCTGTGTGAACTTAGTTGGGTACTCGTTTACATGGCTGTTTGTTTGACCCCCGGACACTATTTTGATTGGTAGTTGGGTACCATCTGCTCTCTACACGACATTTTGCTTTCGCACCCTTCTCTTCAGTGATCATTTCATGAAATCGGGTAGCAAGCAGGGCCATGATGTAAGAACTAAGTGTTCTTAAGTTGGAGCTGGTATTTATTGGGGACCCAGAACTCATTCCTGGATCTGTGCTTTTTTAAAAATTTGCTGTAACTTGGAAATGAACCCATATGCCATATCATTCCATAGTTCAGTCATGTCAATAATAATTGTGCAATTTCTTTTATAATCAGTCTCCAGGCATACTTTTTCTTCCGGGACAGCCACGCTTTAGAATAAGTTCTTTGACAGAGGGCTCTTTAATTTCTCATATCAATAGATTCCTGGAGGGTCCATTTCAAGCCAGTGAGTAACTGTTTTGACAGAAGTCCTGGTTGCTCTCTGGTTAAGGAACTCAGTTACTAACCAAAAGGTCTTGTACTCAATGGGAGAAAGATATGGCAATCACTTTTGTAAAAATTTCTTTGGAAACACTTTGGGGCTGTTGTTCTCTGTGCTATAAGGTCACTCAGGAGCCCTGGTGATTTAGTAGCTACTTGTTGAGCTGTGATCTGAAAGATCAGCAGTTCAAATCCACCAGCCACTCTGCCACACAAAAACTGGGCTTTTTATTCTCACAAACAGTTAACAGCCTAAGAAAATCACGGGGAAGTTCTACCCTGTCCTACAGGATCACTATGGGTCAGCAACGACTCAATGGCAGTGAATTTGATTTTGGTTTTTTTGTTGTTGTTTTGGGGGGCGGGGGTTGGTTTTAAAAAGTCATTAAGAGTTGGAATTGACTAGTGAGTTTTTATGAGGCTGGAACGGTTTTAGCTCAAGTTGGGACCCTTGCTGCATAAGTTTGCCAACATCCACTAAATTTAATTTTTAATGCAATAATATTTCAATAAATCTAGTGCTCTGAATATTCATTTCATGATCACATTAACTAAGATGAGGCACTTTTGAAAAATGTAATATGTGCTTGCTGTACTAGAGGGCTGTCGAGTAAGGTAAGCAAAAGAGGGAGAAACAAAGAAGATCTACATGCTTTCAGAGGATTTGTTTACTCCCATGATTCCTATCATTTTGATATTCTACCGACAACCTGAGCACTTTTCAAATCTCCAACCCTGTATCCTCAAGTGTATCCGTAGAAGTTCTTTGGAAATATCCACCACTTCACATTTAACTGGACGCTCAATTCAAACACATGACTCTCAAAACTGACTCCCCTCTCCGACATCCATTTCTCAATGATGCTTCCATTCTCCCAGAACCCAAACTAGAAACTCTGCCATCCTGTGCCTTCTTTAGCTGTATGGCCCCTCCCTCATGGATCCAAGCAGATTTTCTCACATCCATTTTTGTTCTGTTTTACCCACCTTGCCATGGCCTTAGTCAAGATCCATAGGACTTCTCACCTTCATTACTACGATGACTTCCTAATGGGTCTGTCTGACCCAGACTGGCATCATCCATGCCTTTCTCAACATTGCCACCAGAGTGACCTTTGAAAACCAAAAAGCTGGTAATGACCATGGCATTCTTCTGCTTAAAATCCCTCAGCACCTCCATATCACATACATGTTGTTGTTGTTGTTGTTGTTGTTGTTGTTGTTAGGTGCCATCCAGTCTGCCCCAACTCATAGTGATCCTACGTACAATCTGCTCAGGCACTATTCTCACAATCATTGCTGTGAACCCATTGTTGTAGCCACGGTGTCAATCCATCTCATTAATGGTCTTCCTCTTTTTTGATGACCAAGCACAATGACCTTCTCTGGAGACAAGCTCCTCCAGATAACATGTTCAAGTGTATTAGATAAAATCTTGGAACCAACATTTCTAAGGAGCATTCTTCTAAGATAGATGTGTTCTTTCTTCTGGTAATCCATGGTATATCCAAGATTGTTTGCCAGCAACAGAATTCAAGTGCATCAATTCTTGTTCAGTATTCTTTATTCAATGCCAAGCTTCAACATGCATTTGAGGCAACTGAAAGCATCCTGGCATGGGCCAGGCAAACCTTACTTCTCAAAGTGACATGTCTGCTTTGCTAACAGATGTGGCCAGTGCATTACATTGTTTGATTTCCTGACTGCTCCTTCCATGAGCATAAATTATAAAGTCAAGCGAAATGAAATTCTTTACTACTTCTAACTTATCTCAATTTATTATAATGTTTCTTATTGCCCCAGTTGTGAGGATTTTTGTTTCCATTATGTTGCCATCTAATCCATACTGAAGGCTGTAGTCTTTGCTCTCCAGAAACAAGTTATACTCATATCAGAGGTTGCTAATAACCTTTTCTCTAATCCTGATACCATCAATATTCTTCATATAATCCAGCCTCTCAGGTTACTTTCTCAGCATGTTGATTGAATAAGTATGTTGAAAGGATACAACCCTGACCACACCTTTCCTGATCTGAAACCACGCTTGTTCTGTTCAAATAACTTCCTCTTGGTCTATGTACAGGTTCTGGAAGAGCACAACTAAGTGTTCTGGAAATCCTACTCTGTTCATTGCTAATGATACATTGTTGCGATCCACTCAGCCAAATGCTTGTGCATAGTCAATAAAGCACAGGCAAATATCTTTCTGGTATTTTCTGTTTTCAGTCAAGATTCATTTAGTATCAGCAATAATACCCCTTTTACCATGTCCTTCCTTGAATCCAATTTGAATATCTAGTAGTTCCCCATCAATGTACTGCTGCAATATTTTTTTATTAATCATCAACAATATTTTATGTACATGTGATATTAATAATAGTGTTCCATAAATTCCATATTTTGCTGATTGTTGGCCACAAATATGGATCTCTTTCGGTAAGTTGGTCAGGAAACTGTCTTCCAAATTTCTTGGCATAAAGGAGTCAGTACTTACTTCTGTTGTTGAAGTATATCAATCGATCATGAATTCCTGGACCTTGTTTGCACCAATGCCTTCAGTGCAGCTTGTACTTTTTTCTTCAATGTCATTTTTTGAATATCTGCTCTCTCTTCTAGACACTGAGGTCATGAGAGAAGAAACCCTGTTTTGTTCCACTTTGGAGCTGTAATGTCTGCTGAGAGTTCCGATAGGCACAAATGATTAAATAGGTTGGCAGTTTACACCCACCCAGAGTAGCCTCCAAAGGCAGACCTAGCAAATTGATTCTAAAAGGTCACAGCGTTGAAAACCCTGTGGAACAGTCCCATGATGCGCTCATGGGGTCACCATGAGTTGTAATTGACAGGATGGCAACTAAAGGAACAACCTGTTGAGAATCGAGGACACCCTTTGCTGAGTGAATGAATGAATCCTATCAGTAATAGAAATACAAGTTTCCATGAATATGTTTGTCATATCTTAATTATATGTAGTTCTTTTTTAGAATATATGATGCAGAACGTTATAAGAGCTTCATAATTGTCTTGCAGATTAGACTATTGTCACCGATAGTGTAAAACAACATGTTTGTCCTCACTGACATAAAGCTCAACCTGTTCACAAATATACTCACAATCACTTTAGCTTCCTGCAACAATCAATTAATCAATCTCTTCAGAAGCTATTTTTATTATTAGCTAGGGCTGGTTTCTGAGGATGAATTTACTCTTGGCATGCAACCACATACCAATGCCTTGTGGTAGATACAGAGTGCAATCAATCCACCTAAATTTTTCCTTTTTAAATAGAACTAGATCCTGAGACCAAGGACAATTTATCCCCAGAACAGCTTCCCTAGATGGCTTCATTCCACTATCACATTCTTTTTTTTTTAAGTATATGTGCTGGGGAAGCGAGAGCTTTCACATTCTTATCAACAGCTGCTTAGCTAAAAAGTCCTGAGGGTAGCTCAGCTAGCCTCATCCAAACAACTTGAAGACATTGCTAGGATTTCAAGCGAGATAGTTGTGAGACCATAGAAATAGAGTACACCTGTTTTTGCCATTCCACAACAAAGGAGACACCAGAATACTCCAGGCTTTGATTGAAGGTAGGCCAGTCATTTTCACAGAGCATTCCACATAGTGGAACAACAGTTTGAAGCTCTCTGGCCATGGTGGAATGTGAAGACCTAACCTGAATTGAAGACGTACATCAACACACAGAGGTTCTACCCTGTCCTACTGGGGCTATTGATGGCTGTTAGTTTGGTCTTGGGTTGGTAGCCTGCTTTGGTGTCTTGTTAAAAGGCCTTTCTCTTCAGCAAATTTCACCTAGTTCACCTTGATGCACATGCATATTATTGATCGAGGACCACGATTGATGTTATTAGATGCCATTGAGTCAGTTCCAACCCATAGCTACCCAATGTACAACAGAATAAAACCCTGCCTAATCCTGTGCCATCCTCATTTGAGCCCATTGTCACAGCCACTGTATCAACCCTCTATTTACCAAGCATGATGTCCTTCTCCAGGGACGGGTCTGGCCTGACACCATGTTCACAATATGTGAGAGGAAATATCACTATCCTTGCTTCTAAGAAGCTTGCTGGCTCTACTCTTCCAAGACAGATTTGTTTGTTCTTTTGACAGTCTATGGTACTTTCAATAGTCTTCACCAGTGCCATGATTCAAATAAATTCAAGTTTGAAGCCCTAGTTTTTCTTATAATCTTCCCTTCTTTCACAACTTTGTCTCACAATGTTAGGAGAGACTCGTCTCTGGAAAAAAGCACATCGTGCTTGGTAAAGTAGAAGGTCAGTGAGAAAGAGAAAGACCCTCAAGGACAAGGATGGACCCAGTGGCTGTGACAACAGGCATAGCATTTCGATGTCCTTCTAAGGATGGCATGGGATTAGGCAGGTTATTATCCTGTGATACCTGGAGTCACTATGAGTCAAAACTGACTTGATGCCATCTAACAATAACATTTCCACCTTCTACCTTCCCTCCTCATATTTTACAATAAAGACTTTAACTTCCTTTACTCCTCTCTAAAGGGTTAAACTCCTTTGTTATCTGGTCTTCAACAGACATGTTTTGTTTTAAGGTTTTTTTAGACTTTGGATTGAAACAGCACTAACTTCCTGACCACCTCTCATCACCCACTTGGCTAGTTTCCCTCCGGCTACTCGTAGGATGTCCTGTTTTTCTCTATCTCCTCCCTGTGAGTGATAGAGGCCCTGCTCTCACACTGTGCCTAGCCCCTGGCCCAGATAACATCCTGCGTTGTCTGCAGTTTCTGTCACCTTTTTCCAGACTCTCTTCCTGGTTCCTGCAATTTCTAGCTCTCCCAGGCTTCTCCCCAGCCCTAACACTGGACATCTCAAAGGTTTTCTGTCTCTTCTTTTCTTTCCAAAAAGTACTCTTGAATTATTTTTAAACTCCATATCCCTCATTCCCACAGCGCATGGTAACCACTAATCTTTGTCTTGATAGTTTGGCCTATTGTAGATATTATGTTGTTGTTAATTGCCGTCAAGTTTATTCTCACTCAGGAAACCCCATGCATGCAGAATAGAACTCCATAAGATTATCAAAGTGGTGCCCTTTCAAAAGCAGATCACCAAGTCCTTCCAAGATACCTTTACATGGATATGAATCACCAACCATTTGATTAATTGTTTAGAACTTAACTATTTGGGTCACTCAGTAATCATACAATATCTGTCCTTTTGTGCCTGACTTATGTCATTTAGTAGTATAACATTTTCAAAGTTCATATATGTCATGGTATGCATCAGGACTTCATTTCTCTTTATGACTAAATAATACAGCCTTGTACATATTATAGGGTCGGTATGAGTCAGCACTGACTCTATGGCAGTGATTTTTGTTTGTTTGTTGTTTTGTATGAATTATACACAGGTTTCTAGGAGTCAGACAACTTGATAGCACCTAATAACAGAGCTAGCATAGTTTGTTCCTCTGTTAATTTGTTGATGGGTGATTATTTCCATCTTTTGATTATTGTGAATAGTGTTATAATGAACATTCGTATGTACATGTGTCTGTTTGAGATGTTTTCAATTCATTTAGCTATATGCTTGTATCCAGGATTGAAATTTCTGGGTTATAAGGTAATTCTATGTTTCACTTTTTGAGAAACCACCAATTTTTGGACCAGTGGCTCCAGCATTTCACATTCCCACCAAGAATACTTATTATTTTTGTTTTTTTAATAACAATATCCTGGTGGACATGAAGTGGTATCTAATTGTGGTTTGCTTTGCATTTCTCTAATGTCTACTAAAGTTTTAAATTTTATGTATCTTCTTTAGAAATATTTTTAAATTATTTACCCCTTTAAAATTGATTTGTTTGCCTTTCAGTTGTTGAGTTGTAGGAGCTCTTTACATAAGTTGAAAGAGTTATATAATGTATTACTTATCAAACGTAAAAAACAGAACTCAAAGTCACTGCCATTGAGTCGATTCTGACTCAGAGTGACCCTACCGACCAGGGTAGAACTGCTCGCTTATGTGTGTCTGAGGCTCTTTATAGGAATACAAAGCCTTATTTTACACCAGTTAATTCAAATACATAGGTGCCAAATATTTTCTCTTAATCCGTAAATTGTCTCTTGTTCATTTGCCTGATAAAATACTTTATTTTGCACAAAATGGTTTTTTTTGTAATGTTGATGTAGTCAAATTTATCCATTTTTTCCTTGTCAATCATTTATTGTTTCTGCTGTCATACCTTAGAATCCATGGTCAAAAAACTATGTGCTGAAACTTTAGCCCAGAGCTTTTTTTCTAAGAATTAGAAACTATTTCTAATGGTGTGATGTAGGGATCCAAATTCACTCTTTTGCGTGTGGAAATTTGCTTCTCCCAGGACAATTTACGGAAGAGACTATTCTTTCCCCATTGAATGAACTTGGTACTCTTGTTGAAAACCAATGGACTACAAAAGTGTGTCATAGTTTGTTCTGTATCTCAATTCTATTCCACTAGTCTATATCCCTAACTATATAACATGACCATGGAGATTTGATTACTATCGCTTTTTTCTGCTTGAAATTTAAGAAGGGTGTGCTCACTTTCCCAACACAATTGCTGAAGACAAATGGGTGCATAAGCAAATGTGGTGAAGAAAGCTGAGGGTGCCTGGCTATCAACAGATATAGCATCTGGGGTCCTAAAGGCTTGAAGGTAAACACGCAGACATCTGACTCAGAAGCAACAAAGCCCACATGGTAGAAGCACACCAGCCTGTGTGATCACGAGGTGTCGAAGTAGCAACGAGAATAATTTTATGGTTGGGGGTCACCACAACATGAGGAACTGTATTAAACAGTTGCGGCACTAGGAAATTTGAGAACCACTGCCCTAGACGTCAATGCAGAAAGCCTTCCTTTATGGCCAGTGCTTGAATTTGTACTTTGAGCCTTCTCAACTGTGGGAAAATAAGTTTCTGTTTGTTGAGTCATCCACTTTTGGCATCTGCATAGCAGCACTAGATAACTAAGAGAGTTGCTATATTTGTTTTGTTCTATGTGATATAAAAGACAAAAGAATAAATAATAATTATAAATATATGTTTGTGGGCACAGGGTAAATATAAAATATAAAATGCATGACATTAACAATATAAAGGGGAGGGAGGAGCAGTATGGAAGCAGTGTTTTATATTATTATAGTTGGTATCAAATTAAATTAGGGTTTCATAAATTTAGGATAGTAATTGTAATCCCCATAGTAACCACAAATAAAATTTCTTTAAAAAACATACAAAAGGAGATGATGAAGGAATAAACTTGATTCACCTAAAAACACTAACTAAACCCATAAAAGGGCAGTATTCAACGATATACAAGACAAAATAGACAGTAAAAGCAAATAACAAATTGATGGAACTAAGTTCTTCTTTGTCTATAATTATTTTAAATGTGGATTAATTGAAGTTTTGAATTGTATAACACACACTGATAGATAGATTAAAAAAAAAAAGACCAACAATATGTTCCCTATTAGAGACTCATTTTAAATCAAAATATACAAATATGTTGGAAGTGAAAAAATGGAAAAGTTATAACAAACACTTCATTAAATAGACATTTTACCAGAAACATGCAAGTGGCCAACAAGAACATGAAAAGATGCTCAAGATCATTAGTTGTTGATGGCTACCCTTTTAGTTATTGTTGTTGGCTGCCATTGACTTGACCCTGACTCATGGAAAACATTATGTAAATTGGGATGAAATTCTGCCAGTAGTGGTATCATTAGAGAGAGGGGTGCAGGCTCCTGACACTGTGAAAAGGGGTGACACCAAAATAGTTCTAGGATCTATGGTGGCAGGCAAGCTGGTGCTACAGGGAGAGGTTCCAGCTGCTGAAGAAGTGGCATCACTGGGGTTGGTGCTACCCATTACTCCACCATTGAGTGTAGAAAGGGGTCCCTGCCTTGGCCAATAGGAAAGGAGCATGATAGGGCTGGGCACTCCACTCGTGAGAGAGGTTATTGTCTGGTCCCACCCTGCTACTGAACTGGATGTCATCAACTCTAGTGAAACTACTGTCACCAAGTCCTGTGCCACCCCTATCACCAGTTCATTGTTACAAATTGAACATAATTAAATGTAATTAAAGCATAGTGATTGTGTTAGTCTGGGTACTTTGGAGAAACAAATCCACAGCAACTCATGTATAAGAGAGTTTTATGTAAAGAAAATGTGCATCACGAAAACAT
>NW_022111327.1:15203366-15218224 GCF_000313985.2 Echinops telfairi | reverse complement strand
TAAGGGTTCATGAGGGAGGAGGGAGTGGGGAGGGAGGGGAAAAATGAGGACCTAATGCCGGGGGCTTAAGTGGAGAGCAAATGTTTTGAGAGTGATGAAGGCAATGAATGTACAAATGTGCTTTGCACAGTTGATGCATGTTTGGATTGTGATAAGAGTTGTATGAGCCCCAAATAAAACGATTTTTTTTAAAAAAAGAAAACCACTGCAGTAGTTGGAATCAACATCATGGCAGTGAGTTTGTTTGCGGTTTTTGCAGTAAGATGCTGATTACGTGACTCTGCTTACTCAGTAAGGTGTCAGTATCTTGACTGTGGTCATCAGGCAAAGCAACCACACTCGTCTGTGGAAAGTTCTTTATCTTCAAATCTATGAAGAGAGCAAAAAGTATTTGCTAAGAATGACTGAATCAGAACTCTAACATGAAGAACTAAATAGCTACTCACATATGTGTGTGTGCCCACAAATACATACATAAACATAAACAGTGCTTATTCTTTTACCTGAATAGATTTGGATAAAGAAACTATAAGGGTCTCTAGGTATTTTAATATCAATCTCCAAATTCTCCTTTCTAAGAAATGAGCCCTGGGTATATTCTTCTTCCTGGTTCTGAAGATCAGCTACATCTCTGAAGTTGCTAATATCCTATTCTGACTGAACTGAGAGACTCAATTTTTGCTTTCAGGATGTTTATTAGGAACCCCATAAGTTTCTTTAATTATAATAATTAACTGATTTTTTGGTTAATTTTTATTTCCTTCCAATATATTCTTCAAAATTCTGGCTACAGGCTGTACTATCTCATTGTAATTGACAATATTTTCAATTATTGCCTAACCTAATGCTTCAACAACCTAGGGCTGGCTAAAAAGGAAGGGTGTAATGAAAATCACCTGTGTACACAGCTTTTTCAAGTGACACAACCTGTGCTCCCTGTAATAACTGGATTCTCTCATTTTTAAAGCACCATTCTCTAAAGTGAAACTACAGTAGCAATATTTTAAAAACCTTTTGTTGGGGAAAAACATTTCTGGTTTGGAGTCTAAACTGGCCCATAACACACTTCCCCTTAAAATCATAAACATCCTCCACTGCCATCCCAACACTTAACCCTGGGGCTGCATCAGCTCAAGATCCAAACAAAACTCAAATTCACCGCTATAGAGTCTATTCTGACACATAATGACCCTAAGAGAGCAGGGTAGACGCCCATGTGGGTTCCAGGACTATAAATCTTACCAGCCTAGAAAGCTCTTCCTCTCGAGGAGCAGCTGGTGGTTTTCAAATTGCTACCCTTGCAGTTCACAGACCAATGTATAACCCTCTGTGCTATCAGGGTTCCTTCAGTCCCCATACACCCTTATTTTCCAAGACACAAAATCTAGTAACAACGTTGCTCTACCACAATGGCCTAATCAACATCGTCTATATAGTCCATTTTCCATTTTTGCCCAAGAAACCTCCTTCATAACAATCTCATAAAGACGTACTCCCCCTGTATGAATCTTATCTAACAGAATTGACTTGAAATAATCTGGCAAAGGAGCCTCCAAAGAAATGTCTTCCGCTCTGGAATATCTTAAAAAATAAATTATGATAATGGAGAGAGGAAATATATCCTTTTAAAGGGATAGCGAGAGTCAAAGTATCACATGAAATCACGAGTCAGAATCAACTTGATGGGAAACGACACCACCACCAAGGATATGTCAGCAGTAACCCCGAGGGAAATTGAAGCTATGATTTATCTTAGGACTTGTGTATAGTGACCCTAAATGTTTGGGATCAAGCTCAAAAAAAAGGGAGAGAGACTACATGTATTTCCTATATATAGAAGCCGAGAGACTGTAAAAGTGATTTGAAGCCAATCTGAGAGACATTATTAGTTTATTTGCATTAGGGAGCTTACAGACAGGGACAGCAGTACTGCATCAAGCAGTGGCCAGCTGGGCAGGTAAGGATCTGCTAGGAAAGCCATTGAAAGTGCTATTTTTATACTAGGCAATAAACAGCTTTGCCCAACTACTGAAACTATTAACACCATGGCATTAGATACCCGAAACTCATTGTTAGTATGCTGCTACTGGGTACACCTGACTGTATCCTTCTGGGTCTGGTTTGGATCTGCTCTGACTAAGCACAGGGGAGGTAAGTTGGGGGCCACAGTAGGAATAGCTGTTTAGTGAGGCCATTGTGGAACATTAGCTAGTTTTCCTATACTAAGGAATAGTTTTAATGGACCATAAATTCAATGGTTCAAACCCAGCAGGCACATCATGGAAGAAAGATGAGGCTGTTCTCCTAAAGATTTTCATCCCCGAAGTCTTAAACAATTCGACTCTGTCCTAGGGAGCCACTAAAACTCAGAAACTACTTGATAGCAATGCTTCATGTGCAAGGGACCAAGGAGACAAATTCTGGGGCCCAAGCAAGGTTAGAAAGTGAATCAAGCACACACTATTCTACTCCTTCTGTGTTAAAATCAGACCCCCAAAAGGCAGAACTGTTCATGGACGAACAAAGAGGAGGATGCACTACCACAGGAATAGTTGAGAGAACTTCAAAATGTTCATGGAAAAAGGAAATAAAATGATAATGGACAATTTCCACAAACTCTTTGACACCCTCTCATATGTGCCTGTCATGGTTTTACCTCTAGGCAGAGTGACAATTAAAGAGGGGAAAGTGGTGTCATGGCTAAAATGATTGACTGCTAACTGAGAATTCAGCAGTTTGAAACTACCAGTAGCTCCATGGGAGAAAACTGTGCCAGCCTGCTTCTGTAAAGATTTATATCCTGGGAAATCTTTGGGGTCGTTCTCTGTCCTATAGAGTCACTCCGAGGGAATCAACTCGGTGATGGTGGATATAAATTTTGAGACTTCAGTCATCTAAATGTCTATTCCTGCAGGTCTGGGGCCAGAATTCACACAACTTGCATGGCCCAAACAACTCACACCAGAAACTTTGCTTAAAGCTAAGTAGTATTCCCACATGACTCGCAGGAGCAAATGCAACCATTCTTTGGAGAAACGCACTTTAAATCCGAGCCTCAAAGAATTTCCAAAGAGAAAATTTCAATTAATATACTCTCACCAATAAGAACTACTATGAAGACAAAGAACATATGAAAGATAGTCTAAGAGACATGGAGGGTACAATTAGAAGGACCAGCATACATCTAGTGGGAGTTTCAGAAGGAAATATTAAAGAAAACTGGAGAGAGACAAATGCCTAATAGATAATGGTGAAGATGCTCCCAAAGTTAATGAAAGGCACAATTCCTCAATTCCATATGTAGCTAGCATACCAAAGGAAAATGGATGGGTTTGAATGATGGTGCTGGCAAAGACTATTGACAGTACCATGGCCTGCCAAAAGAACAAACAGATGTGTCTTGGAAGATGGACAGTCAGAATGTTCGTTAAAGGCAGCGATGGTGAGACTTCATCTCATACACTTTGGACATGTTGTCAGAAAACCAGTCCCTGGAGAAGGACAGCATACTTGAAAAAACAGAGGCGCAGCAAAAAAGAGGAAGATCCTGGACAAGGTGGATGGACACAACGGCTGCAACCACGGGCTCAAACAGAAGAACAATTGTGATGATGGTACAGGACCGGGCAGGGCTTCAGTCTACTGTGCATAGGGTTGCTATGAGTCAGAACCAACTTGCTGGTACCTAACAACAGGCACCTCATCTCTTTATAAAGTCACAATTCATCTTGCTGTTAGCAGAGTCTGGGCAATGACTATTGGGTGCCTCAACTGTGCATTTAGGTCACAGATGTCAGATTCCAGGCACAGATTACTGGAGCTTCAAGTCAGAACTCAAAGCAATAGATAAAATGACAGAAATAAGAAGCTAAACACAGAAGGACTGAGCCACACTACTATTTTTATCACAAGACCTAGCTCAGAGCCTGGCATATCCATTGCCAGTAAGTCAATTTCAACTCAACCCTATAAGATTTCTGAAACTGCAGATCCTTACAGGAGCATTCAGACTCATCTTTCTCCTGAGGGAGAGGATGGTGGGTTAGAACTACCAACCTCACAGTTAGTAACCCTGCTTGTACTTGGTACATAGTAGATCCCATAATGGACACCTGTTGAATGAATTAATGAATGATCAAGCAACCAATGTGAGACCAGATAATTATACTGGAAGACCATTAGTAAGCTTGACTTTGAAACAAAAGCAAATTCTAAATGCAAGCAGCCTTGAAGAGTAGGGAAAGACGCAGGGATTCAGTCCCCACGGTCACATAATATTAGGGTTGGAAGTATTTTTGCAGATGGGGTTGATTTGGGAGTGTTGGTGTGTGTAATTGTAAGTGTGTGCTTTCGTGTGCAAATGCATGGCTAGGATGTGTTGAGTATGTGTGAAGCTAGGGATTTTTTCATATCTTAAATACATGCAAGTTTATTTTTTCTGAATTCACCTTTTCTTCTCTGTTACCATGTTGTATATACCTTAATACTGACTCCCGTATTACTTTTTACCCCGCAAGTGTACTCGATGACTTCTCCATGGAGAAAACGGAATTTGTTGATATATTACTTTTGTGCTGTCATGACTTTAACCAGGAAAGGGGGGCTAAGGTTATTTTCCTGTGTTCGTTTGCTACTGATATATAACAGGTGACTACAAATATAGTGGCTTAAAACAATGCTCATTTATTAGCTCACAGTTCTATAGTTCTGAAGTCTGGACACATCACAGCTAGGATTTTCGCTCAGGGTCTTACCAAACTAAAACATAGCTGCTGACTGGGCCATGTTCTCATCTGAAACTTGAGGTCCGCCTGCAAGTTCATTCAGGTTGTTTGAAGAATTGAGTTTCCTATAAACCAAAAGACTGAGGTCTCCATTTCCTTGCTGGTTGTCAGCCCTCAGCTCCTAGAGGCCACTCATATTCCATGTCCCCTAGTCCCTGTAGGAAGTTTAGATCACAGCTGTTTTCTTTCTTCAAGGTAAACCTGAGTGCACGTCTCTGACTGCCTCTTCCTTACCAACCACAGAAAACTTTCTGATTTTTAAAGAGTTCATTAGACTAAGTCACGTCTATCTGTATCATCTTACTGGCTTAATATACACTGAATAGGGACTTTAATTACATCTGTAAAATTCCTTCATAGCAGCACCTAGATTAGTGTTGGATTGAATGCCTGGAAATCTTGGGAGCCATCTTAGAAAATCAATCCTGCCTACCACAACTTCTATAGTTGAGATATACCCACTTAGACCCAGAAAACTATTTTTTTTAAACCCAAACCAAACCTACTGTCTTCAAGTCAATTTAGACTCATAGTGACCCTATATAGGGTTTCCAAGGCTGCAAAACTTCATGGGAGCAGATAGCCTCGTCTTTCTCCCACTGAGTAGTTGGGGGATTTGAACTACTGGACTTGAGGTTTAGCTGTCTAATGCTTACCTAGGGATCTATTTCCATTCCTCCTTCTTTCCTAACCCTTCTGAACTTTGGCCTTGGACAAATGCTGTCCTTTTGATCTCAAATGGTTGATAATTCTAAGGACTGCGTCTCTCCCCAGTGTTATTGTTCCCTCTATAGACCAGTCTATTGTTTAGGTGAAAATAGGGCCATGGGGTGTTGCTCATTTCCAGATCTGAAGGGTGGCTAAGGGCCATAGTCTCATGTGTTCCACAAGTCCCTAACCCAACAGTAAGCCTGATCTTTATAATTTTGAGGCTTGGGGTTTTAAAAAATAATAATAATTTAAGGAGACAATTTAATAAGTCTTAAAAGAGACAAAGAACAGAATATTATCAAGATGAGGGAGGCCATTAGCATGAGGCTAAAATGGCATCTAAGGATTCAGGTTGGGATGCTAATTAAATAAGACATGGAACAAAGGACATTGACACAAATTCATGATTGGTTGAAGATTGATACATCAGAATTACAGATCAGACTACAGGAGCAGGAATAAGACCATGATTGGGACACATACATTATGTTGGATAGAAGGGCTTACAAGATTGGTCCAGAAACTTCAGACTAAAGCCATCATGGTGAGACGAAGGGCATGACGCAGGACTATGCAACCCTCTGGACTGCCCCCAGTATGGTTGCCTCCATATGATTTTGAGATGGGTCCACATTTTTACCCCACTTTATCCGGGATTTTCTAATGTGATTCCTTTCAGAGCAGTAGATAGTGGGAGCTGGGCACGACTTAGTTCTGGTCTCAGAGTTGTAGAGATTGGTGTTCACGTGGTCCATTGGACTAATTGTTGCCATGTGTCTTCAATATCCATCACTCTTCTTCCCTCCAGACAGGGAACAACTAATACTTATACCTTAGATGGTTGCACGAGCTGTTAAGACGCTCATTGCTTCTCAGGACAGTCAGATGTAGAAAATTTTCTGTAAACTATGTTATGCCAATTGACTATGGTCCGAAGGCTTCGGGCCCAGTGATTCAAGGTGTTTGGTTGTGTCTAAGAAGCTTTCATAACATTGTCCCCTGTATGCTCCCCCACAATCATGGATATATTTGCAGCAAATATGTCCATTTTCAGAAAATACACAAATATCCTCTGTCAAAACTATATATATTCTTAAATGTACTCCCTCTATCCCTCCCTATTCAGCCTGTATGCCTATCTATGTACTTATTCAGAGTTCACCATTCTTTTTTTTTTAAAGATCATCTTATTGGAGCCTCTAACAGCTCTTATAACAATCCATACATCAATTGTATCAAGCATATTTGTACATACGTTGCCATTATTAATTTCTAAACATTTACTTTTGATTTGAGCCCTTGGTAGCAGCTCCTCTTTTTTCCCTCCCTTCCCCTCCCACCCTTGTGACCCCTTGATAAATTATAAATTATTTTTATTTTCATATCTTACACTGACTGATGCCTCCCTTCCCCCATGGTTTCTGTTGTTGCCTCCCCGCCACCCCCACCCCCACCCCACCCTGGGGAGGGGTGGGTTATGTGCCAATCATTGTGATCAGTTCCCCTTTCCTCCCCTCTTCTACTCCCCTTACCCCTACCTTCCTAGTATTGCTACTCCCATTTCTGTTCCTGAGGGGTTTATCTAACTTGGATTCTGTGTGTTGTGAGCTCTTATCTGTATCAGTGTACAGGTTCCAGTCTAGCCAAAAGTGGAAGGCAGGACTGGGCTCATGAAAGTATGGGGTGAGGAAGCCTCAATGAACCAGAGGAATATTGTGTGTTTCATTGGTGCTATATGGCGCCTTGGTTGACTCATCCCTTTCTTGTGATCCTTCTGTGAGGGGATGTACTATTGTCTTCAGATGGGTCTGGGGTCTCTGCACCGACTCCTCTCATTTTCAACAATGTGGTTTGTTTGTTTGTTTGGGGGTCTTCTGATGCCTGTTTCCTGATCCCTTTGACACCTCATGATTACATGGTGTGCTTCTTCCATAAGGGCGTGTTGCTTCTCTGCTGGCTGGCTGCTGGTTTAACGTCAAGCCTATAAGACCCCAAATCTTATATCTTTTTATAGCTGGGAACCATCTCTTTTTCCACCACATTTGCTTGTGCACTCATTTTGTCTTCAGTGATCATGCTGGGAGGGTGATCATCACAGAATGCCAGGTTGTTAGAACAAAGTGTTCTTGCATCCAGGGAGAACTTGAACAGAAGCCTAAAGTCCATCCACTACCTCAATGTATTGCCATGTAAATATGTGTACATAGGCTAATACCTTTATTTTTATGAATTAATATATTTACATATGTATACGCCTATGTTTATACCTCTATCCAGAGCTTTGTTTCCTAGATCTTTCCTCTGTTTACCTTTACCTTCCTCCTGTCCCACCAACATGCTTGACCTTCTTCTACCTCTTAGTAATTTCTCTCAGCTAGCTTGCTATTGCTTTAACACCCTCAGGATCTCTACATCCTCCTTATTGTTGATTTTAATTCCCTAGTTGTTTCCCTGTATGTAGCCCTGTTTGTTCACTGCTCCCTTCCTCCGCCTCTTCCACCCCCAAGTCCCTGAGGAACCATCTTTCCCGTTGCTTTCTCTTTGGCCTTACTTCCCATGCCCATCTTATATAGGTAGGCAAACCAACAGTGGAGACAAAACAAAAAGAAAACAAAAGATTGAATTAAAAAAAGAAAAGGAAAAAAATATAACTAACATGACAAACCTTTATGACTATCTCCCCACCAGTCCTGGGGGGTTCTGGGAACTTCCCTTACTAGCCTGAAGCCTATTTCGGGTGGTCCTCAGGGATTTGTGGCTTTTCTTTGCTCCCATTGCTGATCTGTTATGTTCCCTTCTTGGTTTGCTCCACTGTGGGGGGTTCAGACTGGGCTCACTACCCACCATGTGTCTTCAGTTTTGTCCTCTGTCCTGGTATGCTTCTGCAAGGGGACATAAAGTTTCAATCTGTCATCAGCCCTACAGTCCTCTCTGTGCCTTAGCAGCTCTGTGCAAACACACCCTAGTTCACCGTTCTTGAAGGATTGTATAAGTAACAATATTTACCTCTGCTGCCTTTAACTCAATGTCTTCTCCTGCCTCCATCATTTTTCGCTGACCTCCCTCTGGGTGTATATTATCTTCTCCTTCACCCAAGCTACCACGTGTCTTCTCTCCTAGTGAAAATTTGTTAAATTATATGTTTAAAAAAAACTGGTCTGGGTAAATAGTAAACTTGGGGAAGTTTGTAGAAGGAATTCATGCATCAGGTATGAGGTATGAGCTAGTGACCTTTACAGTCCCTTCTAATTGTAAAATTCCATGAAATTCAAATTGTTGCTGTTGAATGTGGGTCTATGTCTACATGTGTACTCCTGATGATTGATCTTTCTACATAAATATTTGCCACTTGGTTGATTTGAGCAGTTAAAATACATACTATATAAAGATGCCATGAAGTAAGACAAAAAATGAGCTTTTCCTCTCATCAGGAGGTAACATTTTGAAACAATGTTTATCTGTCTTAGTTCATGTCTCTTTAGATAAAGCTATGTATACTACTTATTGCTTTGAAAAAATTATGGTTGTTTTATATTATATATAATCCCTATAAGTTCCACATCAATTCACCATTTCACAATTGCTTTAAAATTTCCAATACTGTTCTCTTTATGTGTCAGACCTGCAGTGCAGAAAAATGTTACTTTTACCAGTAGACTGATTTGCTTTGTGGGAATTTTTCCAACCTCACCTTCTTAGTAGCACTTATGAAGCAAATTCAGAAGCTAAGTGCTTGCATTACCTGCTTTAGGTCAAAACTCATAGTCATGCACTGTGTTAGAAATAAATTTCAGGTCTTAATTTTGTATATACATTTAAATTATATATGGTTGGCTATACATTTTCTTTTAATATTCCCCCCTTGTTTACAAAATAATACACATTCACTATAGGAAATTAAATAATTACAAGAGATTTCCCATCTTGGAGTCTCTAAGGAGCAGTTCTACCCTATCTCATCGGATTGCTATGTGTTGGAATCAACTCGAGGGCAGTTGGTGTTTACATAAAAGTGTAAATAAGACATACATCTCTTTTATTATTTTATTCAACAACCAAAGACAATTATCATCATCAACTCTTTGTGACCATTCTTTCAGAAGTCTTTATGCTTATGTACACATATAGTTAGACTATAATTTTACATAAATAAGATTATACGACACATATTTTGTAATACCCATTTTCAGTGAACGTGTGAGATCTTGTTATATCCCTGGATACAGAGACTCACCCTCTTAGTAATTTGTGTTGTTAGGATGTTGCTTGGACAAACCATGTATCACATACCCCATGTGGTCCTAATGAGGTAGTTAATCATGGTAGTTTTGCCCTACATCATGTAGGGTAGGAATTAGCTGACTCCAGTTTGCTAAATGAGTGTTCTCTACACTCTTAGATAGCAGGATTTCATAAGCCCAACAGACATACTCTGAGATTTAATACATCTGCCTTGAGAGAGAGAACAACTCTTCCTTTGGGACTGAGCTCTATTAGAGCATTATAAACTGAAATTGTCTGCAGCACCTTCCCTGGCTACAAAAAGGAATCTGCTTGATAAGGAAACTTGAAAGCAAAACACAGAGGGAAACAAAGATAAGAGATGGACCAAGAGAGTATTGCTGTCTCTTGAGCCCTGAATCTAGTCATGGTGGGATTATCTAGATTACAAACAATTCTGCTATAAGGTAACATACACATTCCTAAAAATGAGTCCACTGTGCACAGGTGTGCAAGAAAACACATAGGGCTATCGGGGAAGATGGGATTGGGGAACAATATTCAAAAATTTGATCTGTTCATAGGATTTAGCAATCCCAATCCTAGATATATACCCCCCAAAGAATTGAAAGCATGCATGCAAACAGAAACCTGTACAATGGAACATTACTCAGCTGTTAAGAGAAAAGAAATCCTGGTATACAAAGTCTATTAGCAGGTGCAATCGAATCAATTCCAATTAATGGCGGCCATATATATGTCAGAGTGGAACTGGGCTCCACAAGCTTTCCAGTGGCTGATTTTACAGTTGATTGTCAGAGCTTTCTTCCAAAGTACCTCGATTAAAACCTCTGACCTGCAGCCAAGGGCATAAACCATTTGCACACACACACACCCCAAGTATTCCTTACACATGATAAATAGGTGGGAAATACATCAATACCACATGACACTTTTTTTTAAGGCCTGAAGTTTGCTTGTGGAATTGGTGTTGGAAGGATTACAGCTTATGGATCAATGTGAAGGGGTCTTGGTGGTGCAGTGGTTAAGTACTTAGTTGCGAACTGAAAGGTCTCAGGTTGGAGAAAGATGTACCAGCCTGGAGACCCAAGGGGGACACTGTCCTGTAGGGTCATTATAAGTTGGAATTAACTCCAAGGCAATGGGTTTGGATTTGGTACCCTGGTGGCTCGGTGGCGAAACATTCAGCTGCTAACCCAAAGGTTGGCCGTTTGAGTGGGAGAAAGTGAGAGAAAGATGTGGCAGTGGCTTCCTTTAAAATTAGTCTTGGGGCAGTTCTACCTGGGCCTACAGTGTTGCTATGAATCAGAATCAATTTAAAGGCAATGGGTTTGGGATTATGGAAAGGAATATTATCTGAAATTGGATGAAAGAGATGTGGATGGGTGTAATTCATAACACACACAATGGTTAACGTAGTTGGTAGATGCTAAAAGTACAAGTGTTGTAGTTACACAATTTCATATCAACTTAATAAAAGAATGAAGGGGTGGAGTTTAGCCTGTCAATCAGTTCACAGCTTGAAGATGTCTCCTTGTGGATGTGACCTAATCATGAGGATTCTAGGAACTCCCTCTTTTTCTCCCTGGAGGCGGGATGCACTCTCTCTGCCTTGGTCTTCCAGATGACAAGCCACATGGAGCCACGTTGATGGCAGCCAGAGCCCTGGAGATGCTTCCACCGCCACTAGATCCACAAGACTTTCCACCCACTGCCCTGCGATCTTCCTGCATTCAACATCATTGCATGTGCTGCTTGAGTCTGAAGAGGAATCCATGGGCTAATATAGAACTTGTAGGCTTATGTTGAACCTATGGACTTGATCTGGACTGTGCTGGGTTGCTTTATTGATGCAAAATTACTTCTTGATATAAACTTCTTCCTTACACATATATGAGTGTCAGTGAGTTTGTTTCTCTAGTCAACCCGGTCTAACACAATGAGTGTGCATGCATTTCTTGTATTCTTTTTTAAAACCGTTTTATTGGCATGTCATTCACATATCAGACCATTCAATAGTTCGATCACATCAAGAAGAGTTATACAATCATCTCCACAGTCAGTTTGAGAGCATCTTCTTACAGAGTGGGATGTCTTTGGGGGCATTTATTAGCAGCCCTGAAAGAACTGTAACATGCCCTGATTGAATAACTCTATGCTGAGCATTTCTCGCCTGTTAAGTTTTTAATAAACTCTTTAAACATGAATATTTTCTGTGAGTTCTGTGTGATCAACGCAAAGCATTATAGAACTAGTACCTGAAAATAGAGGATGTTACGTGTGGTACAATAGACTTGAACAGTACTGCACAGCTACATAATGTTCACTACACATAGCAAAACATTTTAAATTCCAGGTTGCCTTTTCTATGTCTCTTAATTCATTTCTAGACTTCCTTTTCTACTTAAAGTTCTTGTGAGCTCAGGAATTAAGACTTTATTTTAATATCAACATAAGCAAACCATCCTGTTTTGCCTGACCACCAACTTTGATTGTTTGTACAAATAGAGTCAAGTCACATAAGGATTTATTCTGAGAATGATCCATTTATTGCATTATGTAGTTCGCCTACATGTGTACAATCTTCCTTTCTCACTAGTGTTTTGAAATTAGTACCATGAGCTAATCACTGACACTTTAAACAGAAAACCCTTATGCTCCGAGGAGATGACCGATAAGATTCTCTACCATAAATTAACAAATAAGAAGTATGTCTCTAGGGTGAACCACAGGCAGATAAAACATAGATTTGGGAATGGATTGGGGGCTCACACTTAATCCTAGATCAAATCTAAGAAAAATTAATTTGAACAGCATGGCCCTGCTTGGTACTTGCCCTCAGGAAGGAAACACTAAAGATATGGATGCTACAGCAAAATGTGGTGAAGAAATTGGCTGGTGGCTGGCTATTAGCTGGCTTGTTGCTAAACAAGCAACCATCTAAGCTTGAAATATGGTGAGGGTGTTTTTTATTCTCAGCTTTCTAATTCTAGGGTCCTTGCACAATAGAGTGTTATCATGAAATGTACAAAGACCTGGAGTGCACGGCAATATCGTTTCTCCTGTATTTAAAATATATTTCCTGAGTTTTCACTTTAGTTCTTATTTGTAATAAAAGGTGATATGCATTAGTATTCTTGTTGAAATCCTAAGTGATTACCCTTGAGTTTGGGGTAAATTGGCCACAAGTTTATGACCGGTGTGTGTTATTCTTGCTACAAGAAGAGAGGGAGCATCTCATAGTAAATTTTTCCCCATATAATGGCTGTGACTTATAACCTTTGGAACAAAAAACAGAGTTGAGACCATAAAAAACAGGAAGTCATACCAGCATAAAGATCTTCCTTTGCCTCATAACTGTGTATTGTTTATCATTATTGGGAATGAGCCAGGTGAGAAAAGATCATATCATCATTTTTCTCTACACAAGTGATTTTGTAGCTTTATATGATTCTATTGTGAAGCTAATGAAAAGAACTTTAATTTTATTGTACTTTCCGTGCTGGAGTATCCTAGAAAACAGTATCCCATGAACCAAAGATTACCAAAATTGTTCTGTAAATGGCCTGATTTGAAGGTCATGCAATCCCTGTCCCAACTACATATTTCTGTGGCAAAAGTAGTCATACATAATACAGAAGCAAATAGGCATTGCAACGATTAAAAATGTATGTGATTACATAAGTAGACATGTCTGCATTGGAGCATATGTGTATAAGAAGGCACATGTGACTATAGGTGTATATGTAGCAACATGTTTATGTACATTGTATATATTTGAAGGAAAGTAAAAACATATCGCTACTGTGGGTTCCAGTTCATATACATACAAATGTCTTTTAAAAACATGTTTTAACATGTCTCTGGAATCAGTTGATGGCTGTAAACAAGTTTCTCTCAGTATGAGTCGTAATCAACTTTATGGCAGTGAGTTTTAGACTGATTCTGTCTATTCAAAACAGTAGCTTCCAGGGGGATCTGTTGGGTCAGTTAAATTCAAAGCAGACAGGTTACGGAGAAGTGGGTTATGGAGACCACTTTTTTGAGATCTGCAATAGATTTTCTCAAAGTACACAGGACAATTGCAAAGGCATATTAGGAAGACATTGTAAGAAATTGAAAAATGCATTGGTGGAAAACAAAATGTCAGGAAACAGGTGCCAAGGAAGGTTTTCCATCATGGTAATGTACCTGCTCGTTCTTCTGCTGTCCTAAGAGAATTTTGTTAGAAAACCTTATTCTGTCCAGCCCACGACCCTAGTCTTGCCCCTTTAGACTTATTTTTTCTCCAAATTCAAATAATGTTTAAAAGGAAGAGGATTTGAGTCATTCAAGAATGTCAAAATAACTTTTTGATGTACTGAATTCTTCAGGGAAGGGTCAAAAAGATGGGAAGATTTCCATCAGAAGTGTATAGACCTAGATGGAGGATATGTTTTTAAAAACACACAGCATGCCAGAAGATGTTGATTCAGAATCACTGAAGACAAAATGGGTACACAACAAAAGTGGTGAAAAATAGAGGATGGTTCCCGGCTATCAAAATATATAGCATTTGGGGTCTTAAAGATTTCAAGTTAAACAAGTGGCCATCTAGCAGAGAAGCAACAAACCCACATGAAGAAGCACACCAGCCTTAAGGTATCGTGGGATCTGGTAACAGGAATCAGAGAACCAAAACAAATAAACAAAAGCATATTGTTGAGAACAAAGGGGGATCAGAGCAGAGACCCAAAACCCATCGGTACATCCCCTCACACAAGGGTCACAAGGAAGGGATGAATCAACCAGGGCATAGTATAGCACCGATGAAACACTCTGGGCTAGACCAGAGAAAGCACACAGGTACAGATAAGGGATAAGAGCCACGACACATGGAATCGAGGAACAGGAATGGGAGTACTGATACCAAGAGGGGAGAAAAAAGGGGGGAAGAGGAGGGGAGGAAGGGGGAACTGATTGCAATGATCCACACATAACCACACACACACACACACACACTCAAAGGGATGAACAACCGAAACCACGGGGGAAGGGAGACAGCAGTTGGTGTAAGATATGAAGCGATCAGTTATCAGGCATCAAAGAAAGAAAAATCATATCATTGTATGCTCACTTCCC
>NW_022111327.1:15201115-15203266 GCF_000313985.2 Echinops telfairi | reverse complement strand
CACACACACACACACACACACACACACACGGTCAATGAACAACAGAAACTGTGAGAGAAGGGAGACAGCAGTCAGTGTAAGATATGAAAATAATAATAATTTAATTTATCAAGGGGTTATGAGGGTGGGAGTGGGGAGGGAGGGAAACAAGAGGAGCTGATACCAAGAGCTCAATCGAAAGTAAATGTTTAGAAAATAATGATGGTAACATATGTGCAAATATGCTTGATACAATTGATATATGGATTGTTATAAGAGCTGTAAGAGCTTCCAATAAAAGGATCTTTTAATTAAAAACATTTTAAACACATACATATAGACAGTAGCTTTACTTTTTGATATTTTTGTCTAATAAAGGTTTTTCTAATTTTGCAGCACTACTTTTTTACCTGTTGTTACATAGTAAACCACATGAGGGAACAATTATGGATATTTCCTAGACTTAATTAAACACTTCATAGGATTGGTTTATTGGGTTTGAAGGCTTTGGACCAGTCTTGTGGAACAATTCAGTCAATTGGTATAACATAGTTCATAGAGATAATGTTCTACATCCTAGTTCAATGAGTAGTGACTGGGGTCTTAAAAGTTCAAGAGTAGTCATCTGTGATACAACTATTGGTCTCTGCTTGTCTGGAACAAAAGAGAATGAGAGAAATCAAAGAAGAATACAGCCCACAGGACTAATAACTCACATGAATCATGGCCTCATCCAGCTTGAGGTCATAAAAATTAGATGGTACTCAAGTACCACCACCTAACAGTTTTGACCAGGGACACAGTAGAAGGTTCAAGATGGAAAGGGGAAAAATGTAGAACAAAACTCAAATTCTTAATAAAGGATAGAGTTACTGGATAGAGACTGGAAGAATCCTTGAGAGTACCACCCATAGATACCCTTTGGCTTATAAAATAAAGAAACATTACCCATAAGTACAATACACCCTCCCTCAAAAAAAACTATGTGAGAGCAAATGGTCAACATTTACCCTAAGACAAAAATGAGTAGCCGAAGAAGGGCACGAAGAAGTAGCCAAAGTAGTGCTTCTCTAAGCTAGATTGATGGATCCCGAACAAAACACAATGGGAATAGTGGGAGTGTTGACACATTATAGAAAATGCAGCCAATGTCATGAAACCTAATTTGTAAACTTACACCCCCAAAAAGTACTTTTTAAAAATCATTTTACTGGGGACTCATACAGCTCTTATCACAATCCATATATACATCCAATGTGTCAAGCACATTTGTACATATGTTGCCATCAACATTTTCAAAACATTTTCTTTCTACTTGAGCCCTTGGTGTCAGCTCATTTTCCCCCTCCCTTATGAATCCTTGTTAATTTATAATTTTTTCCATGTCCTACTCTGACCACTGTCTCCCTTCACTCATTCTTTTCTCTGTCCCCCTGAGAGGGGATTATATGTAGATCATTGTGATCGCTTCCCCCACTCCCCCCACATTCCCCTTCCTCTCCTGGTATCACTACTCTCATTATTAGTCCTGAGGGGTTTATCCATCCTGGATTCCCTGTGTTTCCAGCTGTTATCTGTACCCGTGTACATGCTCTGGTCTAACCAGATTTGTAAGGTAGATAGTGGGTGGGAGGAAGCATTAAATAATTAGAGGAAAGTTGCATGTTTCATTGGTGCTATACTGCACCCTGACTGGTTCATCTCTTCCTTGTGGCCCCTCTGCAAGGGGATGTCCAATTGTCTATAGGTGGGTTTTGAGTCTCCACTCGGCGCTCCCCTTCATTCACATTGATGGAATTTTTGTTCTGGGTCTTTAATGCCTGATACCTGATCCATGGACTCCTCAAGATCACACAGGCTAGTATGCTTCTTCCATGTGGAGTTTGTTGCTTCTCAGCCAAATGGCCAAGCCTTTAAGACCCCAGATTCTGTATCTTTTCATAGCCAGGCACCATCAGCTTTCTTCACCACATTTGTTTTGTTTATGCACCCATTTTGTCTTCAGCTATCATGTGAAGAAGGTGAGTGTGATAGACAGGGTTCTCTAGAGAGATAAAGCCAAATTGCTGATAATTTAATATATTTATTTATAAAGATAATTAGATATATAACAAGAAATTAACTGTTAAATCATATACAGATAAATATATAATACAAGAAATAAACAGTTAA
>NW_022111327.1:15182990-15200584 GCF_000313985.2 Echinops telfairi | reverse complement strand
TAGATCTATTTCCCTATCATTATATATGACTATATTTACATATGTACACGCCCATATTTAGACCTCTGTAAATGTCCTTTGCCTCCCAGTTCTTGCCTCTATTTCCTTTTACTTTCCTCTTGTCCCATTATCATGTTTGGCCTTCATTCAGGTTTCAGTAATTCCTCTTGGCTACATTGCCCTGATCAAGCCCCACCAGGCATCCTATGCCCCCTCACCATCAATTTGAGATAATTTGTTGTGCCCTTGTCCCTAGGTTTGTTCACACACCCCTTTTGTGCCCCCCACCTGTCCCTCTCCCATGTGCCCCTGTAATCATTGTTCCCTATTGTTTTCTCCTCTAGATTGTTTATCTGACCTATTTTATCTAGATAGACATGTAGAGATAATAATAAGTACAGAAACAAGACAGAGCAAAACACAACAAAGAAAACAAGCAAAAACAACAACAACAAAAAACAATGACAAAAAAAGAAAAGCCTATAGATAGTTTATTTGTTGATCTTTAGGAGTGTTTTCCAGTCGAATCTGATGGGGTACTGTGCCCTGGCCCCAAAGTCTATTTTCAGTATTCCAAAAAGTTTTGTTTTTGTTTTTAATTAAAAGAAACAAGCATATCTATGTTCCGATAAAAAAAATTTTCAGATAAAAATTTTAAAAAAAGAATAGCCTGCAGGCTATGTCCCCACAGCCATAAATCGCCCACCTCTGGCTTTGCATTGATAGTTATCAATGTTGGGGTTCTGTTGTTTTTAATTGCACTTTGGGTCAATCTCTGGAGACTGAGTGAACTACGAGGAGGTCAGAATCTGAACAAGCCCTGCTCCATCTAGAATAGCTTTATTTTTAAAATGAACTTTTAAGGGGGTGATGCAGGTAGTTTGTGATCAGCTGCTAACCAAATGGTTACTGGTTCTAAGGAAGAAAGGCCTGGTGAACTGCTTCTGTAAAAATTGCAACCAAGAGCAGTTCTGCCTTGCAACACCATATTTAAGTAAAGAGTTCCATTACTAAGGAGGAAAGCTTGCAAACTACTTCTGTGGGCCAAATCTACATCTAAGATCTGCAGTTTTAAAATAAAAGAACAGGTGGTTCAAGCTAAAGGAAATCTATTGTGAGATCCTTAAAAGTGATGGGAGGTATGAATATGTGTTTGGATATGCTTGACAATTCACTTTCACATATAATTGATAACAACATTTATATTCACAAAGAGATTCTAGACCAGTTAGGGGCATTAAAATGATACCATTTGAAATACAGAGTTGTTTGAAAGAGTTTGTGGATAAAAGGAATTAAAAGATAATAGAATTTTTCTATGACTTTTTTGAACCTCCCTCATAAACTTTACTATATCTCTCTTAAACACATCTACATTTAAGAGAATAAAACTACAAATCAAACTCAATTTAGATCCAAGAGACTACTCTCTTTTTTGTACTAAGATTTTTTAATATACTAAGATTTTGTTGCAAGTAATATTAGCTGAAATAGACAACTCATTGGCCAAGATTTAAAATAAGACAGAATGTTGCACTTATGAATTAACCCTGTTTTTTCTTAACTGTTAATATCAGTTCAGTGAAATTCTTCATTAAATTAAAAAAATGTTTTAAGTTTATCCTTCCAATTACATTTAGGCTTTTTCTAATTATCATACTTAAGGCACCTTAAAAGGTTTGAGAGGCAGATTATAGACAAGAGCCAAGTTGTCTTCTTCACCTTTGAACTGCCCTCAGCACCTAGAACATCGTGTGAATGAGTGAATCATAGAGTGATTAGATTTCAGGCTTGGCATTTAAAAATATTTTTAAAGTTTAATATGCAAACTAGTTAATACTGCTGCTAAATATGGAAAGTTAACCTCTTTTTGTTTGGTTGGTTTTTGAAAGGAATTTGTATGTCACTAAAGAATCTAAATCCAAAATCATATCATTGTGAATGAGGGGGAGTGCGGAGTGGAGACCTGAAGCCCATTTTTAGGCAATTGGACATCCCCTTACAGAAAGGTCACAAGGAAGAGATGAGCCAGTCAGGCAGGGTGCAGTATAGCACCGATGAAACACACAACTTTCCTCTAGTTCTTGACCCCAATTATACCTTACAAATCCGGCTAGACCAGAGGATGTGCACTGGTACAGATAACATCTGGAAACACAGGGAATCCAGGAGAGATAAACCCCTCAGGACAAATATTGAGGGTGGTGACACCAATGGGGGAAGGAGAAGGTGGAGGGAGAAAGATGGAACCGATCACAATGATCTACATATATAACCCCTTCCCAGGGAGATGGACAGCAGAAAAGTGGGTGAAGGGAAACATCCGTCAGTGTAATACCTAAAAAATAATAATTTATAAATTATCAAGGTTTCATGAGGGAGGGAAGAAAAAAATGAGGAGCTGATACCAAGGACTCAGGTAGAAAGAGAATGTTTTGAAAAATGATGATGACAACAAATGTACAAATGTGCTTACACAATGGATGGATGTATGGATTGTGATACGAGCTCTCTGAGCCCCCAATAAAATGATTTTTAAAAAGAATGGAAATCCTTTACAGTTTTACTTTTCCTCCTTATATATGCACTCACACCAATGTTTAGATCTGATGGGTAAGCAATCCACAGGGTTTCTAAGGTTGTAGCCCTTCTCTCTTTTTCTCTCTCTGAAAGTTAATCTTTAAGGAGGTAGTAAGAGTTTAAACTCGGCTCATTTTTATCGCATATCTTCCTGTAATCCACAAGAACAGAAGGCTCCTTTCCTGTGGCTGTCTGCCAACTGAGTACATTTCCACTCGAAGCAACCCTTTGTGACAGAAGAATGACTCCATGGGGTTTCCTAGGTGGTAAACTTTGTGGGAGAAGATTGCTAGGTCTTTTCTTCCATGGGCAACTGGTAGATTAAATCAACCAACCTGTCAAGTTTGTAGCTTGTAGCTGCGTCCCTAAACCTTTGCACCACATGGATCCTTACGCACCCACTCATCCCACACACAAAGTCCCCCAAACCCAAGCCCACTGTCAAGTAGATTCTGACTCATAACCACTGCCCCTTTGGGTTTCTAAGACTTTCCATTTGCACGGGACAAGACAGCCTGGTCTTTTTCACGCAGAGCAAGTGTGAGACAGATTATGGAGAAGGATGGATTCCTCCCCCGTTTGCAAGTTCAGATGACGTGGAGGGATTTCTTCAAGCTGACATGTATGGGCTCAATCATACGCCACACCCAGTTAGCATCTTAACCTGCTGCATATTACAATAGCCTGTATCATTTCCAATTTTCTACCCCAACCCCATTCCCGCCATAAGAATAATGTGTTTTAGTTCCACACCCTCGCTCTGCAGCAGTCACCCATTTGACCAGCTGAAATTAGCCCTAAGAACAGGAGCAGACCAGACACCTGTGACCTCAAGTTGAACCCCAAAACAAAGAACACCTGAGCAGAGGACTTGAGCCTGAGGAACTAACTGACTAGCACATGCAAACCATCCCATAATAAGTGATGACAGCCTATCCAGACTCTTTTACATATGACTCGAGTTTTGAAGTCGTATAGTGGGTTAGCCTTGTGATCAGCAATTTGAAACCACCAGCAGTCCAGTGGGAGAAAGACAAGGCTTTCTACTTGTGCAAAGAGTTAGAACAACAGCAACAACCAAAACTCACTCCCCAGGAAGTTTGGGCATAATTCTGGGTATAACTGCTCCAGTGGGTTTCCAATAGTGTAATCTTTATAGGAGTAGAAAGCCTCTACTTTCTCCCATGGAGCAGGTGGTGGTTTGCATCTGCCAACCTGGGGGCTAACAGCTCAATGCGCAGCCCACTTCTCCACAAGGGCTTCTTGTAAAGAGTTGTCTTGAAAACACAGGGGCAGTTCTACCCTGTCATAGGGTCACTCTGGGTCAGATTCCACTAGAAGACAGTGAGTTTGAGTTGTGTGCACAATGTATTACCATAATCCCACTCATGTAGACCCTATTCCCAGGATTCTCCACTTCTATTCATGAATAAGCATAAGGTTCTTCCTACCTCCAAAAAAAATAACTCACTGCCATCAAACTGATTCAACTCATATCAGTCCAATGAGAGTTTCCCACCCAAAATCCCTAAAATTTTCTTTTCCTTTTGTGTTACTCTGGGTAGACTAGAAAAACAAATCCTCATAAACTATATATATATATTTTATGTAAAGGGTAAGTGTCATTAAGAAAGCATCCCAATCCAGTGCTGTCCAAGCCATAAGTTCAACATTAGCCCATATGTCTGATACCGATCTACAAAGCCCTCCTCAATCTCACAAAGCACACGCCATGCAGGAGGAAAGCTGAATCAGTGAGCATGTAAGCATTTCAGCGCTGGCAGGGGTCTCCACGCTGCTCCAATACCCAGGGCTGCATCGGGGTAGATCCATGCAGCTTCTCCTCGGGGATGTCTTACAAGAAGTAAGCCTTGTCAGATAAGGCAGCTGCACACTGATTCAACCATTAGAAAACAAGAAACCAGAGAACAAGAAAGGTGAGGTTCACAGAGCCTTTTATCTCTCCGCCCTTCAATGAATCCCACATGTGTTTATCAGCCAGGTTGGCTCAATAAACCTTAACTGTCTCACCTCTGTTCAGCCAGACTTTGGTCTGCGTTGCCTGAGGGTACCTGCCAGTGTCTCCTTGCAAGGTACTACTCTCTGTGTTGTTAGGTGCCAGGGAGTCCATTCCAACCTATAGCCACCCACCTACCAGATCAAAACACTGCCCAATCCTTTACTATCTCCACAATGGATCCTCTACTTGATCGCATTGTTGCAGCCAGGATGACAATCCATCACTTAGAGGGCCTTCCGTTGTTTCGCTGCCCCTCTGCTTTACCAAGCCTGCTATACTTCTGCAGGGACTGGTCTCTCCTGACAACATATCCAAGGTGTGTAAGATAAAGTCTAACCCTCCTTGCCACTAAAGAGCACTCTGACAGTACTTCTTCCAAGATTTGTCTGTCCTTCTGGCAGTCCATGGTACCTTCAGTATTCTTCTCCTGTACCACAATTAAAATGCATGAATTTTTCTTCAGTCTTCCTTATTCAATGTCCAACTTTCACATACATATGAGGTGATTGAAAATACTATGGCTTGAGTAAGGCACATTTTATTCCTCAAAGTAACATCTTTGTTTTTCAACACTTGTGTTTTTAAACGAGGTATTTTTATTTCCTGTTAGCTTCCCAGGATTTACTATTAACCAGAATGTATATCCCTTGCAATGATTTAACTGTATGATTAAATCCTCTAGTGGTTTGCAACCTTCCTAATGCCGCAATTCTTTAATATAGTTCCGTTGTAGTGGTGACCCTCCCCCAAAACCATAAATTTATTTTCGTTGGTACTTCATAACTGTAATTTTGCTACTGTTATGCACCAGGCGACCCCTGTGAAAGGGTCGTTCAACCCCCAAAGGGGTCGTGACCCACAGGTTGAAAATCGCTGCTCTAGATAGTTCATTATACATTCAAATATTTACAAAGGGTGTACATTCTGGTAAATTGTAGTCCCTGAGATTTTAAAATACAAATCTTGATATTGCTTTTTACAATACAGCCAGCAATAGACATATAACAAGTGAATAACTACCGCCAAACATTTAAATAACACATGAAAGAAAAATTGGAACACTTCAGCACTTTAAAGAAGTCTCGTGCAGCAGATTTACCCAATGTAATGTGCCTTTAGATTGCTTGACTGCTGCTTCCATGAGCACTGACTGTGGATCTAAGCAAGACAAAATCCCTGACATCAATCTTTTCTTCATATATCATGATGTTACTTACAATTGGCCCAGTCGTGAGGATTTTGGTCTTCTTTACATGGAGTTGTAATTGAAATGAAGCCTCAAATCCTTGATCTTTATCAGCAAGTGCTTCAAGTCCTCCTCACTTTCAGCAAGCAATGTTATGTCATCTGCCTATCACAGATTGTTAATAAGCCTCTCTCCAATCCTGATGTCCCATTCTTCTTCATATAATCCAGCTTCTTTGATGCTTTGCTCAGCATGTAGATGGAATAAATAGAGGGAGAGGCTATAACTCGGAGGCACACCTCTCCTGATTTTAAACCATACTATATTCCCTTGTTCTGTTCCCACAATTGCTTTTTAAAAAAAAAACAGTTTTATTGGCATTCATCCACATTTCATAAAATTCAATAGTTCAATCATATCAAGATGAATTGTACAATATTTACCACAATCAATTTTAGAGTATTTTCTTCTTCCTTATACTCATTGTTATTTGTGTAATTTTTTTTCAATTTTGGCAAAAATATACGTAATAAAACATGCCCCAATTCAACAATTTCTACATGTATAATTCAGTGCCATTGATTACACTCTTCATGTTGTACAACCATTATTGATATCAGACAGTAATTTTTTTAAATACTTTTATTGGGGGCTCTTACATCTCTTATCACAATCCATACATTCCTCCAGTGTGTCAAGCACATTTGCAAATATGCCGCCATCATCCTTTTCAAAGCATTCTCTTCCCACTTGAGCCCCTGATATCAGCTCGCCAATTCTTTCCCCTCCCTCCCCTGCCCGCCCTCCCTCACGAACCCTTGATAAATTCTAGATTATTTTTTCCATATCTTACATTGTCTTCCGTCACCCCTCACCTACTTTTCCGTTCTTCATCCCCCTGGGAGAGGGTTATAGATTGATCCTTGTGATCGATTCCCCCTTTTCCCACAACTGCTTCTTGATCTATGTACATGTTCTGCATGAGCACAATGAAGTGTTCTGGTATTCCCAGTCTTCTCTAGGCTGATCCCAGTTTGTTATGATCTACACAGTGAAATGCCTTGTCATAGTCAATGAAACACAAGGAAATATATTTATGGTATTCTCTGCTTTGAGCCCAAATCCATCGGGCAGCACCAATGATATCCCTTGTTACATGTCCTCTTCTGAATCTGGTCTGAACATCTGTCAGCAACTTGTCAATGTCTTGCTGAAATCATTGTTAGATGATCGTCAGCAACATTTTACTTGCATTAAATGACCATTCTGTTGGGTCACCTTTTTTGGTAATGTGTACAAATAAGGATATCTTTCATTTAGTTGGCCAAGGAGCTGTCTTCCAAATTTCCTGGCATAAACAAATAAATACTTCCAGTGCTTCATCAGCTTGTCAAAACATTTCAATTGGTATTTAATCAATTCCTGGAGCCTTGTTTTTGGCTAATCTTTTCAGTGCAGCTTGAACTTCTTCCTTCAGTACCATTGGTTCTTGCTCATATGCAGGGCTGCTTAGCTTATTAGATCTTTCTTTAGCCCACTACCAAGAGTCAATTCTGACTCAGCAGCTCTATGGGGCATGCTCTTGTCTCCGCTTCAGTGTTTTCCTTCCACTACCATTCTGATCATGGAGACTATGTAAATGGCCTGAGATGGTGTCAGGGTGAGAAACAAATGTACTTCACGATCATAAGGAGAGTTGGTATCAGTTTGAAAGTTAATGAGGTATATGCTTCTCTCTCTAATACAGTGGTTCTCAACCTTCCTAATGCGGCAACCCTTTAATACATTTCCTCATGCTGTGGTAACCCCCCCCCCAGCCATAAAATTATTTTTGTTGCTACTTCATAACTGTCATTTTGCTACTGTTATGAATTGGGCGACCCCTGTGAAAGGGTCGTTTGACCCCCAAAGGGGTTGCAACTTGAGAACGACTGCTCTAATACATCTTCTTTGCTTGCGGGCGTGATAAGATTGACTTTCTGTCCCATGATTCTTAACTGAGCAAGGGAAAGAACCTCATCTGTAGGGAACTCCTACAACTGTGGGCTTGAACCACTAGCATCTGCAGCCACCAGGAGTTCTTTGGCTTCTTATTAAAAAAAACCTCACTGCCATCCATGGGATTTCTATTCGTAGAGATCCAAGAGGACAGGGTAGAACTGCCACCATTGGTTTCTTAGACTGTAACCCTTTTTTAAAAAAAAATCATTTTATTGGGGGCTCGTACAGCTCTTATCACAATCCATACATAAATCCATTGTGTCAGGCACATTTGCACATATGTTGCCATCATCATTCTCAAAACATTTGCCTTCTGCTTGAGCCCTTGGTATCAGCTCCTATTTCCCCTCCCTCCCCACTCCCCCCGTCCTCTTGAAACCTAGACTGTAACTCTTTATGAGAATAGAAAGCCCCATCTTTCTTCCCAGTGACAGTTGGTTTCGAACTGCTGACCTTGTAGTCAGCTACCCAATATGTAACAACTACACCACGTCTCTTTGGTTCCTTATATCTTTCTTAAAAACAGAAACCTAGCCCACTGCCATGAGTCAGCTCTCACTCGGAAAAGATTTATGGAACATGCCAGTGTCCCCACTTCAGGGTTTTCTGCGGCCATTCTGATAATGGAGGCTATGCAAATGGCCTGAGATGATGTCAGTGTGAAAAACATGTAGTTTGTGATCACAAGGAGAGTTAATATCAGTTTGAAAGTCAATGATGCACTAAGAAAGAACCTCTAGCTATTTTTTAAAAGTATCTTTCTATTTACATCAGTGTACAGAGTTGTGGAAGATCAAAATGAAGTTACTGTATGTTAGCGTGGACACTGCTACCTGCTTAGTACATACCACATAAATCAAAACCCAAACTCACAGCCATCGAGTTGATTCCAATTCATAATACCCCCATGGAACAGGGTAGAACTGCCCCTGAGGTTTCCGCGACTGGTGGTTTGCACTGCTGACCTATCACAGTTAGTAGCCCAACACTTAACCACAGTGAATAGAAAGTGTTATCTTTCTCCTACAGGTGGTTTCAAGCTGTGAAGCTTGCGGTTAGCAGTCCATGCCTAAACACTATGATCAGGGTACCTTAGTCGGAAAATTCCATTTCTTCTTTAGTTCCCCACAAACACCCCCCCCCAACAAACTTCTTAAAGCCCTCTCATATTTACCATTTGACTGACTCCCATCTTGGGCATTAAGAATTTCTCTCACATTAAATATGAGCTGTGCTTATAGGAAAAAAGTAGCCAGCAACAAATCCATCTTTACTCCGTGGAAGTAGCACATTCCCGAAATATCTCTTACGGACCCCGCCCTCTTGCCCGTAGGATTATGTCTAGAGATCTCAATTAGAGATCTTGTAGTACACAAGCTAGTTATTTATGTAACGCCAGAGGGGGTGGCCCTGCCTCTGCCCCCCGGTGGGATGTTCCAGGCTCAGAAAAATTAAGATGTAAATACAAATCAAAAGGCCACTGCAACATTTACTTATATATAAAGGAAGGGGGATGTGAGCAACAATAAACACAAAATCTTGAAATGCTTCTCTTGGGAACTGTTAAGTGGGTAATGCACTCCGAAGAACCCTACCCAACTACGAGGGCACACTCAGAGCCGGGATACCACGTTGCTCCTGCGCAAACTCTAGACTCCACCCTTATTGAGGCGCACCACCTCCCTGCCGGGCTACTTCCGGCTTCGAACACCCTCACCGCGCTTGCGCTGTTTGGATAGGCTTCTGGGGTAAAAGTAATCCGAGTGGGGCCTCTCTGGGACTGCCCCCTCCTCTCCCCTCGCCACGCCCCCTCTTTACCCACCGCTGAAATCTCGCGATGATAGGTACTCTTCGCTATTTTGCGGGCAGGCAGCGCTCCTAGCAGCTGTAATTGCTGCTGCGGGAGAAATTGGAGCTGCCTTCTCCGGCGCTCCCGCCCTCCCCCACTGAGCTTAGCCACCGCCTCTTCTAGCGCTCTCCTCACACACCTATCTCCAGGAGCCGCGGCGGCAGCGGCAGCGGCAAAAGCAGCAGTCCCCAGACCCACCGCCGTTCTCCCCGGGTGGACGCTCAGCCGGTCAATCCCGCAGCCCGGCGGCTGAGGCGGCCCCCGTGTCCCTCACGGGCTTTTCACTCCAGATCTTCTGCTGCCTTCTCATCCTTGCCCGGGAGCCACCTCCCCACGGGCTCGCCGGGGTGGAGGACGACCCGGAGGAGACGAGAGCCACCCTCCCTCCAGGCGGCGCCGGCCCCCTCACCCGCGGGTGTGTCTTATAAATGGCGTCGGAGAGCGACACGGAGGAATTCTTTGATGCCCCTGCCCCTGAAGATGTGCACCTAGGGGGCGGCTACCCCGTAGGGTAAGTAGCAGGAGTGATGGCCCAGAAGGCGAGCATCCCCGTTCCCTGGCTTCTCCCGCGACTCACACCTCTCAGCCCCCGACGCGCCCCCCCCCCCGCCCCAGTGACCCTCAGGCACTGCTAAAGCCCACGGGGGAGGCACGAGAGAAGGGGGTCGCCCTCTTGGGGTAGGCGCGTCTCTTACCCACTCCCAGGACCACTCTCCAGACTTGCCCGGTTCTCTGCGAGGCGGGACAGCTTCGGTGCTTGAGAGCTTGCGACGGGTATTCATTGGGTCCACGTCTTTCAAACATCCATCTGGGCCGGGAACTGCCCTAGATGACGGTGGCAGGGGGTTCTTGCACTTTTTCTTTCTTGCTCCACCGTCGTCTTCCTTTCCCCACTGAGTTACCTCGTCCTCCCGAGATAGCTGTCAACGCTCCCCGAATTGCGGTGCTCTTTTCCTTGCACAGGAGGAGAAGGAGCAGAGGAAAGGTGGGGTGGTTGACTTAGGAAAGTCCCCTAGCTGATGGGCTCAGGACCGGGGCAGTGTTATGAGAAGAGTGCAAGAGTGCCTTCCCTGGGGCCCCCGGAAATCGAAGCTGGGTCCGAAATGGGCCGCGGGACCTCAGGGTGCACCGGTCTCGCGACTCCGGACAGCCCAGCAAGTGCTGAGTAATCTGGCGGTTGGAAGCACGAGAGCCACCGCACCGGGGTGCTTTTCTCGAAATGGGCCAGATGTTTTGGTGGTGATTAAGTGGGGGTGGGATTCTGAGTCAGCAGCACAGTTAGTTTGGACTGCTTTGCTTGACCAGGATGTCCACTGGCCCACTCTTTCACTTTTCAAAGTTGCGTTTAGGGCGAAAGTAATTTCGACGCCCTTTAAAGGAGGGCTTGTGTGAAGCCACAGGCCAGGACATGCCTTCGCAGGCTGGCCACACTAGAGCACGGATCAGATAGATGTGAGGGTTAGTGGAAGGCTCTGGTAGGGTTCCAGTTCAACCAACTACCTTGGATCCTCCTGCTGCCAGGCGAAGGAAGAGGCCCCCCTTCCCCCCAACCCCCCAGTTAGTTGCTACGTAAGTTGGCCCTACATTCTAGAAGAAGGATTCAGACAAGTGATGAGAGCCAAGTCATAAAAACGGGGTATGAATAGTTTACTGGGCGGGGGTGGGGTGGGGTGCGTGTGTGTGTGTGTGTGTGTGTGTGTGTGTGTGTGTATGTTTCTTGCCACACTAATCTTATCGGGTTTTTTTGTGGGATTTGGGGCTAGTGTTGAGACCACTTTGGGGAGAAAGATGTGGGAGTCTGTTTCCCTACAGTCTTGGAAAATCACCATGAGTTGGGATAAACTTGATGGCAGTGGGTTGCGTTGGGTTTTTGGTGAGACTACTTTGGGCAGTCTCAAGATGGCACTGAATCTCCTTCGAATTCATTATCAGACATGTTCCTTGTTTGATGGTAAACCCACCCTTTTGAGCTGTTGAGTCTATGCTGACTCATAACAGCTGCCCTGTAGGACAGATTATAACTGCCCCATCGGGTTTTGGGGGTGATAGTAGATATAATATGTATTTAGACTTAAGTGTGGCTTCCCTTCAAGTGAACTATTGGCTTTTGTGGTTTTGAGAACTCTCAAAGTAATGAACTGGCAATTCAGGTTCCATGATTGAACTACGTGTGTGTGTGTGTGTGTGTGTGTGTGTTTGGGGGGTCGGGGAAGGAAGTAGCATAATCCTTTACTTGCTGTAGTTGATTTAGAGCAGCGTTTCTCAACCTGTGGGTTGCGACCCCTTTAAGGGTCGAACGACCCTTTCACAGGGGTTGCCTGATTAATAGCAGTAGCAAAATTACGGATATGAAGTAGCAATGAAAATAAATTTATGGTTGGAGGGGTCACCACCACATGAGGAACTGTATAAAAGGGTCGCGTCGTCATTAGGAAGGTTGCGAACCACTGATTTAGAGGAACTTAGATTATTTTTCATCAAGTAAAAGAAGTTTAAGTCCGAAGGACACTTACATCTGAATCTGTGTGTGAACGACCTCATCCATACCTGGCACAGAGAAAGAGCAGAGAAGTCGACTGCTTGATCCTTCTCCTTCCTCCCTTGGAATTAGCAAATTTGTTAACTTTATCCATTGCTTAGTTTGAGAGGAAGTACCCAGAACTTGGAGCTATTTAACTTTATCTAAACTAGATGAGTCATTTTGATAGAATTGAGTCACTTGTTCCCCATTGGGTAGCACTTTGATCCTTTGATATACTGGGTGAAAAGTTAAAGAAAAAGTCTGTTGGGACCCAGCTCTCGAATTTTAACTCTCAGTTGCCCAAACACTGAACATGTTGAGGTCTGTGGATAAAACTCCTGTGGCTGTTGGTGGCTTGCAGGGCTCCATGTTGTATTATGAGGGGATTTGGAAGAGAGTTAGACTCAGCTGGGGAATTGCATCTGGCCAGAACTAACAGGGCTGGGAGGGAAGAATGTCTTCTACATTTCCCCCCTCCTTCCTGCTCCGGAGGTTTGCTTATTTGCATAAGGTATATAGTAGGAAGACGTGACTGGGCAATTAGCAGCCACCTGGAAATGCTGCAAGAACTCTTGATTTGTGGAAACGGGTGGTCACTAGATATTTGGTTATCAGAAATAGCCTCCTATCATTTGGTATGAACTGGAGTGTCATCCCATGGAAACTCCTAAGAGGTTAATAGACTGAATGTGGGCACTTTAAGAAATGTTTTTTGCTATTGTGTTTTCAAGAATGCAAAGACCATTTCACCAAAACTCATGAGATTGAGTTCAGCAGTTGAATTCTATTTCCTATTTTATTAGTCAGCAGAATTCAAATACACAATCCATTTCCTAAAACTGATTGATATTGATTTCTTGCATTTCTGTCCCAATGGTGTCTTCAACCATGTATTCTACTTTTTTCAAGCAAATTTCGTAAGTAAAAAAATCAGTGCCTCCCCCTTTTATAGAGACTTTCCATTCTAATATAGCCTAGCTTTTCTGAGAAGCAAGTCATTTCTATTTCCCCAGCTTTACAATGTAAATCACAGTTTTCATACTTGCCCTTTGTTTGATTTTTAAAGATTTTCTGTTCATTTATACCTGTAAGGAACCTTAGCCTCACAGAGGTTAAGTGAATTTTCCTGGGAGATACAGCTTGTAAGTGGCAGAGCTGAGATTTGAAACTCTCTCTTAAGACTCCTCGTCCAGTATTTTTTTTTAAGGTCCATCATAGCTACCCCACACCGGGGTAGGGGTTGAGGGACCCTTCACCAAGGTTCTCTGAAGTAAAATGCTTTCACACCAACCTGCTGAATTGAATATAGGTGTCCAGTTAAAACCCGTAGCCCAACTTTTTCTTTCCCTTGGTTGGAAATCCCTAAATTTCTTTCAGTGATTGTATATTTTTGTTTTATTGGATAGAGATTTTTGTAAGATCTTGGTATGTTACCACTAGAAAGGGACACGAGGCATAAAGTCCTTCCTAGAGAATGGTGGGAAAACCTGAAGCCCAGGGAGGGCAAGTGAATGACTTGGCCAGTCAGGCCACAGCACATTAATGGCAAGAGAGCTGGGATTAGAACCCAGTTCAGTCTCACAGTCCGGAGATTGTTTCTGCTGGGGTGCTGTCCTTTGATAGAGCAGGAAATGGAGGAGGAAGAACTGTGGTATAGTCAAAAAGAGTTGGGGACAGTGAGTCATTTCATTTCCTGCTCTTTAAATTGAGATGACACTTAGAACTCTCCCAACTCGAAAAGTCTGTTATATTGAGGTTTTACAGTAGGTTTTTATTGATAAGCTAGAAGTTCTTGGGACATTGTCCCAGGATTTTATTTGACTTGTTAGTTTACCAAACTTGATGGCGTTAGATGCATAGTTCAAAGAGTCACACATTTGAAATTAAGTATGTACTGAATCAGTTATATATGGGATAAGTGCCTCTGTTAATTAGTGTGTATTATACATATACATACTCACAGTTGTCACCTAAAACGCATTATTAAAATATTTTATATTCTGGTGTGTGTTCAGTGTCAGCCATTTTTTTAAGGTCTGGGGGAGAAAAGCTAGCATTGTAAATTTTTAGAGATGGAAGTGATAAGAGATGAGTTTGCCTAGCCTTCCCATTTAACTGGTTTAGAGAAACCTAGGGTCAGAGAGGGGAAGTGGCACATTGCTGATGAGTTGCAGACTTGAAACTAGAGCCCATGTCTTCTGATTCCTCATTTATGTTAGGTTGCCATGCCTGTGGATAGAGGGGGTATTACTTAATATTCTTCCTATAGGTTTCTGGTACTTACCCTGCTTACTGGGCTCCTCTTCCTAAAACGGTCTCCTCCTATCGTATTTGTTTCTCAATGCCTTGCCACCAGAGAGCATTGACTCTGTGAAAGGGCCCTTACTGTTGCCCTCTACTTTCCCCCAAGTCAGGCTGGGGAAAAAAGGTAGCAATATAGCTTGATCTAAGAACAGTGGCAAGTCTCATGTTGTTATGTTATGCTGTATTATGTGAGTTTCACAATTTTAAAAGTGTCCACCACTGTCTACCAGGTGTAGATTGGAGTAATTGCAAAAGCATGTCCCTTGATTTTAAGTCATGGGGGCTGAGCTCAAACTGTCTTAGAATTATTTTAGTCTACAAAGCAAAAAAAAGTGCGTAGTTGCTTTTGTTGAAAACTCAGCTTCTCACTTCAATTAGCAGAAAATATTTGTCTCTGAAATGAAGGTTGATACAACTTTGAATTTTTTCTAAAAATATGTGCAAAAGGTTATTTTAGGAAAAAGATCTTTTAAAACGGTTGTTTTCTCTTGGGTTGGCATTTAATTAAGCTAGATTGTATTTAATTACTATTGTTTTTGGATTGGTGGGAAAACCATTTATAAGTGCAGTTTTATCACCCCCAAGTAACATTGAGCAGTAGGAAAAACTCTTCCACATATTAACTAATAAATCCAAGCTCCGAATTGTTGACTTAAGGAGATCAAATAGCCTGTAGTGATATGGCAGTTTAGGGGCTCAATCTAAATCTTTACAACTTTTACTGTAAAATGAAAACTATACTGATTTTATGATAACTTAATAGGATAGGATTGATAAAATTTTACCTTTTTAAATGTCTAAACAAACCTGGGTAGTTTTCACATATTGAAGTTAATTAATGGTGTTATTTAATAGGAAATGATTTTTAATTATTGGCATTTCCGACTTACTGTATAGGCTAATAAGCTTTACACCATACTCCATGTGTTCTTTTCAGTTTATTCTTTTGCTTTTGACAATAAGTCCAGTGATGTTGCCAGGCAAGCTCCAAGAAGAGACAGTTTCCATATTCCCCCGCAATCTAGTAGATCCTGTCTAGGGTAGCAGTGGTGTTGTAGTGGAGGTAATGGTGAGGAGAAAGATGATGAGGTCCTGGAGGTTTGAAGAGGTGAAGGTAGCCCCAGCATGAAGTACAGTTTTAAGACAACTGGGATAAGGTAAATCACATCATTTAATATTGTTTTAGATGCACACCTACATATATACAGTGTGAATTAAATAGCTCCTGTTAGAAACTAATAATCTTTAATACCACAAATTTTAAAGTACCGTGTTTCTTTGCAAACTCTGCAACTCATCGATTTTTTTCTATTCCAATGTTAATTTTTGTCTCTTAAGACTGAATGCATTGCATCACTAATCTCCAACAACTATCCCTTTGTAATAGCATCAACTAGAATACATTTCAAGATCAAGAATGACCATTCAACAAATATATTCGCAGATGTCATTGTAGACTTTATATCATCTAGAACCACCACTCATCTGGCAATTTGTCATACTGTGGTGGCTTGTGTGTTGCTGTGATGCTGGAGGTTGTGCCATCAGTATTTCAAATGCCAACAGGATCACCTCACAAGTTTCAGTGGTGCTTCCAGAATAAGGCAGTCTAGGAAGGATAAATTGGTAAACTCCTTCTGTCATGATAGAAACAGATCAGTGAAAAATGAAATTGAGAACCCAGAAATTAACACATTCATCTATGGACAAATGATATTGGACAAGGGATCAAAGTCCATTAAAGGGGTGGAAGCAAACTCTTTAATAATAAATGGTGGCAAAACTAGTCATCAACCAGTAGAAAAATGAAATGGGATCCATACATAAAACCTAAATAAAAATGGATCAAAGACCTACATGTTAAACCTTAAAAGTATAAATGTCCTGAGGGGAATTATGCAACCTAATATTTCATAAAAATTAGAATAATCAAAAACATTGCAACAGATGTGCACATAGAAGACAAAATAAGCAAATAGAATGTCATGAAAATTAAGAACTTGCTTATCAAAAAAAGACTTTGTTAAAAGAATAAACAGACCAACAAAACACAAAGGTTTCAAAGAGAATCTTGAAAAGATAAGCAAAAGATTACAATGAAATGTGCAAAGACCTGGAGTTAGAAAACCAAAAAGAAAGAAGGCATTAACCAAGCTAGAATACTGAAGGAAAAAATTCAAACCTCAAGATTCAATAGTTCTATGGGGGGAAATCTCATAGCAACCCTATAGGACAGAGAAGAACTGCCTCTTCACGTTTCCAAGATTTTAAAATGTTTGCAGAAACAAGACAGCCCCTTCTTTCTCTGCAGAGTGATTGCTGGGTTCAAACCACTGACTTTGTGTTTAGCAGCTCAATGCATACCCACTGTGCTATAAATTCACTATAAATCACAATTGATTTAGTAGAAGTGGGTTTGGATTTTGGTTATGAGCAATATATTGAATACACAGGAAACATCAAAAAAAGATGGAAGGAATAAAAAGAATCACTACACCATAAGGAATAGATGGATATTCTACCATTTCAGGAAGGTAGCATATTATCAATAACTGAAGGAAGAGTAAGTCCAGGCTGCACTGAAACCATTATTGAAAAATGAGCCTCCAGGGATGGAGATTGAGATGATTCAATAAATGGATGCAGTGCCAGAAGTGTTCACTCATCTCTCCCAAGAAATTCAGAAGAAATATACCAGCTACCTGCAAAATAAATGAGAGACATTCATATTTGTGCCTATTCCAAAAGATACTGATGCAACAGAATGTGAAATTATCAAGAATGTGCTATTATTATTATTATTAATAGCACATGCAAGTAAAACTTTACTGATACCTTACTGATCCAAATTGGAAGTTGTTAATCTAGCAATGATTATGCCAATATTGATATTATTTTCATACGTGACAATAACAGAAGTCATTTAGTTTTTAAAAACCAAAGTAGGATTGTACTCATAAGACATTGTGTGTGTTTTGGGGGGTGGGGGAAACAGTCTGATTTAGAAATACTCTATTTGTATGTCACTGAACATCCCCTTACAGAAGGGTCTCGGGGAGGAGATGAGCCAGTCAGGGTGCGATGTAGCAACACTGAAACATACAACTTTCCTCTAGTTCCTAAATGCTTCCTC
>NW_022111327.1:15162215-15182817 GCF_000313985.2 Echinops telfairi | reverse complement strand
TCTACATGTGACCTCCTCTCTGGGGGACGGGCAACAGAAAAGTGGGTGAAGGGAGACATCGGACAGTGTAAGATATGACAAAATAATAAATTATAAATTATCAAGGGCTCATGAGGGAGTGGGGAGTGGAATGAGGACCTGATGCCAGGGGCTTAGGTGGAGAGCAAATGTTTTGAGAATGTACAATGAATGTACAAATGTGATTTACACAATTGATGTATATATGGATTTGGATGAGTTGTATGAGCCCCTAATAAAACGATTAAAAAAAGAGAAATACTCTATTCTATGTCAAACTGAAATGACAGGTGGTTTGACTGTTTTTCTCAACCTAATGCTACCCCTTTCACTCCAAGCTTTCCTTTTCCTACTTTATCCAATGGCATTAGTATAGAGAACCTAATGGTTTATTGGTTAATTGATAGAATGAGACTACAACTGAGAAAGGGACAACAGGAATGAAACTTAGCAAGGGAGGGGACTTCTGGGAGAAGTAAGGGAAATATTGATTAAATTGAATATAGTGACCACTTCGGTAAATGAATGGAGCCTTGGTAGTGCCGTGGATTACATGTTAGACTGCTAACCACAAGATTGGCTATTCACCATGCCAGGTCCTCCTTAGGGAAAAGAGGAGGCTATCTGCTCCCTTAAAGATTTCCAGCCCCCCCCACCCCGCCCCAAACCCTGGAGAGGGTCACTATGAGTCAGACTCAACTCGATGGCAGTGGGTTTGTATTTTTGCTTGTTAACCCATAGAGAGTTACACTCTTGTAAACGAGCAGTTTTATCCTGTCCTATAGCATCCTTATAGACAGGATAGAACTGCCCCTGTTTTTTTGGAAGTCAGCTGGGAGGCAGATCACTCAGATTAATGGCTTATAGGTGAGTAGAATGAATTTACTGTGTAATGGGTTGATAAAGCTATTAACTGAATGAATGTGAGTAGATTTTTTAAGTGTTTTCATGTTGTTAAGTATATCATATGTGTTGGATTGTCTTAGATGTTAAGGCTAGTGACTGAGCTCAAGCTCCTTTTCTTTTAAGTGAACTAAATACTATGTACTGTACCTCTGTTCGGTTTTGGGTTCATACCTCTTGGTTTATTGACTTTTAACCTTCGTTTTGTTTTGCGGTGTACAGATGTCCACAGTTTATGTATAGCAGTGACAACAGGTTGAGGTTGGGATGGCGTAAGATCTCATGGTGTTCTAGTCTCACAATTTCTTCCACGTTCCCCTAAATCCACCCCCGCCCCCTCACTTCCTATAAGGGAATGAGGAGGGAGAAAAGGAAAGGGGGAAAGAACAGTGGTTTGGGTTTATGGGATCTTTGTAACCTAGCTAGTTACCCCACAGTCATAGCACTGCCTTGACACCAACTTTTGTGAAGGATGAATGAGTTCACTATAAATGTTATAGTATTATGTATACACAAGTGATAATGCCAAAAATAAAGTTTGAGTCATTAGTCTTCAAAGTGCTTTTGCTCAAGTTATCCTTTCTAATTACTCACTAGTTCTATGAGATAGGACCATTGAATTAACTACAGCAGTTACTACACTAATTTTTTAAATAGTAAGACAACCTGGCAACTCAGAAAAGGTAAGGACTTGCACACACTCAGCAATAGGTGGACTTGGGGCTAAAAATTCCCACTATGTTATAACTAGGTGAAGGGTCTTGAGTGAAGATTTAAAACACTACATTCCTTTCTGATTTTCTGTTCTAAATGAAGGACATTTTGTGATGCTATATTTTAAATGTAAGTTATTTAAGTATAAATGAAGATAGCTAGACCATTTGAGTATATATAACATAGTCCTGAAAACCATGAAAAACAAAAAGAAAGAAAGAATAGTGACAGTGTGGTCTTTAGTTACCCTTCAGGCCAGGAACTGAATTTACCCCCAAAGCTCAATTTTCTGAAGAAAGATTGACAGGTTTACTAGGGGAACAATAGCAGTAGGTGGGGTCTATAACCATTAGAACAATCAACCATTGGAGATCAAAAGGGCAGCATTTGCCTGGGGACAAAGTTCAGCAGACTGCAAGCTTAGGAATGACAGAGAAGTGGAAATGGGAAACAGTGAATGAAAATAGGATACTTGAGGCTACATTGTGAGGGCTGGAATCCCTGATGTGTGAGATAAAATGTGTGAATTGTTGAATGGAAAACAGATTGGCTCTAAACTTTTCACCCAGTTCACAACAAAAAAGTCGAATAAAATGAAAACAAGTGTTTTTATGCTCAGCTTTTTGTTTCTTTTTCTTTTATTGACATGGACTTAATTTATCTTATAATTTAATTGTTCAATCGTATTAAGATTTGTGTAATCTTCACCACAATTTCAGAACATTTTCTTCTCATACTCATTGTTAGCTACCCATTTCCCCCCATCTTCTCATGTCTTGCCCCTATCCAGTTCCTGTCTCTTTCGATCTACCTATCTTGGATTTCAAATACAGAAAATCATGCAAAGCAAACATGAAAACCCCAACAACAATGACTAGACAGAACATAGGAAAACCTCAATCAAAGAGAAAGTAAACAAATATTAAAAATGGAAACATCTTTAAAATGGGCCAAGAGGAAGATCTAATGATAGGATATTCTATTTTAACCTAACTACATCTGCCATAATCGACTTTACAATGCTCTCTGTATGATACCAGGACTATTCATATCCCTCGACCGACTAGGCTTTTCTATGTATGCTGTGATGAAATTGATTAAGACGTGATAACCAAATCAGAGGATGACCTTGCCTAATGACAGAGCTGGAATCCCAGACACTACTTTGCTGCTAAGGGAAAAGCCCTCAGGATGTGAGCCACTGCTGACTTGGGCCTCTGCCTCATCAAAAAAAAAGTCTATGACCCGTTATTTTTCCTCTTTAATTGTTTATAGATTGTTATAATTTCTTTAGTTTGGCCCTACTACTATGCTTTGAGTTTTTTTCTTTGGGAATAATTCTGGTTCATTTTTTGGCCACAAACCACTAACTGAAAACACAGTGTTTTGTTCTTTTTTTTCTTTCTCATAGTCACAATGAATGCATGTGGTCGTTATTAACATTTTCTACCTAATCAAACATCTTTTGGCTATCAAATTAGCAAGAGAAATGTATTCCTAATAGCTAGGTAATTGGAAAAGATACATTGTCAATAATTCCTATTTAAGATGTAAATAAGATTGAGTAATGTCATTAAATAATAATAAAGGTGTTCAATTTGGAACTACAGAATGTTTTGTGAAACATATTGCTATGTAATTTAAGATGTTTTAGAACATTTAGCAATCCCTGACATTTAATTTAAAAACGTAGAAATCAAAATTCAAACACATAAAATAATAGAAATATGGTTTATAACAAGATTATATAATATAGAATGTTACTGAAATATGCTCAGCTTTCTATTATTCATAAGATTGAATGAGAGCATGAATAATTTAAAGCTACCAATTATACCAAAATATCAATTCAGTCATTAGTTTACAACTTCCTTTCCCACCAAACCTTTTAAAAAAGATAAGGAACCTTTTTATATATGGAGCCCTGGTGGGGTGGTGTAGTGGTGCACGTTGGGCTGCGATTCACATGGGCATCAGTTCAAAACCATCAGGAGCTCCGCAGGAGAAGGACTGGGCTTTCTACTCCTGTAAAAAGTTGAAGTCTTAGAAACTCACAGGGGTCACTGTGAGTAAGCATTGGCTCTATGGCAGTGAGTGAAATATCCGTGTGCACCTGCATGTTGTGAGTACACATTTGCCGAATACCTCCTATGGAAGTTGTGTGCTATCAAGTTAATTCCACCTCTGAGCCACCCTGTGTGACAGAGTAGAACTTGCCATATAGACTATAATCTCAATGGAAACAAACTGCCTCATCTTTTTGCCACATCCTTCTTCCACAGGGCAGCTAGTGGGTTCAAACCATTGACTTTTGTTTGCAGATGAAGGCTTAACCACCTTGGCGACTTAAATACAAGAAATATTTTTAATAAAGAAAAAATGACTGAGTGTACATTTTTGCGTGTCTGCTCATCTTTGGTAATAAGCAATGAACTCAAAAGAAGAATATTCAGGAATCTCACCGTCTGATTAATCAGTTCACTGATAATAGAAACAGTTGATTTTCATTTTAAATGGAGGGATGTTGTGGCAGGGCCGGTCCTTAGGGCTCTTAATTTTTATTTATATTTGACTTTAGGAATTATTGACGTTTACTTATTAAGATTAGTTCACTGGATGTTCTAGATAACTTTCAAAATCACATCCACCTATTAATTTGATAAAACTCTTATAATATGGCCTGTAGCCCAATACTTTAATTTTTGCAAAGTAAATTACAGTGTGATTTAGAAAGATTGTATTAGATGTTAACTTCTCAAAAACAAAATACTGAACTCACTGCCATCGAGTTGATGCTGACTAATAGCAACCCTGTAGGACAGGGTAGACCTGCCCCTGTACGAACCAGCATACATTTAGTTATCTATTTTTGTCCCGATTTCATAGAAATCACTTTTTTTACCGGTAATGGAAGTGATTTTTATAGTAACTCACTTGGGAAAATTGGGACATCATGATAGTTGGGAGCAATGTTTCAGTGTAGGTATTTATTGAACGGTTGTAAATATGCAGAGTAGAATGTTTTTAGTGTGAAATTCTTGAGTACTTCCAGGGAGCTGATTTATTTTTTTGTCAATGGATTGACAAGCCATTCTTTTAAGACTATGGTAACCACATCTATTGCATAGTTTTTGAAAAATCAGGTTATCATTCTAGACAAGAGAGAATTACATAAGGGAAAGGCCTACTCTTTAGTTTGCAATTATCTTGTATGTGAACAGATTTATCTTTTATGACAGTTTCCTTCATTTTTTTTCTAAAAACTGTTTTTAAATGTTCCCACAAAACCTACTTTCATCAAAGTATAGTACAACCATTGTGCTGAATTTTCATACAATCTATTTTTATTAATATCATTTATCAAATAGTTATTAGGCATCTTTTAAGTATAGTATGCATCTATGCTTTCTTAGTATTTACAATCTTAATGTACTTTCACAGGATAATAAAAGTAGTAGCACATGTCTTGATTCAGTTAATTCCCTATTAGATAATTGTAACTATAGCATTAGCTTTTTGTTAAACTTGTTAGTGAGCCATACTGCCATGTATCTAGGGATTTGAGTGATTTCTATTTCATCCTAAGGAGCGCTGGCAGCATAATGAGTTATACGTTGGGCTTGTAACTGAAAGGTCAGCTTCCATAAGATTCACAGTGTCAGAAACCCACAGGGGCAGTTCTACTCCATCCTATAGGGTTGCCCTGAGTTGGAGTCTACTCAACTTGATTACCATGAGCTTTTATTACTACTCAGTGGAAACACGCAATTTTAGGATGCACTAGGAAAATTCCACATCTTTCTCCCGCGTAGTGGAGGATGTATTCAAACTGCTCACCTTGGATTAGCAACAAGTACTTCATCACTGTGTCAGTAGGACTCTATGGTAGTGTTGTTGTTAGGTGCCTGACTTATAGTGACCCTATTTACCACAGAGTATAACAGTGCCTACTCCTGTACTGTCCTTACAATCATTGCTGCCATGTTTGAATCTACGGTTGCAGCCATTGTGTCGATCCATCTTGTTGAAAGTCTCCCTCTTGAGAATGGGTAGGAAGGAGGGAACCGATTACATGGAACTGTGGGTGACCTCCTCCCTGGGGGACAGACAACCGAAAAGTGGATGAAGGGAGACTTCGGACAGGGCAAGATATGACAAAATACCCATTTATAAACTATCAGGGGCTCATGCGGGAGGGGGGAGCGGGGAGGGAGGGGAAAAATGAGGACCTAATGTCGGGGGTTTCAATGGAGAGAAAATGTTTTGAGAAACGATGTACAAATGCGCTTTACACAATTGATGTGTGCATGGATTGGGATAACAGTTGTATGAGCCCCTAATAAAATGTAAAAAAATTTTTAAAAAAAGAAAAAGAAAGAAAGTCTCCCTCTTTTTGGTAACCCCTGCTTTACCAAGCATGATGTTCTTCTCCAGGGACTGCTCCATCTTAATTCATAGGCTGTCTAAAGTACATGAGACAAAGTCTCAATATCCTTGCTTCCAAGAAGCAGTCTGGCTTTAATTCCAAGACAGATGTTTGTTCTTATGGAATTTCATAGTATTCTTCACCAAGACCGTAATGCAAAGTCATGTCAATTTTTATTCCTTATTCATGGTGTGAGTCAGACACACCTTAGTATTCAAAGTGACATCTTTGCTTTTTAAAAACACATTTAACAAGCGGCCATACAGCTGAGAAGCATCAAAGCCCACATGGAAGAAGCACACCAGCCTGTCTGACCATGAGGTGCAGAAGGGACCAGTTATCAGACATCAAAAAACTAAAAATCAGATCAGTGGGTGCCCAACTTCCTGATATGATCACTGAAGACAAAAGTGTGCGTAAGCAAAAATGGTGAAGAAAGCTGATGGTGCCTGGCTTTCAAAAGATATAGCATCTGGAGTCTTAAAGGCTTGAAGATAAACAAGCCGCCAACTAGCTCAGAAGCAACAAAGCCCACATGGAAGAAACACACCAGCATGTGTGACCACGAGCTGTCGAAGGGATTGGGTGTCAGGCATCAAGGAACAAGAAATCATGTCATTGTAAAAGTGGGTGAGTGCAGAGTAGAGACTCAGAGTCCATCGGTAGGCAACCGAACACCCCCCTGCTGAGGGGTTGTGGGGAGGAGACGAGCTAATCAGGGTGCAGGGTAGCAGCGATGAACCATATAACTTTCCTCTAGTTCTTAAATGCTTCCTCCCCCCCCAATATCATGGGCCCAATTCTGCCCTGCAAATCTGGCTATACCAGAGGATTTACATTGGTACAGATGGCAACTTGAAACACAGGGAATCCAGGACGATGACTCCTTCGGGACCAGTGGTGAGAGGGGCGAAGCCTGGAGGGTGGGGGGATTGTGGGGTAGAAGAGGGTAACCAACTACAAGAATGTAGGTATGGCCTCCTCCCTAGGAGATGGACAGCAGAGAAGAGGGCGGAGGGAGACATCAGACAGTGTAACTTATGACAAAACTATAATAATTTATTAATTATGAAGGGTTCATGGGGGAGGGGGGGAAGGAGGAAATGAACAAATGATATTAAGGGCTAAAGTGGAAGGCAGGTGTTTTGAGATTGATGAGGGCAACAAATGTACATATGTGTTTGACACAATGGATGTATGTATGGACTGTGATGGGAATTGTATGAGCCCTCAATAAAACAATAAAAAAAAACGTCTAAAAGGTTTTTGCAGATTTACCCAATACAATATGTTCTTTAATTTCTTGATTGCTGGTTCCATAGGCATTGATTGTGGATTGAAGTATAATGAAATATGTGATGACTTTAATATTTTCTCTCTTTATCATGATGTTGCTTATTGATCTGGTTGTAAAGATTTTTGTTTTCTTTATACCAAGTTGAGTTTCAATCCAAACCACAGACTGCAGCCTTTGATCTTCATCAGCAAGTGCTTCAAGTCCTCACTGTGAGTAAGCAAGTTGTGTTAGACAGGGTTCTCTAGAGAAACAAAACCAGAATGCTAATAATTTTACATAGATTTATACAGATAGAAATATAACATAAGAAATGAACAGTTAAATTATAAAGCTGTACAAATGACTCAGTGCAACTCATTCCTGTGAGACAGTTGTGAGACACTGGCAGTCCTTCAAGTCTTGAGGGCTGCCTGGTAGTCCTCTGTAGAGCAATTCAGGCTATCGGGGCACAGGCAGCAAACAGCAAGGCAGGTGACCAACAGTCAGCCAGATGACAGCGTCCGACAGTCCCCAGCTCAAGAGATGTAAATTCCAATGGTGTGGCGAAGCAGGTCTTGAAGGAACCTCAAATTACAGCGACACAGTCCATAGGTTAGGTGTCCCACAGGTAGTGTAGGTTGCAAATGGAAGCACAGAACAAGCAAGGCAGCTGCACACTGGTCCGATGATCAAAGAGCAAGAGACAAGAAAGGTGAGGCTGCCGAGCCATTTATCTCTTCGCCCTTCAATTAATCCCACATGTGTTTATCGGCCAGGTTGGCACTATAAACTAGCTACCTCACAAGGTCATCCATATATCACGTAGTTTGTTAATGAGCCTTCCGCCAATCCTGATGCCACGTTCTTCATAAAGTCTTATCTTCTCAAATTATTTGCACAGATTTAACAAGTATGGTGAAAGGATATATTCCTTATACACACCTTCCCTGTTTTTAAATCACACAATATTCCTGTGTTCTGTTTGAGCAACTACTTCTTAGTCTATGTACAGGATCTGTATGAATATAATGAAGGGTTGTGGCATTCTTATTCTTTGCAGTACTATGCATGCTTTGTTATGATCCCCACAGGTGAAATGCCTTTATGTAGTCTACAAAACACAGGTATTCTTTATGGTATTCTCTGCTTTCAGCCAAGGTTCATCTGACTTCTTTGTCTTCTCAGACTCCAGGAGTATTCCAATTCATAGCAACTGGCTAGGGTAGAGAACTGCCCGTGGGTTTCTGACGCTAAATCTTTACGGAAATAGAAAGCCTTATCTTCCTCCTCCAGAGCTGCTTATAGTTACAAACTGCTGGTCTTGTGGTTAGCAGCCCAAGTTGTAAACCTCTATGCCACCAGGACTCCTTTGGGAGTAGCTAACTATAGGACTATGAGGATGGGCGTTGTACTGGCACAAATGAATTGCAAGACCAATTCATTTAAATAGTTTTGTTTTTTTCAATTGCAGTACTCTTAACTGGTTGAAGGTGTCTCTTGGCTTTCTAGCCTTTCTGGGTAGTTTTCAAACTTACCACATATGTATTCTGGTAAAGTTTTCCAAAACAATATGACTAATTCACAGAATCGGTGGACTAGGGGGATTCACGGTGATCAAAGAACAAGAATTTTTCCACAAACTTTGAAGCCTCCTCATAAATATTTCAACTGCGTACCAAATGTTAAAAACTATGAAGAATTTTTTTAAAAAGAATAAACCAGTGTCATGTTCTCTGTTTGAACTATTTGAATTTTGTTACATCTTGGACTGTGTGGTGTGTCTGTGTGTGTGAGGGAGAGAGAGGGAGAGAGTTGTTGCTGCCGCCACCACCTAAGCTAAGTGCGAGAAATCTTTATGCTGGTGTTTTCTGAGCCCCAGAAACCTTCTGATCCACAGTTTAGACTTAGTACCCTAGTGTTGCCTTAGTTTGCCACCAGATCTTCCCATTTCAGCTTGCTTGGCATTAGAAATCAAAACCCTTTAATTACCTGCTTCCTTTACTGACTGGCTAAAGCCTTAATTCTGCTTATACCTTATTTTTAGGGTCCTGAGAATCCCAGCCCTTTTTCGTACAGGCAAATTGTTCTTTGATTTGCTGCTTTGATGCAGTCATTGTTCATGCTCATCGTTGCAGTTTCCTTAGAGCAGAGTCAGAAAGAGGAATGGGGGTTGTTGTTAGGTGCCATCCATTCAATTCCAACTCAACTCAGAGTGACCCTACACACAACAGAACAACAGAACAAAACACTGAGCGGTCCTGTGCTGTTTTCACAATTACTGTCATTGCTTAAGTTCATTGTTGCAGCCACTGTGTTAATCCATCTTGTTGAGGGTCTTCCTCATTTCCTTTGCCCTTTTACTTTAACCAAGCATGATATCCTTTTCCAGGGATTGACCTTTCCTGTTAACTTGTCCAATATGTAATATAAAAACTCACCATCCTTGCTTGTAAGGAGCACTCTGGCCATACTTATCCTAAGACAAATTTCTTTGTTCTTTTGGCGGTTCATAGTACTTTCAGTATTTGATCCTTCTTTTTTTATTTCATGTCCAACTTTAATGTGCATATGAGGCAATTGAAAATACCATGGCTTGGATCTGGTGCACCTTATTTCTCAAAGTAGCGTCCTTTATTTTCAGTATTCTAAAGTCTTGTGCAGCAGATTCACTCGATGCGCAGTACATCGTTTGATCTCCTGACTCTGCTTCTATGAGCATTGATTGTGCATTTAAGCAAGACAAAATCCTTGATAACTTCAGCCTTTTCTCTATTTATCATGATGCTACCTACTGGTCCAGGTGTAAAGATTTTGGTCATCTTTACAATGAGTTGTAATCCATACTGAAGGCTGCAGCCTTTGATCTTTATCAGCAAGTGCTCAAGTCCTCCTCACTTTCAGCAAGCAAGGTTGTGTCAACTGCATATCACAGGTAGTGAAGCCTTCCTCCAGTCCTGACGCCGTGGGAGTCAGGAGGATAAAAACAAAGTCAAGCTGTAAGGTAAGTCTTTGGTTAAGCAAACCAACTGCATTCTAACTGACTCAACTGTTTACTCCTTCTAGGTCATTGTGTGCCTTTTCCTCTTTAGAAGCCTATTAGGAACTTTGCAACCTCATGAGATTTTTTTCCCCAGTGGAGTCAATCACCTTTTTATCTTGGTGCCAAAAAAAATGTTCAGAAGAGTCACTCATCTTACTTAAAATAAGAAAAGAGGCCTTTGTCAGTTCATTTTCTGTATGATACCCAGTGATTTTATCTATTTTCACGCAGTATAACAAGAAGTCTGGAAATGGTGAGGTTTAAATATGAGAGAGAACCATTGTTGTAGTGTTGACTCCAATTTACAGTTACCCTACGGGACAAAGCAGACCTGCCCCATAGGGTTCCCATGGCTGTAATCTCTACAGAAGTCTACTGCCATATTGCTTTCCCACAGAGTTCAATTTTTTAAGTTTCTTTTTCTTTTTTAAATAAACCATTTTATTGGGAGCTCTTATAACAATCCATACATGATTGGGGAGGGCAGGGCTGATACCAAGGGCTCAAGTAGAAAGAAAATGTTTTGAAAATTATGATGGCAACATAATGTACAAAGGTGCTTGACACAATGGACATATGTATGGATTGTGATAAGAACTGTTTAAGAGTCCCCAATAAAATGATTTTTGAAAAAGAAAAGGAAATAAACAGGGCAACCCCTTTCCCTTTTGAACAAAAACTTTTAAAAGAAGACGTAATTAAAAAGTCCATATATCAGTTATATCAAGCACATTTGTACATATGTTGACATCATACTTTTCAAAACAGTTTCTTTCTACTTGAGCCCTTGGTATTAGCTCATCTTTTTCCCTACTCACCCCCACACCCTCCCATCCTCGTGACCCCTCGATAAATTATAAATTATGATTATTTTCATATCTTACACCGTTCGCTGTCTCCCTTTACCCACTTTTCTGTTGTCCGTCCCCCCCAGGGGGGGAAATATGTCAATCATTGCAGTAGGTTCCTCTTTGTACCCCCACCTTCCCCCTATCCTCATGGTATCACTACTTCCATTATTGTTTCTGAGGGGTTTATCTGTCCTGGATTCAGTATGTGAAGAGCTCTTATCTATACCAGTGTACATACTCCAGTCTAGCCGGATTTGTAAGATAGAACTGGGATCATGATAGGGGAGGGGAGGGGAAGCGTTAAAGAACTAGAGGAATGTTGTGTGTTTCATTGGTGTTATACTGTACCCTGGCCGGCTTGTCCCTTCCTTGTGACCCTTCTGTGAGGGGATGGTCAATTGTCAACAGATGGGCTTTGGGTCTCCACGCCAACCCCCCTTGTTCACATGGATATGATTGTTTGTTTTGGGTCTTCTGGTGCCTGATCCCATCGACACCTCATGATCACACAGGTTGGTGTGCTTCTTCCATGTGGGCTTTGTTGCCTCCCTGCTACATGGCTGCTTGTTTAACTTCAAGCCCAGCTTCCCTTCAGGAGAAAGATGGAGCATTCTACTCCCATAAAGAGTCACAGTCTCTGAAACACACAGGGGGCAGTTCTACTCTGTTCTGTAATATCGTCAGCATTGACTTGATGGGAGTGAGTTTATTCTTGAGTTCCTGGTTTTCAGTTGAGTATAAAACAGGGGGTAAGTGTAGATGGGTCTGTTTGTGGATTCCTCCCTATTTTTCTGATGGAAGGCTCTACAGATTGTGTGTGCACGTTTTCCAGGTTACCCCCGCAAGCCCAAGAAGCGGAATGATCTGTTTATAGCTAATAAGTGAGAAACTAGATGTAGGATGGCCTACGAGAGCTAGCTGTTTGAAACAAAAGAAACCCAATGTTTTCATTTTGAAAGTAAATTTGAACACTTGCAGTATGATTTTAAGCCCTTACTACCCTAAAGTCATAACATATGAGCTGTGAAGATTTGAGTTTAAAATTACAAAGGGTGACTCAAACATTACCCGGAAAGAAGCTGCTTGCTAAAGTGCTGAAAAAACAAGATAGATTCCTTCTGTTGTCTCCCATGTGAATGCCTGATTTGAAAACATGGGTTTTTGCAGTTAGCTAGGAAAGCAGTGTTTCTGTTTGGGGACTCTAATCCATATTACTTTTATTGGTTGTCCTTTAGGTCCAGGAGCTATTAGTACTAGACGTTGTGGGAGGACCTGAGAGCAGCATGCATTGATAAGAATTGAGAAGCAAATTCTATCTCAGATTGCAAAAGACTCATCAGCCTTTTTTTACCTATAAGAAATAACCAATTTGAAATATTTCTAACAGTCTTTTTATAAAATGAGGACAGTATCCCAAAATGAAGATCTCTGTTTGGCATAGTGGTTATATGTTGGGCTGCTCACTGCAAGGGGAGCAATTTAAAACTACCAGATACTCTTTTGGAGAAGGAGGATGCTTTCGACTTGTAGAAAGAGCTCCAGTCTCAGAAACCCACAGGGGCAGTTCTACCCTGCCCTGCAGGGTCTCCATGCATTGCCATTGATTAGATGGCAGGGAGTTTGTTTTGTTTTTATCCTAAAATATCTTGGTATGCGTGGTAACTAAATATTTTTGTGAAAATATCACTTTAATTAGGGTTTAGCTAGAAAGTTGTTGTTCATCTTTATTTAATGTATATAGATTCACTTCATTTTAACACATTGAAGAAAATTTCATAAAAATGTCTTTATAAATAATGGTGTTAAATTATTTGCGTACTACAGATTTACCCATTTGTTGCGATAGCCATTTTGTTTGTTTTAAGACAATATAATGAAACTATTAATTCACCTTCCTACTCTATACTGAGCATCTTAGGTAAACGTACCTAATACCACATTTATAGTATTTGCATTTAGGCAAAACCTAAATGTTCTATCAGGATAAGCTTTGGCTGAAACACACATGCATTGGCGCTGCCGCCCTCAGCCCCACCCCCCAGTCTGTGAGCTCTACTGAATATGTAGATGAAATATTTATACAGGGACAACAGCCATGCATTTCTTCCCACTTTGTTCTTTTATCACACACTAACAGCTAATAAGGTTAATTATTCACCTAATTAACTTGAGCATGAGGACAGAGTTACCAGATAAAATATAATGTGCCCTGTTAAATTTCAGTTTCAGATAAACATACTAAAAGTGTACCCATCATTTACCTGAAATTGGAATTTAACTGGGTGCCCTTAGATGTGGAGTTGCTCAACCTCGGAGCCCTATAAAAGGATTAGTGGGTATGGGCCCAATAGTGAGATTTAAATGCATCTAAAACACGCGTCAGTAAATGGAGTGTTGATACAGATTAGAATACTAAGATCTTGAGTGCAGAGTTTGTGGTATCAGAGTCCAACACTTTTTCATTAAGAAGTGAACCAACCGGTAAAAACTCAGAAATGGAAAAACTTAACAATATGCTTTTTGGGGTGCATATATTATAAAACTATTCTTTTATAACAAAGTAGGGAATAATAAAATTAATCATAATAGTAACCTGTGCAAAGCAGGCAGATCTCTATCATGTAATTATGAAGCATAATTGGAAGAGTATCCAATTTCGGTGATACGGTGAGCCACAGGAGTTCATTGTCTTGTTTCCTTCATAATTGCATATATATGATAGACTACATATGTTCTTTTGCACATATCAATCTGTGTGGTTAAATTAATAAAATAGACTTTCAATAAGAATAATGTTTTGTATGCAGTTTCATCTTACATAGTTTTCAAAATAAATCAAAATCTTAAGGTCAAGAGACATTCGCCAAATTTACAAAGATCCAACGCAAACCAAACCAAACTCACTGCCATGGAGTTGATGCCTACTCACATCACACAGCTGTCCCGGCTGGTGGCTGAGGCTGTAAATCAGTTTTCTCAAAGGGAGTGATATTACCCCCCCCCAGGGGGTGCATTAAAATGATGGAGGCACTGCAAAAGCAGTTACTACCTACACATTATCCTGGATTATGTAACGTTTTTAATTGATGATGAGTGCTGAGTAATTTTTTTTTACCCGAAAAGAGGTTGCGGTGGGCCAGATAAGTTTGGGAACCTATGCTGTAAATCTTTTTTTCCCCATTTTATTGGGATCTCTTACAGATATTGTAATAATCCATAGTTCAAATAGATGAACCATAATTATACAATTTCTGCCACAATCATTTTCAGAATATTTTCTTTCTTCTTGAACTTTTAAAAATCAGCTCCCCTTTATCCCCCTTTAACCTCCCCTCCCTTCCCAGGAATCCGTGTGTATATGTGTGTGTATGTGTCCGTATCTTACACCATCGAATGTATCCGTTCACCTACCACTCTGTTATTCATTCCCCTCGAGTGGGGGTGGGGGTTATATACAGTAGTCATCTTTGTTATTAGTCCCCTCCCCACTCTTTCCATGCCTTCAGGGAATCATTACTCCCCTTACTATTTCTGAAGGGTTTATCTATCTTGGATTTCATGCGTCAAACTTATTTATACAAATGAACATACTCAGGTCTAACAAGATTAATGAGGTAAAACTAAGACCACAATAGTAAGGGGAGGAAATATTAAAGAACTAGAGGATAGTTGTATGTTTCATCAGTGCTATACTGCACCCTGGATATATCATCCCTTCCATGTGGTCCTTCTGTGAAGGACTGGACTGTTCAATTATCTTACAGGTGGTTTTGGGGTCTCCACTTTGCCTGTATTCCTTCACGTAAATTTGGTTACTTGTTTCTGAACTTCTGATACCTATTCCCGTCTAGACCTCATGATCATACAGGTTGGTGTGATTCTTCTCTGTGGACTCTGTTGCTTCCCTGCTAGATGGCCACTTGTTTATCTTCAAGCCTTCAAGACCCCCAGACGTTGTATCTTTTAATACCCGGGCACCATCAGCTTTCTTCACCACATTTGTTTATGTAACAGGAAAGCAGATGGTCTTTGGGCCTCTACTTAAATCTTACCTCAGTACAAGATCGGTTTGTTCTAGTAATGTGATAATGTGTGACACTCATCTTCCTGACGCAATCACTCCAGGCAACATGGGTGCATATGCTATAATTCTTTACAGGAGCAAAGGAACTGGTAGGTTCAAACTGCTGACCTTGTGGCTAGCAGCCCAACATGGAACCATCTGCACCACCATGGCTCCTGCACAAAGATCAGGACAGGTAATCGATAGATTCTAGGTTGACTGACATGCTTATTGGAATACATGTAAAGTAAATTTATTTATTTGTATTTGCTTTCCACAGTGGCAAAGCTTCCATTTTTATCTTCACTTAGAAAAATTTCTGACAGTTAAAATGTTCTATATGCCAAATGGAGGGAAATACAAAGCAGCTAGGTTGTTGCATAGAGGTTTAATTAGATCATAGGTTCCTAAAACTTATTTGGCCTACTGTCCCCTTTAAAAGAGAAAAAAAATTACTGTGAGTCCCCTCTGGCAAAACCTTTTGTATTATAGCCCATAATCCAGAATAAAGTGGAGTTATCTGCTTTTGCAGCCCCCTCAGTTGCTCCCAGTGGAGCAGTATCGCCCACCTTGGGAAACACTGGATTTGATAAAGTGACCTAAGTATAAATTTCAGGATCCTTAGAACAAAACAAAATCACAAGGGGTTCTGGTCTCTTTGATTATTAATATTTTTAAATTTAACACATGCAAGTAGGTTTCCTGCTAGCTCCTCCATGAAAGGATGACTTGAACAGAGTAGAATAACCATCAGTAAACGTAACAAAGCACTTAGAGTTGCCTTCTTGCCGGTTACCCTCAGGTTAGCATCAGCTCGTGGCAATCTCATGGAGGTCAGAGTAGAACTGCATGGTCAATGGCTGGTTTTTCAGAAGTAGATTGCCAAGCCGTGCTTCAAGGTGCCTCTGAGTGGACTCACACCTGCAGTTCTCTGTAGCCTGGTTTAACTTTATACTGTAGAAATCACTGGAAGGCCTCTTTCAAGAAGCCTTTCCCATTATCCCTGCCTTCACTTACACACTTACTTGCGGGCACCCCTTCTCATGCTGCCAGGATATCGTGATCACATGTTCGCTTCTCTCCTGGCGATGACCACATTGTTTGGGGCTAATCTGTTCATGTATTTGTCTTACCCTGGGATTGTGACCTCTTTGCAGGCACGGGTTGAGTCTTTATTTTTCAGCACCTGACAGTACCTGGCACATGATAAGCAACCAATAAGTGTCTCTTAACTGAAGGAAGGGCTCCCCTAATCCAGCTCCCTCCCTCGTTTCACAGGTGTGGAAACAGGTTTGGAGAGATTGTAGCTTTAGAAATACTAAATCTTAGAAACAAGCAATATCAGGTCGTCTGTTCCAAACGTACACAATATCCCTGTTACGAGTCATTCAATTTTTGCTTGAAGACTCTATGAGGGAAATAACTCATTCTCATTTCTAAACTCCCATTATTAAGATCATTGGGCTCCATAAAAGTCTTTCTCCTTGTAATTTCTACTCTTACCATATGATACCTCAAACACGACGGGCAGCGACTTTTCTTCCTTAACTTCTCCAGCATAGTCATCCTTAGTTCTTTATATCTTTGCACTAAGTTTCTAGAACATTCACTATGTTGGGGTCTCTTTTTTACATTTTAATCTATTTTATTTTTTTTTTAATTTTAATTTTAGTTTAGTGTAGCTTGTGTCTCTATATTGTCAGTGTTTCTTTTATAATACAGTTTCCCAAATAGTACATAATATTTTTAAGTGTGCTCTTACCTGTGAGCAATAGAATTTACCATGCCCCTTGCTGTGAACATAAGCGTTTTATTAATGCAATGTAAGATCACAATAGCCTCTTTGGAAGCTGTATTAAGAGTCTTTAAGACATCAACAAAAATACTGAAGTATTCTTGTGCATGGTTTGCTAGTTAAGCCTTACCTCCCCTGTTATTCACATTTAATTGCATGTATCCCTACTATATAATGGCACTTCATAAAGTTCATGGGGGGGAAATGGAGTAAAACATAACAGAGTGCTTCCACAGAACTTTCTGAAACCCCCTTGCATTTCTTTCTGCGAAGATGTTGTAGCCGGTATAAATATTTTTGGGTCCAGTCCAGCAATTACATACCCTACTCTTCCAAACAGCATGCCACCTGAAACTTCGCAAGATATTAGTAAGAACATCAAGTAAGCTAGAGCACTAGGAAAGTTATTTCCTCCTCTCTCTCTCTTTTTTCATGGCACTCTTCATTAGCATGCCTTAGGAAATATTGCTAAACCAGTTACAAACCCACCTGAGTGTATTTATTATCTTATAGTCTAAATCTCTGTTGTCTAAAAGACTATCTTAAGAGAGGTATCAAAGTTTCTGCTGAAATCCAGATACTGTAGAGTATTTCCTTCTATATCATAAAAATAAATTGAGTTAATCTTGCATCATTTGCGCTCTCTAATTTCTCCTATCCCTTCAGAGTATCTTTCCCTTTGCCCATGGCTTGTAAACTATTTAACAGTGTTTTTAAGAATTTTGTTTGAAATTGACACCAAGTGAGTTTGTAGTTTATGACATCTACCTGTTTTTCCGGTGCATTAGGTTGGAAATACTCTTATATTAGAACATTTACATTACAGTATCCTCTTCCATTGTGTGAGGGAGCTTCAAAAAATCCATCGGAAAATTCCACTTTTAATTTCCACAAACTTTTTGAAGTCCCCTCATATATCAGTGTTTTCAGTACCGCATCTTCTTCCATTCTTACGGGGGATTGAGCCATCTCATCTGTAAATTCTCAGAATGTTCAGGAAGAGTGAACTCACTTATAATCATTAGGTGCTTTGATCTCCTTGAATGCTTTGAGTTTCAATTTCCTCATTCCACAATTTGTTTTACCCATTCTGATATGACTATCCGTAATCTTAATTGGGAAAAACACAACAAAAAAGAATTTCACCCTAGACTATTTGAACTCAAATCACAGACCTGCACTTTCTTTTTGTTCCTGTCGTGAATATAAATTAACGCTTTGTCACTGTTCGTTTTTGAAAGGGCATTCTGCACCTTTCTCATACCATTCTTTCACATTTTTGAAATTTGCCTTGGATATGTGCTCATTCTATCCCTCCAAACTCTCTTGCATTTCTTTAAAAATCCTTCTTTATGGGCAGAGATTGTCAGCAGCAGATTCAGGATTCAAACACAGGTCTCCTGATTCTAGCTCATATTCTTTCTCTGTAGCGAAATTTACACCCCTTCTACTTCCAGATTGATTTTGTGTTTCCCTTTTACTCTCTGGGATCCCCAACCCGCCCCTGGGAGGTTTTCAGTGTTTTTTTATAAATCCAGGATTTAGTAAGTGGCCAAAGTTTCACTTAATTGCCTGACTATTCGTGTGGAACCATGAAGGGACATTAGAACTATTAAAGTAAATTGAGAGTCTGCATACTTCAGTCCTAGTCTTAAAGTGGGCCTTTTGATCTTAGCATAAAATCCAAGTGGGTGGGGATCATGTCTTTCTTGTTTACTACAATCAGTGTCCAGCACTTCGCCTAGTATATGGCAAGCATTAACAGAATAGGTTAATTGAACCTTCTTTGGTACCACTTTCCATACACTTCAATCTAAATAATTTTTAAGGTGCCTTCAAATGTTTAACATTTTGTGTTTTAAACTGAGTTTCTTTATCCTTTTAGGATTTTTGAAAACATAATTACATGGCATTTCTTCAACAATAACAAAACAAACTCACTGCCATTCAGTCGATCCCAACTCATAGCAACCCTATAAGCGAGGGTGGAATTGCCTCTGTGAGTTTCCAAGACTCTTAACTATTTACGGGAGTAGAAAGTGCGATCTTTCTCCCAAGGATCCAATAGTGGTTTCAAACTGCCAAACATGCAGATCACCGCCCAATGTGTAGATGACCTCAAAGGGAAGATCCTCTAACATCTGTGACAGAGAGAACCCACAGTGATTCTGCTCTGTCCAAATTGCAACTACTGTGTATTTTGTTAGACCAGTTTTTGTTTCTATAGTAAATTAATATCATTGACAATACCAAATTAGAGTTGGGATTAGCAGTTCTAAAATAGAGTTGTTTAATGGGGGTTATAAAACTTTGTTTTGCTTGTTTATTTGTTTGTATTGCTGAAAATGTATTGAATGACTTACTCTGATGTCAGTTGTAAAGGGTCTAGATAATGCTTTTGGTAGACCCTGGGTGGACCTCTTCTTTACTTGGGTCCAAATTCCTGTGACTAGTAACCTGCTGAGAGCTCTGGGGGCATAGTAGTTATGCCTTGGGCTGCCAACCACAAGGTCAACAGTTCAAAAGCACCAATATGCTGAAGAAAAATGAGATGTTGTAGTCCCATAAACAGCTAACACGTTCAGAAACCCACAAGGGGCAGTTTTAACCTGTCCTATAGGGTCACTGTGCGTCGTAATTGACTTTCTGGCAGTGAGTTTGTTTTAGGAACTTGCCTTTGGGAATAACGATAACTGTATCAGTCATGAGAATTTTGGCTCAGGTATCTAAAGGTTATCACTGAATCACGTCAGCATTTGAAGAAGAGAAATAAATCTTATATCATCCTACAGACTTACCAGAGTAACATTTTTTAAATCATATAAATGTATGAAAACTGTATTGTTCAGATAGTAAAATTACATTGGTATTGCACGTTAGTACCTTAGCTGCAAAAGGAAAGCTATTATAGTTAAAATGCTAGATTAATTAGGTGCTGGAGAAAGCATTTACCACACACAACTTTATATTTCAACATGAGCTTTGTTAGCATAAACTCAATATTAAGTGGTACATAAAAGGACATTTCTTATAGAAAACAGGATATAATAGATCAAATTTTTCAAATATTATAAAGTGCTATTCTGGAAATTCCCTTTATAGTCAAACCTTAAGTGAAAGCCACACTAAAGTATTTTCATATTGATCCATAAGTCCTGTGCTTGTGTATTTTAAGTAGAATACCAATACTTAGTTTTGAAGCTGTTTCATAAAATTTGGTTTTCATTCCTTGATTTCAGAAAATGCTACATGTTTGTAATTAGTATTATGTTTGGGGTGGGGGGTATTTGTTAAGCAAGGATTTTAACCCCTACAAGTTTTATGTTACTTTTGATTAACTTTTCAATAGTTCAATCATATTAAGGAGGGTTATGCAATAATCACCAAAATCAATTTTAGAACATTTTCTTCTTTCTTTTTTTTTTCTTTTTTAACATTTTATTAGGGGCTTATACAACTGTTATCCCAATCCATACACACATCAATTGTGTAAAGCGCATTTGTACATCGTTTCTC
>NW_022111327.1:15157007-15160662 GCF_000313985.2 Echinops telfairi | reverse complement strand
ATTTTCTCCCAACCTCCCCTGCTATTTTCCTAGGAGATTATGAATCTAGTTACTATCTCTATAGCTTTACCTATCTTGGATTTTTTACACCAAAAAAAACATACAAAACACACATTTGTTATTTAATTAAGGTTTGTTAATCAGTTATTTAAATACATTAGCATTGTTTGTTTTAAAAGTATCCTATGATAAATTCTTTTTAAAAGAAAATTGAACTTTTGAAATTCTTAGTTTGATTGGTTAGGTTTTCTTTAAAGTGGAATGTACCACCTAAATATACCACCTGAAACATACTCGTGTACTTGAAGATTTTCTTAAAGTATTTTCATATGTGTGGGGTTTTAAAGTACTATTATATGTCGGCGTGTGGACTTTTTTTCTGAGGAAAAAATGCTGACCTTACCCTGTAAAAAGGAGGAATCTAATTTTTATGTAGATACCTAGAAACCATTTTGAAGGAAGATTTAACTTACTATAATGTTACTGTGTGTGTGCCAAAAAACGTTCATGTTTCCTATAATCTCTCTCAAAGGGTATGAGATGTAGATCATTAGCTATGGCATAAGTGATATCTTTACTCCCAGACTAATGAAGGCCCTTAGAATATCCTAAAATTATAGAAACTCTTAAAAACCCTTGCAGCTAGCTTCTGGGATTGTCAAGGGTAAAACTGCATTTTCTTGACCCATTTTCTCCACCCATTCCCAAACTTGAACATGAATAGTTGGTTTCTTTAGGCATATAAACACTCTGAAACAATATAATATTCTCTCTACTTTGAAGTTAGAGAACAAGTTACATAGTAGAGTTGAGTGGTTGTGTAGGGTTACCAAAGATTAGTGACACCTCACTTATCTGGCAGGCATTACTTTGGTAATGACAATTTTCAAATACAGCAGAAAACAAGAAGTAAGCCCTTAAAAGTCTTTGAGCAATCCCCCCACCCCCAAAAAAACCCCATAAAGCAAAAAAAAAAAAATCAAAGAGTCCATATTGCAGTCTTGGCCAAAACTCATTGGGAGGCCCTTACTCGCCTATTCTTTCTTTATTATATACTTTCTTTACTATAAAACTTCATTTTTTTATCATCGGGTTTGCCATCAAGGCAGAGTATGAGAAAGGGAGAGGGAGGAAAGCTCCTAAAGGCAGACTCTTGGCCAGCAGTCAGAAGTGATTACTTAAAATGAGGAAATGCGCACCAAACTATCAAATACACATTCCAAGTATAGGAGCCAAGGGGCCTTTAGTGTGAAGGTAAAGAAATCCCCTGTATTTTAAGGTCTCCTGAAAGCACCATCATATTAAAATACAGTATAATATTTGAGCATAATAATTACGGAGTCATTAAAAGGAGGGAAATTATATACACTTTGTTTAAGAAGGATCTCTGGTGGTGCAGCAGTTTAAGCACTGGGCTGATGATCACATGACTGACAGACAGTTCAAGCCTAGCAGCCAATCTATGGGAGAAAAGAGATGCAACTGCTCCTATAAAATAAACCCTGTCGACCAGTACTACTCTGTCCTATAGGGTTGCAATACATGAGGTGAATGTCTAAGAATATAGTGTGAAGGGAAAGATTACTGAAATAAAAAGGCTTATTAGCCTACTAATGCACTTATTTACAGACTGCTTTTGAAGTTTTAAATTAAAAAATAGTTAAAATATTTCCAAAAGTTTGCCCGTCAAAGAGAACCTTCATTTGTCTTCTGGAAATTTGACATATGAGCAACAAGATTTCATTCCCAGGTGGCGCCAAACCAATTAGGTGTTAATTGTAGTTGTTAAAGGTAGGTTCGGGATTCAGCCTTTAGTTTTTAATCAGTACAATCTAGCTCAAAAAGCAGCTCTGGTCACCTTTATTTTGATGCGTATCCCCAGTACCACTTACACCAATGTTGTAACCATCATGATTTAAGAAATAAGCCTTTAAAAGTCTTTCTTATCCAGAAAAGAAGCTATATTATTGCAAATTGGTGAAGAGAATGAACCCTGGAGTCAGACTGTCTGCTATCAAATTCTGGTTCTATTATTTACTAGCTTTGAAATCTAAATTAAAGCCATGTGCTGCATGATGCCCATTCATCTGTTCAGGCACTGTGTGGCCACCTATATGTCTTATGATCCCATAAAGTCCTGATAGAGTTCCAAAAGCCTCAATGGGACACCACAAACACAGCAGCTTCCTGCATGTAGCATGTCACTTATATACAAAGCTGTTGTCCTGCCAAGTGTATATAATGGTGCAGTGCATCTATAACCTGTAACATGAGGGGTTAGAAAAAAAAAACAAACGGAAAAAAGTTCCACTGAGCAGAGCTTTCCTAGTACCCATTCTTCCTGTTAGGTGAGCATTGAGCATTTGCTCTGAGTTAATGTACCCAGCAGTGTCACCTGGGAAGGTTCTCTCTGGTCACAGTGAATTTCTCCCTAAAAGCGATTTTGCTCAAGCCTCGTTTTTTGTGATGGCTGATTTAAGAGAAGAGCATGAGGCTGGGAAATTCTGTTTCCTGCTCAGGAAAAAATGCTGTAGAAACTGTTGTGATGTTGAACACAGCATACAAGGACAGCACTATGAGAACAATTCAAGTGTATGAGTAGTTTTCTAGTTTCAAAAAAAGATGAGAAAGGAACAATTCACTTTATCATAAGAAACAGTAAATCATTATGTAAATAGGAACCTTTTAAATAATGATATAACAATGATCATAGTGTCTTTTGTTAGCTTTTTGCTTAACAGCATCACTAATTTGTTAATGCAGGCATGATCCGATTTTAATCACCAACTCAAGGTCTTCTGGCTCTTTTTTCATTTGTAGGTTCTTTTTTTTTTTTTCTTTACCTGTTAAAATGGGCTCCAGTTGAACAATCTGTAGTGTGTCTTCCCTGCGCTCCCAAAATAGTTCTTAGGCTCTGTGGTATTTACATAATCTGGTGTCAGTTTGGGACTTAAAAGGATTAAAAGTGAAGGGGTGGAGTCTAAGTCTGTCAAACGGATCATAGCCAATGAGCCCTCTGTGTGGGCATGGCCTTCTGAGAATTCTGGGAAATCCGGTATTCCTTCTTGGAGGTGAGAGACACTTCTCACTCTCTCTTGGAGACTCTCTACTGACAAGGCTCACTTCCTGCGAGACATTTCTGAGGAGAAACCACATGAAGCCATCCTAATGCAGCCAGAACTCTGGGAGCTAGAGGAACCACATGGAGACCCCTGCCAGTGCTGAAATGCTTACAACACCACTGGATCCACAAGACTTCCAACCCACTGGCCTGTGATCTTCCTGCATTCGTCATCATTACATATGTTTCTTGAGTCCGAAGAGAACTTTATAAATTGGTATTGGGCATATGGGCTAATATCGGACTTATAGACTTGATCTGGACTGGGCTGGGATGTTTTCTCAATGTTCAATTGCTCTTGTATATAAACCTGTCTTATACACATGTAAGTGTCCAAGGATTTGTTTCTCAAGTCTACCTGGCCTAACACAGGCTGCAAACTACTGATAAACTACTAGAGTGCCCTTGAGAAACCTGGCGAACCTCACCATCTGTGAGCTTAGATATAGCGTCTGGGGTCTTAAAGGCTTGAAGATAAACAAGCGGCCATCTAGCTGAGAAGCAACAAAGCCCACATGGAAGAAGCACACCAGC
>NW_022111327.1:15100244-15154237 GCF_000313985.2 Echinops telfairi | reverse complement strand
GGATTCCCTGTTTCCAGTTGCTATCTGTACCAATGTACATCCTCTGGTCTAGCCAGATTTGTAAGGTAGAATTGGGATCATGATAGTGGGGGTGGGGTGGGAGTGGGAAGCATCTAAGAACTAGAGGAAAGTTATATGTTTCATCGTTGCTACTATGCACCCTGATTGGCTCATCTCCTCCCCTCAACCCTTCAGCGAGGGGGTGTCCAGTTGCCTACCGATGGGCTTTGAGTCTCCACTCTGCACTCACCCACCTTTACAATGATATTTTTTGTTCTTTGATGTTTGATACCTGATCCCTTCGACAGCTTGTGGTCACACATGCTGTTGTGCTTCTTCCATATGGGCTTTGTTGCTTCTGAGCTAGTTGGCCGCTTGTTTATCTTCAAGCCTTTAAGACCCCAGACGCTATATCTTTTGATAGCCTGGTACCATCAGCTTTCTTCACCACCTTTGCTTATGCACACGTTTGCAAACGTGTGCATATGCCCTCTTTTTTATGTGTTTCAATTGTCATCAATTGGATTCTGCCTATGGCAACCCCGTGTGTCAGAGTCGAAATTTGTAGGGTTTTCAGTATCTGATTTTTCAGAAGTAGATTATATGGCCTTTCTTCTAAGGTGCTCTGAGTAAACTCAAACCTCAAACCTTTCAATTAGCAGCTAAATGTGTTATCCATTTGTACCACTCAGGGCCCCCCAAAAATCTCTAGGTGGTAAAAAATTGTGTTATCGCTTTAACTTTCCTCACTGCTTTCTTGTTTTCCACATTTGCTATATACATCCAGTCCTTTTCAATCACAAGATATTATACAAAGAAGATTCAAAAGATTCCTGGGAAAATTGCATGCTTCGTTTGTTCTCTGTGAATTTTTAAAGCCCCCTTATACATGTCTTTCAAACTGGGCTTGTCTTCAATAAGTTTATAGAAGTAGTCCCTTCTCATCTCCACTACTCAATAGCTCCTTACTTTTATTTCTCAACAGGTCTCCAGAGAAGGTTGGGCTTTCAACATTGAAGGTAACTTGTGCTTCTTGGAAGTTTTAAATGTGTGTCTGTAAATCTTATACATTTTTCATTTGAGCTTTATATGTAATTTTTCACTTCCTTGCTATAGCCTTTTTGCTTCCTGAATACTGTTATTCAATCCTTCTAGTTATAATTAGGTACTCTAGAAATATCTAAATATTGCACTGTAAGAAAGGGACAATACAAATGTTTCAGGTTTCTACTAACTTTGATTTGACTTATGATTTTTAAAACAGAAGAACGCTATAAATTCTATGACTTTTCTGGGTTGCGTGTATGTGTTTTGATTTAAAAATACTTGCATGGCTAAAATGTGCAGTAATCAAAACTTTTATATACTGCATGTGAGCATGTATTGGTAAAATCACTATGTTTAAAAATCAATCCAAAACAACAAAAAAAGAAAAACAAACAAAAAAATCAATCCCAGCCTTATATCCAAGCAGAGGAACTAGGCACTGATACATTATGCCACTAAGAGCCATTTTTAAATACAGGAATATCACTAAACAGAACTATTTATATCAAATAGAGTACACACTGTATGTGTCTGCATGTATGTATGCATAACCTCAAACATGCTCTTTTTTGTTTCCCAGTTCCAGTGTACTTAAGCACAGTGAATACTAGTCTTTTGAATAAACTGTAGTGTATCCATGTGGCATTTCATATAGCAGTGGGAATGAATGAAAAATTTATACACAGTAAAAGTATTAAGTAGGGGGGAAAGGCAATTCACAGAAAAATACATGCAAGTAGATTCTACTTGTGTTTAGTTCAAAATAATTCAAAATTAAGGATATATGGGTTAGGTATATAAGCATGGTAAAACTAAGGCAAAATGAGAAGCACAAAATTTAGTATGTTACTGCTAAAGAGGAAAGAATTTGCTAGAGAGAAAAAGATACACATGAGACCTGAAAGCTAATAATAATGTATTTCATTTTTCTTAAACTGAGTAAGAAAAATCATATCCTAATTCTTTGTAATATTTCATAAAACTGATTTTTTACTTAATATTTGCTAAAACTAATTTCTAAAATTAATTCACACACATGGTTAAACTTCACTCGGTGCAAAAATGCACTTGGTCAAAATTTAGCTTCCCTCCCATCCCTGATCCTCCACTTTCCAAACTTTATGTCCACAAGTTTTACATGTCTCTATCCTCTTTATAAATGTTTAGTGTTTTTTTCATTAACTCGGTTATTACAGATAACTTGAATAACATTGGCTACCAGTGTGTTAATTTAAGAAATAAATAGGAAGCTAGATGTGATTATTTTTTTTGTTGTATATTTTTAAATAAGTATAAATTCACAGAAAGGATCCCTAGTAGTGCTTGTGAGTAAGGTATAGGGCTGCTAACCACAAGGTCAGTAGTTCAAACACACTAACTGCTCTGTGGGGGAAAGATGAGCTGACTGCTCCTGTACAGATTTAGCCTTGGACACCCTAGGTAAGGTTACTGTGAGTTGGAATCAACTTGATAGCAGTGCGTTTGGTTTGGGCTTGTAGTTCATAGGAAACTGTAATGAGAGTACAGAGATTCTCTGTGTATCCTTCATCCAGTGTCTTCAATGGCTGCTATATCATTTTGACATTGAAACAATGGAAGTATATAGTTCAATGTCATTTTATCAAATGTATATATTTATGTAACCAACACCACTAGGATTTCCCACATGGATATCCCTTTATAGTCACACCCACCACCTCTCCCATATCACCCCTAACCTCAGGAAACCACTAATCTGATTTCCATCTCTATAATTTTTTTCATATTGAGCATATTATTTAAATGGAATTATATATATTTATATATATATAACCTTTTAAGACTGCCTTTTTCATTCAGCATAATTCTCTTGACTCCCATCCAAATTGTTGGGTGTATCGATCATACATTGCTATTATACTGAGTAATATTCTATGGTATGGATATATTCAAAATACCAAGTACATCCAATATGTAACAGTATATTTATCGATGTCTTAGGCAATTCAGAAAGGAGTCTTATGTAGTCTTTGTTGTTGTTTAATTTTTATGGTCTCCCAGAAGCGACAGGTATACAAAAGGAGGTCCGCAGAACAGAACAGACATTAAGTAATTCCAAGGAGTTTAGAAGGAGGAGGGGGAGGTAGAGTAAGCATGAGGACATTATTCCCTAGATAACAGAAAACTTTCAGGGAATCGGTAGATAGAGCTAGTACTGAGCTTTGAAAATTAAGAAAGATTTGCATAGGTAGAGGAAAACTCTAGTGAGAGGTGCGTGTGTATTCAGAAATATTCACTGACATCTAATCAATTCCCAACTCAAAGTGACCAAGTAGGACAGAGTAGAACTGCCTCATAGGGCTTCCAAGGCTTTTTGAACACAAATTTTCCATCTTTGTGGAAGCTGATGGCTTCGTCTTTCTCTCCAGGAGAGGCTGGTGGGTTTGAACAGAGGGCTTTTTGATTAACAGCCCAACATTGAACCTACCAGGGTTCCTTTGTTAGGAAATTACCATGCAAAGGTATGTAATTTGCTGGGAACACTGAATGGAATAGAGGGGGCTGGGAGGGGGGGGGAGCTGCCATTGAGTTGATTCTGTTACATAACTAATGTGACCTTTATAAAAATTTCAGTGGTAGAATGTTAGAATAAGGTGGAGTTTGTTAGGACTTGAATTATGAGGGGGCTTCAAAAATTCATGGAAAAGTGGAATTAAAAGATAATTGACTACTGCTTGATATGATTGAACTATGGAATGTTATTATATCTGTAAAAGCTCCCAATAAAATGATTTGAAAAAATATCATTGAATTTTTGCCCAACTTCTTGAAGCCCTCTCACCTGCCCCTGAAAAATGTGTGGTAAATCCTAACTTCTGTGCCTATGGTGGTTGTGTTAATGAGGCTGGATATGTATAGGGTGTACTGAGCCAATCTCTTTAGAGAGATAAAAAGAGATGAAACAAGCTAGCAGAACAGAGATGGAGGGAGAGAGCAAAAGGCAAACCAACAAGAAACTGCCTAGGAGAAGAAGCTCAGAGGAGACAAGGTGCCTTCCTGTAGAGCTGGCACCCAGAATCCAGACTCACTGCAACTCTCTGGGCCTTTATCTCACCTAGACAATGTTAAAACTTAAAACTTCTTCCTAATACGCCCCTGTGACCATAGTGTGTCTTTTGAGGAAATTTATCGAGATTTTCCTTTTGGAATCCAAAAGCAGTCACTGTAACCTTCCGAGCTGGCTGCCCTCCCTTGAATTTAACTGGCCCAGCAGATCCCTTCAGAAGCTACTGTTTTGATCAGACCTTTTTTTGAAAACACCTTAACAAGACTAAGACAAGTGTTTTACTGAGCTAGCTTGTTTAAACACGTGTTGTTTGGAATAAACCCGTACTTATATGAACTGGAACCCTAGTAGCAATACTTTTTAACTTATCTGCATATGTCTTGATAGTCATAATGTTTACATTACTGGCTTATGCATGTACTGTATATATCATATAATAGTGTATGTTCTCACTGTAGGCAGCAGCATCCAATCCATTAGACAAAGGGGTACCCCGCCAAAAAAGGGCATTTTTTTGCAAAGCTATGTTTTTTTTTTTTAACAAAACAACCTATCACCTTCAAAGTACTCTCTGTTACACTTACTACGTCTGCGATTGCATTCTTGGAAACATTTTCAAACTTATCTGTTTGGATGGCTGACAAGTACTTTCCTTGTTTTTTTGTTTTTTCTTCACCCCTTCTGTGCTGTCCTTTCAAATCCTTCTTCATTTGTGGAAACAAAAAGAGGTCACACTGAGAGAGGTCAGGTGCTAGGGGCAAGAGAGGCATCCTGGGATTTTTTTTGCCAAAAACTGGTGCACTGGCACTGAGATGGCTACGTGAACAGGTGCATTGTCATGGTGGCCAAGCCAGTCCCCCGTCTACCACAAATCAGTCCTTTTTTATTGCACACTGTTCTGCAATCTTTTCAGAACTTCTAAATAGAAAGTTTGATTAACAGTCTGACATGGTGGAACAAACAAACTCCAAATGCACTACGAGTCAACATTTTCATTCTTTCAGGCAGTTGACGAACATCCAGAATGAGATTTGTCATCAGTCAACATTTCACCTTTTATGAAACAAGAAAACCACTCATACACTTGACTTTTCCCCCATAGCACTGTCCTTGTAAGCTATGTTCAACATCACAACCGTTTCTGCAGCATATTTCCTGAGCAGAAAACAAAATTTCACAGCTGCACGCTGTTCTCTTAAATCGGACCATCACAATAAACAAGGTTCAAATGATACTTCTTTTACAAAAAAATTCACTGTGACCAGAGAGAACCTTGCCAGGTGACGACGCCTGGGTGCACCAACTCAGAGAGAGTTGCTCAATGCTCAGTTAGCAGGGAAAATGCGTACTTTGAAAGCTCTGCTCCACCCAGCTCAATTGCAGGGAGTTTTGGAAGGGTACCCCTCGTATTGTACATCATGGCCCCTATATTTGGCAAAACCAGTGCTAGTACTTTCCATTCCTCCCCCATCCTGTGAGTGCAGTTGCCTTCCGTCTTCAAAATGTCTTCTTATAAGGCTTTCAGGATGAAGAGACAAAAGGCCCAGAAACAAAAGCAGAATTACCTCATTCTCCAGTGGATTCCAATAAAAACCGGTATTAAGATTAGGTACATCTCCAAGAGAAGACACTGAAGAAGAACCAAGCTTGGTCTATAAAGTGTCACATGTGCACGGGCACATGGCCTTAACCCCTGTGCTCACTAGCATTTTGTTATACACTCATTGCCCTCGGCAATTGAACCTGTGTTGGCAAACGTCTGGTTTCTTGCATGTTTTTTATACTTCCATATTAAGAGAATAACAACTAACAAATATGTGAGACCTTAAAATAACTGAGTAATAGTAGCTAAAGGTGCAAAGAGAAGTATCAATATTAGAGGGGAGGAAAGCTTCTTACACAACGTGAAGGTGGAGAATCAGTAAAAGCTGTTGATCGACATTTGGGCAAGTCACACTCAATAATCATGATAATCCACTCGACAGTCATAATAATTCTCAAACACAAAAGTTTCCCCCAAAAAACCACTTTACACCTTCTCCTCACTTAAGAACTATCTCATTGGACTTTTCATCTTTTCAGAAATAGTGAAAGCTCTTAAATCACCTTAAAGTCAGGTGAGGACTCGTGTATTTTGAGTGTGAGAATGCCTCCTTCGTAAGCTTCAAGTCCTTGATATCTCCCATTCCACCTTTTCCCAGTCTTGGCCATGAATAAAGTTGAGGGAAAGGCACTTGAGTGTGCTGGGAGTCTACATTTCTGTGTGGGGCAAGAACTTTGTTTGGGTGTGTCAGGGTCTGGTGAGTCCCCTCCTGGCTGCAAGTCCTAACTCAGTCAGCTCTGCCTGTGATTTGAAATGGCACAAGCCAACCTGTCTGCTCAAAGATCTGAAGGTGTGGTGTGGTGTGAAGATGAGCCAGAATGGCAAGCTGAGCTGCAGATAGGGATAGCAGGGCAGGCTAACAGTCCCACTGGGCAGCCTCGAAATGACTCTTGGAGCCTGTGGAGCCCTTGGCTCTGAAGTTTTGCATAACGTCAGTTTTCATCTAATGGCCTCATCTTTGGAGCCTACCCAGGAGGATACATGAGATGTGTTTCCAAACAAGTACAGGGGTTAGGATTCCAACGCGTATTTTGGGAGCCCAAATTCAAGTCTATAACATCCTCTCTCCTTCTTAAACACTAGAAATGACCTAAACTTTTTTTCAAAATTTAGTTTTTACTTGCAGTTCTCTAAATAATAATAGTGAGTCTTTCTCTGAGTGTACCAATACTAGTGAATCTGAGTTAATCCTAGTTGTGCTGCTTATTAAAATTGAAAACCTCAAATCTTATAACCAAATATTACAAAAGTGATACAATCAGCTTTTAAATACACAACACAGAGGGTAAAGTAGTATAAAGAATCAACCCAACCCAACCCATAGCTGTTGAGATGATTCTGACCCCCAGCAACCCTATAGATCAGAACAGAACTTCCCATAGGATTTCTAAGGCTATGATCTTTATAGAAGCAGAGTGCCGCATTTTTCTCCTGTGCAGTTGCTTATGGGTGCCAACTGCTTTAACCACTGCATCACCAGGACTCCCTATAAATCCTGTAGAACTTTCATAATCTGCCTTCTCTTTTAACGAAGCATGTGTCTTGACGTTGTGCTAGACAAAGGGCCTGATAAATGGGCATGCTGGGGTTTCATAGTGCATTCTAGTAACAGCTCAGCTGTGTGAGGACTGTTTCAAGTACAGTTCCATTGGTGTTAACCACGTACTTGACTTCCTTTGCTTTATCAAAAAAAAAAAAACCTGGATCAAGGTGCTAGGACAAGGTCTTGAACCTTGTACATCACTGGGGAAGAATCATAGTTGTCTAATTTGGGATTTACTAAGAAATCTGATTAACTTCACCAGAGACCAAGTTCTGTTAAGTTCCCTATCACTTCTTTAAACCTGTGACTTAGCAGTAGTTTTCCCTATAGGGCTTGATCTCTTTCAGGAGTTCTAAGTCCAAGAGAGTTTTGTTCAAATAAAAACAGAAGTCTAGTCACTGCTTGTCAGTTTTGGTCAGTGACCTTTGTAAGAACTTCATTAAAGGAAATTAAATTGAGGTATAGGAATTCTTCATGTGTATGGTTGGATTTTTCTACTTAATGAACAGTTACTGGAAAACAGTTGGCTAAAATGCTTAATTGGTAGGGCAGCTTAAGATGAATGCTAATATGCACCCTATATTCTTTTTTTTAATCATTTTATTGGGGGCTCATACATCTCATCACAATCCATGCATACATCAGTTGTGTAAAGCACATTTGTACATTCGTTGCCCTCATCATTCTCAAAACATTTGCTCTCCACTTAAGCCCCTGGCATCAGCTCCTCATTTTTCCCCTCCCTCCCCGCTCCCGCCTCCCTCATGAACCCTTGATAATTTGTAAATTATTATTTTGTCATATCTTACACTGCCTAACGCCTCCCTTCACCCACTTTTCTGTTATCCGTCCCCCAAGGAGGAGGTTATATGTAGATCCCTGTAATTGGTCTCCCCTTTCCACCCCACCCTCCTGTCACCCTTTATTCTTAATGAACATCAGTTTTCATGGATTCTCTCTTGCTCTCCCTCATCTTGTGAAGGTTATTGTATTAATTGGTTATGATTAGATTTGCTTTAGTTTAAAACTGGGGTTCCATTGAAGGGCTTATCAACTTAAGATATGTGTATAAACTGAAGAAAAGCCAAAGCAGGCATTATTTCAGGTGTGTTGTGTGTTCAGCAAATGATCGCTTGGTGCCACACACTCTTTTTAAGTGCCGGGTAAATAGTGGTGGGCTGAACAAACAAGATCTCAGCTCTTGTGGACCTGATGTTCTAGTTGGCCAGGGAAGAAACAAAAATAAGCAAGCTAACAAGGTCATTTCAAATAATGATGTGTGCAATGTAGGAAAAGCTAGGACACTGATAGAAAGGTAAGGGAGTGAGTGCACAGCCTTTTAGTATACTCAGAGATTTAATTGTATGATATGTAAGTTATATAAAAAACCTTTTTAAAAAGAAAGGTAGGGCATAAGGCTGGTTTAAAATGGCCAGAGAAGGCTTTTCTGAAACAATACATTTGAGCTACAACCTTAATAGCAAGGGAACCATTTACTTGACCAAGGTGTAACTATAGGGGAGGCGTGGGAGAGGGACTGAGAAATACAGATAGCAGAAATACTGTTGTCAAGAACCAAATACTCAGTGGCAAAATTCAAGTAATTGAACCACTGTTTCACTGCCCTAATGGCCGTTTTACGTATAAAAAAAGATAACCACTGATAGTTTGTTATTTCATAGTTAATACTGAAATAGCAATAAGAGGTACATAAAACTAGATTAGGTTATAAAAAATCATTTTAAAATATTAATGAAAAATAAATAGTACCTGACCAAAATAAACAATAAAATTGCCATTTAAGATATTTCTATATTGTTTCTTGATTTAGCATTCTCACTTGAAATATTATTAGGTTTTATGCGAGCATATCAGCTGTGTGATTTATCCTTAACCATTTTTTCACAAGGAGGAAGATCCCATTCCTTTAGAGGTAGGCCAATTAGACTATAGTCATAGAGTTTGGTAGATTAGGAACAGTTAGGGGACTTCTCTGAACATACCATGCTCATCTTTGAAAAGCCACTTTCTGCTTCCGTTGAACTTACAGCAATTGTTCTACTTTTAACTCTTTGAACACTTTCAGCAATTGCATAATTCATTCATAATCTCATGGGAATTTGGGGCACAATGAAAAGCTGAAGCGAATGGCAGAGGGTCACCGTCTGGTTGTTTGGCCCTTTTTTCTTTGTTTATTATATGTTTGTTTGCTAAAGTAGCAATTGTAAAGGAATAAAAATAAGGTATTTCATCAAAAGTTTAGCGAGTTTTATGAAATGACTAAATAAGTACAAGCATAGCTCCGTCTAATGTTTTATACCTATGAATGGGATGGATGTTACTACAGGCGTTCAGAATAAGCTGTTGCACCAATGAGTGTTAAAAAAAAAGAGCAAGGAATGTCTATTTGTGGTTTCCACATAGGGTGGCTGCCCAGACACCCTCCTTAGAGAGAACCGTGATTACAAAGTGCTATTTCAACAACCGGTCTGCTAAACTCAGACAAAAAATTCTACCAAAGCAGTGGGAACCAACTGAATTCCACCACTGCATATATTATGTCTTCACGGGCTATTATTAAGTGTTTAGATTTTACTTGGTATTTCATTTTCCATGTACCATTTTTTGGAATAGTCTATCTAAGATTGGTGTTACTTGCTAAGTCCTGGGAACGGTTCAGTGAAACAACTTTTCAGGTGGATGATATCAGACGTCCTATAGACATTGCCCTAGCATATTAAAATTGTTAGCATTATAGTAATCTTTCAGGAAATGTAATAATGATTGTATCCCGTTGTTTGTGTTACCTTAATCTTTGCCTGAGGTCAATTATCTCTCAAAAAATGATCATGATGGCCTTATTCTAACAAGCTTTGTGACGGTGCACCAAGAATTAAGAATTTTACTTCCTCCCAGTATCAGTAGTGGTATTTAAAATTACTGTAAACTCAAATACCCACTGCTCTCGAGTGGATTCTGATTCACAGCAACCCTGTAGGATAGAGTAGAACTGCCCCTGTGGGTTTCTCAGACATAAGTCTTTCTGAGAGTAGAAAACCTCATCTTTCTCCCTGGATCAGCTGGTGGAATCAAACGGAGAACCTTGCATAACCCACTACTCCACTATGACTCTTTTTTTTTTTTGGTGAATTTTTTTTTATCAGGGGCTTATACAACTCTTATCACAATCCATACATACATCAATTGTGTAAAGCACATTTGTACATTCCTTGCCCTCATCATTCTCAAACCATTTGCTCTCCACTTAAGCCCCTGGCATCAGGTCCTCATTTTTCCCCTCCCTCCCCACTTCCCACTCCCTCATGAGCCCTTGATAATCTATAAATTATTATTTTGTCATATCTTGCCCTGTCCCACGAGTCCCTTCACCCACTTTTCTGTTGTCCGTCCCCCAGGGAGGAGGTTATATGTAGATCCCTGTAACTGGTTCCCCCTTTCCACCCCACCCTCCCTCCACCCCACTAGGGCTCTTTTTTATAATGGCTGTACTTCTGTAAATATCTAGACATTGACATTACTGTACTTTTATATGACAAGAGAAAAATACCGTATTATGTCAAGGTTTGTGAATATGCAATTGCTGTATTTTACCATAATTATTTTCCAGCAGACATGCAGTATTCATTTCTTCCCTCTCTAATTTCCCAAATATATATTTATGTACATATGTGTATATGAATGTATACATATATATTTTTTGTTGTTGTTGTTGTTGGGTTTAATTTTTTTTTCACCTAAACATCTTGGGGTCTTTGCTTAACTTTTGATTACAGTTTTATTGTTTTTAATGAAAACCTAGGGAATTTTAAGTAAACTAATCTCTGAGGGGGTGTTTTGTGTGTTACATACCGGGACCTTTGTATTTATATGTATTTATGGAATAATACTTGGGGGGAACCATTCTGATTCAACTCTTTGATTATATCTTTAATCCTTTTAAGTTACAAAGGTATTTATTTGTTTTGTGTCCTTGTACAGTTGGTTTCTTTATGCTAAAAATTGGGAAAGCTTCCACATTTAAAGGAAAATAGCATTGAATTAGGAAAATAAATTTCCTAATAGTGATTGGTAACCCTATTATGCAAATTTCATTGTTCCGGTGGCATATAATCTCTAGATACTTATCAGTATACAAACATCTATGGGCCTTTGACTTATTACACTTTATTTTCTAATTTGTACCTATTTAAAGGTGATTTTTTTAAATCAGAAGTTATAGCATCATTTAGTTTATCATTTCCCTTTTTAACAGGAAACAGAGAACCCGGCATACAAAGTTGAAAATGAATCCTCTGTACAAGAATTGAAACAAGATGTATCAAAAAAGGTTGGTAAGCTATAATTAGAGTTTTAAAATCAGGCATCACATTTAGTGGTGTGTATATATAACATGCAAACTCTTCCATACCATTTTTTCAATGTGGTGCTACTCTGTATATTGTGGATGTTAAGTAAATGTATCTCGAATCTTTTGTATTTGTGATCTAAAATATATCTAAAATATATTTTTATTCTAAGCAATTCCTAATTTACTCATATACTCAAAGCAAAAGTAGTATTTTCAAAATGTTTGGTCATACTCTATTTTTTAAGGTTATGTTTTTATTATATTAAACTGTAGCTGCTTCTGAGGAGGTTGTTATTTGAAGTTAAGGGTTTTGGAAAGCTCAGTACAGTATGTTCTGATATCTTTACAAAGCATTACTCTGATAATACCCTTGATACCAATTAAAGGATGAATCTTCAGAGATTGGTTTACCTGAAGACTAAACCTAAGATAAAATGCTTGAAAATGGATGGTTCACAATCTCAAGGCGAAACAAGGAAAAAGGAGGGTCGCATGTGTTCATTTATTTATTCAAATCCTGAGTGCTTCTGTGTTCCATATACTGTTCAAGACAGTTTTTAAAAGCTAATAAGATGATGAAATTCCTAATCTTTTACTTCAAATTTCTACTTCTATGAAAAACAGATAATCCAGCTACTTCTTAAGGCCTATTTGATGATTTAATGAGAATGTGGATATTTGTCTAACTGACAGTAGGCCCTCTTTCCTTTCTTCACTAGAACTTTGCTTTACGTTCTTCTTTTTCATCAGCTTCTGCCCCTTTGTAGTTTCTTGAAAAAGTCGACGGCATTGGCTATACAACCTTAATCAGTCTTTAACCCAACTGTAATCTAGCTTCTGTTTTCTCTACAGCATTGGTATTCAGTGACCACCTAGTTGACAGACTAAATGCGCTCTTATTTAGTATTTTTCTAGTAAGAGTAAAATAGCTCTGGGATTTGAAACTTTAAGTTTGAGATCAACTATTGTATAGAATATGTAGAAATCAGGCTGGACACTATTTAGCAGCAGTGATATTCAGTTCAAGTGAGTGTGATTTTCTGGTAAGCCCGATCAGGAAGAGTCTGAGCCATTATTTTTCTTTATACAGCCGAGGAACAGAGAATGCAGAGGTTACCCATGATTGACCATGGGAGAAAGAGAAGTGAAATTTCACTTGTTAGTGATTGGACAGGGGTTTTTTCCCTAAATATTTTTAAAAGGTACAAATTGCCTATCTATTTTTTCAGAAAAATAGATTAAATGGGGAAAAAGGCAAAATGGGTTGGGTGTTTGAACTCTTTTCATGGCCCTGCCATTTGTCCAAACAGTGCAGCAGACTGTTTAAGAATGCTAATGAGGGGGGAAAAAGAGAATGCTAATGTGTTTCTTCCCGGCTAGTCTTCTGCTGGAGGTAAACAACTTGAATTCTTATACTGGTTCCATTTTGAGTCTCATGATTTTGTAAATGGGCTCAAACCAGCAGACTTATTATTTCCATGAATTTTACATAAATGAGTAAGCAAACTACAATGTTAAGAGCCTTAATGTAATTTTAGGTTTGAACGTTATTTTGCAAGATTGATTGTACTTTTGTGACTACATGTGCTTAACACAAACTCATTCATAGTTAAGAGTATAGTTCTGAAGCCATACTCCTAAATTTATATTCTGGCTTTACCATTTATTAGCTTTGCGATCCTGGAAAAATCATTTGAACTCTCCTAAGTTCTTTTTTTATAAAATGTGGATAGCAAAAGTGCTATCACATAACATTAATGTAAAGCATAAAAATTCATAAAACGTTAAGAACATATCCTGAAAGTAAATATTGTATGCATGTTTGCTATCATGTTCTTACAAAAGAACTTATTTTTTTAAAAACTTATTTTGAATCTTTTATCAGATTATTGAAAGTATTATTGAGGAATGTCAGAAAGTACTTGAAGATGACCCTTTGGATGCCAGAGAGAAAGAACTCTCTAATCAGGCAAGTGAGAGCCCTATCGTGACTGGAACAGATCTTAGCAATATGCCTGGACTGTTAGCCATAGATCCAGCACTACAGGAAGATTCCAAAAAAGTAGAGAGCCAGAATACACTTGAAGAAATGGAATCATGCTTTCCTTCTGATGACACCGATGAGAAACCAGTAGAGGATGCCACAAAATCAACTGAAATAAGTTCAACTGAGCAGCTTCATATGCCTGAAACTGATGCTGAAGTATTGAACAAGGAAGTCGTGGAGGCCAAACAAAGTGATGTTCAAGAACCTGCATCCTCAAGTTCCTTCTCGAATAAAGATTTTGCTTTAGCAGAAGAAGCTGCTCCTGCCAAACCTCCAAGACAACTTACTCCAGAACCTGATATTGTGGCTAGTACAAAGAAGCCTGTTCCTGCACGACCACCTCCTCCAACTAATGTCCCACCTCCTAGGCCCCCACCTCCATCTCGACCTGTTCCACTGCCAAGGAAAAAGAAAAGTGAATCCGAATTTGAAGCTCTTAAAACTCCTGATCTAGAAGGCAAGTATCAATTGAGAAATACCGTATATACTTGTATATAAGCCAAGTTTTCAGCACATGCTTAGGCAGTTTTTGTGGTAAAATTAGGTGCCTCAGCTGATATTCAGGTCGGCTTATACTCGAGTATATATGGTAACTACTTTTGTGGAAATTTTTCCATGTTGAAGCTACTAAGGTTTCTCATTTTTACCTGTTAATGCTGTGGAAAGCCGCATTGACGACCATGCTAGAAAATGTTCACATTGATAGTAAGTTATATTACTATCATTAGACATTTCTCAGTAGCCTCCTAACTTTCAAAACTGTTGCTGTTTAAGCATGACCTGTGACAAGAACGTGAGATTTTCAAGTGGTGCAGTGCTTTAAGTACTCAGATGTTAAGCAGTTTGAGCCCACCAACTGTTCCATGGGGAAAAGGATAAGATAATCTGCTTCCATAAAGATCTACAACATTGGGAACTCGATGCACCAATTCTCTGTCCTATAAGTTTGATATGAGTAGGAATCAGCTTCAAAGCAGCAGATTTGGTTTTGATTTTTTTCTCCACATATAAAGCAAGACTAATAAAACCATTTACTTCATAAAGTTGTTGTAAGAATCTAACAAAGGTTAAAACACTGTATGAGCTATATATATATAAGCTCTATGAGCCCTTTTTAAGCTATATATAAATGTTAGTTATTTCTATTGCTATTGTCATTGCAGTTGCCAAAGAGAACATTATGTCTGATACCTTCCTAACTCCGAGCATTGCTTCAGAGAGCACAGCCAAGGATTCTCAGCCTTCTCTTGATTTGGCAAGTGCTACCAGTGGAGATAAAGTAGTTACTGCTCAGGTTGGTGAATTTCAGTATTATATTTGATATTGGCTTTTCAGCTTTCTGCAACAAGCTAGTTTGTTGATTGTTCAACCGTCTTTCTTCTCTTCAGTCTACCTCCACTCATAACAAGCTCGGTGGCCCTAACAGACTTGTTAATATGAGTCTCAGATACTCCATTGAGACACTGTAAAAAACCCAAAACATTTCTCAAAGGATTATTATAAAGATGAGTTGAGTTGAATTATGGCAAGTACATGGTATATAGTAAACATTGAAAAACAAGACCGATGCTATTTGTAACATGATTAATATTAGTAAACACGAGCTATAATCTTGTTGTACCTGACCTATATTGTTCAAAATTCTGAGCTTTAAAAAATAGTTTCCTTTAACTGATCATGAAAAACACCTTTTCCCAGGCGATGTGTATGATAATATGAATTTTACCATATTCAAATTCTGGGACCCCAGGGCTGCTTAAAGTGGCCACTGTGAATGGGGTGGACTTCAGTAAGTGCTAAGGTTATGAACCTCCAGCTTTAGGACAACTCATCGTTGCCCTTTAATGTCATGTAAATTTGCCCTTAATTCTGAAAAAATTGGTCCAACCCCTTTTAGCAACACAGTCTTCATCATAGTCACCTTCAACTTGCTGCATGCGCAGCTTTTAGTCATTGAAAAGGCTTCGAGCTTTTTCTTGCACTAAATAAATAAGAATCATATGGTCCAACTTACCTGAAAATTTGACTTAAAAACACACTTAGGAATATATTTGATTGATCCAAGGGTCTCTTACAGTAGACTATAAACAGAATTCTGTAGTTTTTCTTAACCTTAGAACAAGGGTCTCACTGCACACTGCCATTGAGTTGATGCTGACTCATAATGAAAACGTAGGACAGGGTAGAACTACTCCTGTGAGATTCTGAGACTCTTAATTCTTTATAGGAGTAGAAAGCCCCATCTTTCTCTCTTAGAGCAACTTGTGGTATTGAATGGATGACCTTCTGGATTGCAGCCCAATGAGAATAAACACTATGTCACCAGGGCTCCTTCAGAACAAAGGTCAGCAATAGCGTATTTTAGGGTCCCTTTCAGTCTCATGACTAGGGGTTTGTCAGAGTTGCCAAACTCACCGAGTGACTGTGTCGAGAGGGTGGCACCAAATTAACTATCTACAAAGTGTCTGTGTAGTATTTCAGCTAAAAGTTATTTTTAATAAAAATATCCCAATAGTTAGTGATAAGAACAATAGCAAAATTTTCATAAGCCTCGCTTACATGTGTCACTATACCTACAAGTCTAAAACTCTATACTAATTTACTTTTGGACTCTTCTAATATACTCAGTCACGAGCTGTCATTATTACCAAAATTCAATGATATTTCAAGCTAGGGCTTCATCTATACCCATTGCAAGTACATGCTGGTGTTTTCATTGCTACCAGTGTTTCTATAGCAGCTGTTTTGTCAAATTTTGTGGTATGGTGGTATGTATATGTGTGAACCCATATCAATAACTTTTTTAAAGAATAAAGGAAAAGGAAAAATGTTTTTTAAAAGCTTCTGCTTAGCTACTAAGGTAACTAATTTTTTAGTTCTACATAGAAATATTTTTGCAAAACAACTTTATTGTTAGTGTGTTAGTGTTTCTCTGGGTTGACTAGAGAAACAAATTCATAACACTCATGTGTATGAGAAAGAGCTTTATATCAAAGAGTAATTGTATATTAAGAAAACATCCCAGCCCAGTCCAGATCAATTCCAATATTAGCCCATATGTCCAATACTGGTCTATAAATTCCTCTTCAGACTCATGCAACACATGCAATGTTGCCGAATTCAGGAAGATGACAGGACAGTGGGTGGAAAGTCTTGTGGATCCAGTGGTGGTGGAAGCATCTCAGCGCTGGCGTGGGTCTCCACATGGCTCCTCCAGCTCCAGGGCTTTGGCTCCATCAATGTAGCTCCATGTGGCTTGTCAACAGGAATGTCTTGCAGGGAGAGTGTGTCTCCCACCCCCAGGGAAGAAGATAGGACTTCCCAAAATCCTCTGGAGAAGTCCATGCCCACACAGAGGCCTCATTGGCTATGACCTGAATGACAGGCTAGACTCCACCCCTTCACAATTTGACAATTATGTAACTGCCACAGCTAGTATTCATCTCATCTTAAGAACAATTACCTTTAAAAATGTAAATTATATAGGGTTCATGAGGAAGGGGGGAAATGAGGATCTGATATCAAGGGCTGAAGTAGGAAGAAAATGTTTTGAAAATGATGATGGCAACATATATACAAATGTGCTTAACACAATGGATGTATGTGTGGATTGTGATAACAGCTGTAAGAGCCACCAATAAAATGATTTATAAAAAATAAAAATTACATTTAATCAATTTACAACTATAGCACATATTATTCTGTGATGAAAATTGTTAAGAAATATTACTAAGAATATGTTATGATCCTGGTACAAGAGGCAATCTATGGGTGGGCAGGGTTGGGGGGTGACACCATGAGTTATTACACGGGGTGGCATCAACCTTAGTAATGTCACTAGTTGCTAGGATAAGAATGGTCTTTAAATTTTAGAAAATTATTTTTAAAACTGAAGAATGTGTGTATGTGATACAAAAAATGAAAATTGTGTATCACCTGGTTCTTTTAAAAGTTTGCTGACCTTCGGTCTTAGTGATATGAATTTACACCCTTGATTAATGACAGTTTTGGTACTGTCATTACTATTAATAGTGAATTTCTTTTGGGCCAGAATCAAATAGAGCATTGATTTGGTTTCAAGTCTACTGATTTTTTTTTCAGCATGCTGGGAAAAAGAAAGGACTAAAACCGAGTGTTCCATTCAAAATTTTCGTAGATAATACTTTAGAACTGTGTGCAGCTATGAATAATTGAAAACATAGAAATTGACTTGGTTTACTTTATGTTTATAAAATTATAATTTCAGGAAAATGGAAGAACACCTGATGGGCAGACAATAGCAGGTGAAGTGATGGGCCCTCAGAGACCTAGATCCAACTCAGGGAGAGAGCTTACTGATGAGGTATGCTTAGACTTTGTTTGTCTTTGGTTCTTAAAAACAAATCTAAAAGTCATAATGTAGGAAACCAACGAAAACCGAAGATTGTTTGGGTTTTTGTTTCATTTTAATATGGCGGAACCCTGCCCTAAACTTGTCCTTTCACACTATTATAAAATAAATATATTAAGAGCAAGGACCATATTTTATAGAAAGTAGACTTATAAGAAACTTGATATTATAGGTAGAACATGTTTGATACATATTAGGTAGTATACAGTATAGAACCAATCAATGCTAACTTCTTACCATTAAAATTACTTAGTATGATTCTCCAAAAAGTAAAATGGAACTCACTGCCACTGAGTTAATGTCACCTCATAGAGACTCTATAGGACAGGGTAGAACTGCCTGCCCCTGTGAGTTTCTGGACTGTAACTGTTAAGGAGAGTAGAAAACCAAGTCTTTCTCCCTCGGAGCAGCTGATGGTTTTGAACTGCTAACCTTGCAAATTCCAGCTTATTGTGTAACCACTATGCTACCATGGCTCAGGTTAATTACTTCATAATGAAAATTTGAAGCAAATGTTTTCTTTAATTTGAACAGTACATTTAAATAAATATTGTACTTTTTGGAAAACAATTTGATAGTTTCTCCACATATTAAGCGTAGAGCTGCCATACCCGGGAATTTCACTCTTAGATGTACTCAAGAGCAATAAAAACATAAGCACACATAAACCATTATACGCAATTACTATTGAGGCTCCCTTTCCCCAACAAAAGCCAAAAAGCATAAACCAACAAAATGTGCCCATCAACCATTGTTAGATATATGAAATACAGTGTAGTCATACAATGGACCAATTTTCAGCAATCAAAAGAAGTACAGCATACCACATGGATAGATCTCGAAACGTTATGCTAAGTGAAAGAAGCCAGTCCAAAAAGGCCATATTTTTACGATTCCATTTATGTAAAATGTCTAGAATAACAAATCTAGAGAGACAGAAAGTAGATTGAGAGTTTCCAGAAGCTGGGGAGGAGAAGGTGTTGAGGTGACTACTAATAGGATTGGGGTTTGTTTTGAGAGTGATGAAAACCTTCTAAACTTAGAGAAGGATAATTGTTACACAACTTTCAATATACCCAAAATTGTGCCCTTTATATAGGCATATTTTATTTTATGACATATTAATCATATCTCAACAAAGATGTTTTAAACTTATTATAAACACTATTGAATATATCTTTGGGGATTTAGTAGATTCAAAAATGCTAATTTCATTGAAGATCATCTGATTGTTATTTTTTTACCTCAGGAAATTTTAGCCAGTGTCATGATTAAGAACCTAGATACTGGAGAGGAAATACCCTTGAGCCTTGCAGAAGAGAAACTGCCAACAGGTATTAATCCTCTCACTCTGCACATCATGAGGCGGACTAAAGAATATGTAAGGTATGCTCTAACATATATCAGTTACAGTCTGAATGGTGAAGATGTCTGTTTATGCACTGACATTCTCGAATTGGATTTATTTTCTTTCTTTTTCGGTAAGTCTGGAATTACTGCCTGTGTGTGTTAAACTTTGTTCTTAGGATTGCACAATTACTGTATATACTCGAGTATAAGCCGACCCGAATATCTGCTGGGGCACCTAATTTTACCACAAAAACTGCATTAAAAATGTGCTGAAAAACTCCACTTATACTCGAATAAACACAGTAGCTAGAAAAAATAGTACTAATCTTAATTGTACTTCCTACTATTTCATTTCTCCTCTTTTTCAAATGATCTGTATTATTCCAGAGACGATATAAGGAGTCCTGGTGGCACAGGGGTTAATCATTTGGCTGCTAACTGGTAGTTTGGTTCCATGAATCTCCCCACCGGCTCTGCAAAGAAAGGCCTGGCAATCTGCTCCTGTCAAGTTAACAACCAATAAGTTCCAGTAGCACATTTCCTCTGTCAAAATGGTTTACCATGAGTCGAAACTGACTTGATAATAACCAAACCCATTGACATTGAGTCAACAGAAGACACATCACAAGCAAACATTTTAAGATCAAAAAGTCAGACGAAGTGAACATATCATTTTTTGCAAGAGTGGTACTGTCTGGTAAGCTTTGGGCTGCCAACTGCAAGGTCAGTGAATCTAACCCACCAGCTGTTCCATGGGAGAAAGAGGTTGTCTGCTCCCTTGAAGATTTGTAAAGCCTGGGAAGCCCTCTATAGGATTGCTGTGAGTTGAAATGGACTCGATGGCAGTAGGCTGTTCTCCTTATAGGCTTGAAAATGAGAGAGAGAGAGTTAATTGCTTGTCTTTTCTGTGAGATGTAAATAGACCTAAGGAATGATTTTTATAAAAGCAACAGTTTTTTTATTAAACATAAATCCAAACCAATGGTCATTGAATCGATTCTGACTCAAAATAATCCTATAGGGTAAAGGAAAACCACTTCCTAGGGCTTCTGAGGGTTGTAGCTGGTGAGCTTGAACTGCTGGCCTTGCCGTTTAGCTGTCCAATGTATAACCTATGTACCACCAGGGGTCCCCTCAGTCTATTATATATCGAAAGAAGAGTGAACAAAGAAGATAATTAAACGTTCTTTTCTGTTCTGCATAGTTTTTTCCAAGCAAAAAGTGTTGTGGTAATATTTCATAAATTCCTGAAATATATTCATTTACATATTATACATTGCAATTTGCTTTTAAAGATGATATTCTTTTAAAAAAGATGATATTCTTCCATCTCTATACTCATTGAATTTTCAAGGTCACAATCTTAATTTAAATCATATAAACATGTCAACAAAAGCACTTTTTTTATTCTGATCAAGATTCCATCATAAGTATAAATAAAGATTTTGAGGTGTAGAGGAGAAATAGCTTTTTAAAAAATAATAATTTTATTGGGGTGGGAGCTGTTACAACATTCCATACATCAAGTGTATCAAGCATATTTGTACATATGTTGCCATCATCAGTTCCAAAACATTTTCTACTTGAGCCCTTGGTATAAGCTCCTCTTTTTTTCCCATCCTTCCCCCACCCTTGTGAATTCCTGATCAATTGCATATTGTCATTATTATTTCATATCTTACACTCTGCTGTCTCCCTTCACCCACATTTCTGTTAACCGTCCCCTTTGGGGTGGGGGCTATATATCCAACCTTGTGATGGATTTCCCCTTTCTCCCCCTTCCCTTTCCCGATCACCCCCCTCCCCTCATGGTATCACTACTCCCACTACTGTTCCTGAGGGGTTTATCTGTCCTGAATTCCGTGTGTGGAGAACTCTTATCTGTACTGATCTGTGTTCTCCAGTCTAGCCAGATTTGTTAGGTAGAGCTGGGTTATGGTGGCGGGGAGGGGGCATTCAGAAACTAGAGGAATGGTGTGTGTTTCCTTAGTGCTATACTGCACCTTGGTTGAATAGCATTAAAAAAAAAAAGGTCTTCCCCTCCTTACAGTAACGATGCAGCACAATCAGATGATGAAGAGAAATTACAGTCCCAGTCAACAGATACCGATGGTGGAAGGTTAAAACAAAAAACGTGAGTTCTCGTGCATCTTATTTCGTGCTTTTATTACAAGTGTGAGAATCAGCATACTATGTGAAATCTATGCTTTGTCCAGTTCATGTGGCTTCCTACAGTCACTACTCCCTGTCTCTAGCCAATGGATTATGTATGGGTCCCATGAGGCTTGCCGCATAATGCTCATCATCTCTAAACTGTGCATTATCCCCATATGGCTTCTGCTAATGATAGGTACCAAAGTGTTATGAGAAGAATGTGACTGTCCTCCTTAAAGTTGTCAGTTCTCTCTTCATCTCTGCAGACTGTTTGTCTTTCTAAACTCAACTGTAAGAGATTCTTCCTGACTACTCTAGTTCATAGTCTTTTTTAAATCAACTTCAGTGATACCTATAGTCTTAATTACTTACTTTTCCTCTTTATAATATATTAAATTTCTTTTTAATTTACGAAGCAAGATAAGTACATGTTATACAATTGTTTGTTGCAAAAGGATTAGTATCACCCTTCTGTATCACCTTTTATTTCTCTTACTAAACTGTAGCATAAGGGTGGGAAAAACAGATTCTGCTCGATTATTCACAAGTTGAAAGTTGCTGGGGATACAAAACAAAAAAAGGAGCCCTTGTAGCTTAGTAGGTTATAAGTTGGGCTTTAAGGAATCGGCCACACCTTAACCTCTCCCAGCTCGCAGAGCCAGTCGCCACAAGGCAGAGATCACCTATATCTACACCTCCATCACTGTTTACAGTATTCTGACATCATCCATTCCTCCCATGCACTCTCTCCTGCTCAACTGGGCTCAATAATTCATTGCAATGGCCACGTGGAACTTACAGACAATACCCACGATATGGGGCAAGACAGTCTCTTCTCAGCCTGTTTGGTCTAATTAATGCCCAGAGGTATTCCACTCCATTTTAAGCCTCAGCCCAAAGGCCCCCACCTCTAGCTCCAGCTCTGTGGTCAGCAAACCCAGCTCCCCTAATTACGTAAGTGACCAGAGGCAGGTCACTCCACAAGCCAGTCTCCTGTCCCAAAGCATGCAGCTTTACTTCCTCTGTGAGCTGGCAAATCTTCCACTCCTCTGATGTCAAATCTGTCTTCTGGATCAAGGAGATTCAGTGCACACAATCTTAGGGTGCAAAGGGCGTGCTCTCCCTCACGGTTCTTTTGCTGGTAGATGAGTTCCCCCTTTCTGGTTCTGAGAAGGTTGATTTTGTTCCCGGCAGGATGGTAGTCACAATGAACCTTGTTAGCAATCACTCACAGCTGAATCGTGTAATCCAGTCAGTATCTGGCCCCACTTTCTCATCCAGACCCATCTGGGAAATACAGGTCAATTGGTAGGAGTAACAACGGCCTTTAGCTAGAAGAGAACCATATTAAGTAATTCATCCATTGCAGACTGATAACCACAAGGTCAATAATGGTGGACCAACCAGCAGCTCTATGGGAGAAAGATGAAGGTTTCTGCTCCCCTAAAAATTTAGTCTTGGAAACCCAAATGGACAGTTCTACTCTGCCCTGTAGGGTTGCCATGAGTCAGAATCAAGTAAGTTACTTTGTTTTTTTTGGTGATATAAATGATTAAGCACTCAATTGCTAATCAAAAGGTTGTCAGTTCAAACCTACCCATGTCCCTTCTAGAGACAAGTTTGGTGATGTACTTCCAAAAGGATACAGCCATGGGAGCCCTATGTAGCAGTTCCATTCCGCCCACATGAGGTGGGATCTCCATGCGTAGGTGCCAACCCGATGGCAACTAACAACAACAACAATGTATACTCATCGCTTAAGTGACAATAAGTCAGTCTTAAGGCTAAAAGCACATTCTCCACTTGAGCCTGTCCTTTTCCACGTATGGGAGATGTATGAGAGGAAGCAATGAGAATTTTTAGAATAGATGTGGTCAGATGCACATACATGATAACATCTCAGATACTCAACAATGGCAACTCTCAGGAACCTAAGAAATTAGGAATTACTCAGGAGACAGGTGAGTAGACAGGAGAGCGATCATATAGTTCATGCAAAAAGTTTCTGCATCTTTCTAAGAAAAAAGTTCTTCAAGTTTATTCAAAACCATTGCACTTCAACCTGATTTTTAAAATCTTGTCATCTGTTTTCTGAACTCAGCAAATTGTGATTACATATAAATTGGCATGTAAGATATGTTAGGTAATATCTTGATTGAGAAAAGACACAAATGATCAAACACGTCATACATAGAACAACTGTTCTACCCACACTGCTCTCCATTCAGAGGAAATGGTAATATTTACACTGAACACTGATGTGAACTTTGAGGGCAGATTCTAGCTTTCCTGAGCCCTGCCCTGCTGCTTTGAAGGCAGAAGGTGAGATGAGAACCATTATTATGGCACACTAGTAGTTCATTTAAAAGGTCCTAAATAATATTAATGGAGCCCTGGTGGCTATGTTGGGTAAGTATTAGACTGTTAACTGTAAGGTCAGTGGTTCAAGTCCACCAGCTGCTCCAAGAGAGAAAGAAAGCTTCAACCAAAAAGCTTTGCAAATTCTATATTGAGTCACTCTGAGTTGGAATTGACTTGGTTGCAGTGGGTGAAATATATAAAAGATAGTAACAAGGACTGTTTATCAAGGAGAGTAGAAGTGAATATACATAGTTAACCCAGAAAATACAACAAAAGGCCTTCTAGTGTTTGGGGGTTTTAAAAATTATTTGCTTTCTTTACTTTTTTTTATTTCTAGTAGTAATGTACGAATGAGTAAAGCAGAAAATGAAAGCCTATCTTAAATTCACCTCTAGAAATAATCAGTGTTAATGGCTTGGTCTGTTCTCTGTGGAACTTTTTTCCTCACAAAAATGAAATTATACTAAACCTATATTTGTTGCCTGCCTTCTCAAAATCTAATATGTCATTGACAACTCTTCCTATCAATACCAGTAGTACATAGCCTGCAGTCTTTCTATGAGCCAAACATGCTGAAAAATGGCTAAGAAGACATCATTTCTGCCGTCATAGACCTTATGGTTAAATGAGACCAGCACTAAACCTGTAATTACACAGATACCTCTAATTACATTTGTAGTAATTGCTAGAGAAGAAAAGTGTGGTGTGCTCTGAGAGTATACTGTAACAGCAAAAACCTAGTCTGAAGAGTCAAGGAAGACTCTTTCGAGAGGGCCGTTTAAGCTGAGGCCCAAAAGATAAACAGCACTCTGCCAGGGGAGGAAGGTTCCAGCAGAAACAGCCATGTGTGCAAAGGCTCTGAGGTGAAAAGAGCTTGGTACACTTAAATAACTGCTGTTGGCCTCATTCGTTTTCTCCTTGTCCATTGGAAAAACATTATTCTTATATACTCATCTGTTCATGAAAATTTCACTCAGTTCTACTTTATGTATTCAAGACAGTGCTGCCACAAACATTTTTGTGTATATATATAGCCTAGCAATATTTTAAATTGCTAAGAATAGATTGTCTCTGATTCACCTTTTCTGTTTTATTGTAAACACCGTGTGCTAGGCTTTGGGTTTCATAACCTTAATCTGTGAAATTTGAGTCTTGGGTAATTGAAAAAGAATAAGTAAATTGTATTTATAGATAAGTAAGATGTACATACTTAGGTTACACTGTGTCCCTACTAAGAAAGTATAATAACCAAATTGTATTACATCTAAAATCTGATATGAAAGTGATGGGACAGGGGAATCTCTTGAGTTACTAAAGCCTTCTATTTTATAAGTACCTCTTTACATTTTATTCTTAATGGTAAAATGTGCTTTTAAGAACAACACTCTCAAAAACAATTTTTCTCCTAACTAACGACTTTTATTTGAGATTAATCTCACCGCAATCCCACAAAATCAGATTGTCAGGAGCGGGGGTGATTATACAAGTACTTAACTTAAAACACTCATTCCCACCCAGCCTTCTCCCAGAGTTGACAGTTGTTAGTCATAGTTGAAATCTGGTGCTCTGGAGATTATGGCATACCAATTGCGGGAAGCGCCTTCCTATATTTTCTATGTGGTCATATATTTGTTCCATAATGGAAGGAATATGGAAACTAAAGAAATGGATTACTTCAAAATAATAAACTTGGCCAGTTACTACCAATGAGCTTTTATGTGAATTGTTAAGTTAATGAGAAATGGTTTTGGAGGGTAGTTTTGTTTCTGTTTTGGTTAGGACTCAACTAAAGAAGTTCCTAGGAAAATCAGTCAAGAGAGCAAAGCACCTTGCTGAAGAATATGGTGAACGTGCTGTAAATAAAGTGAAAAGTGTTCGAGACGAAGGTAAGCAAAATAGCATTTTTACTGATCATTTAAAATAAATTTTTGGTCATCTAAAATAACATTTTGGTCATCTAAAGCTTATCTTCAGTTTATAACAGGAATAACTCTTTAATATTGAATATCTTAGTGAGCAATATTCCCATAAATTCTGTATTTCTTAGACCTGAATTTATCCCTACTTTGTGAATGGCGCAACCTGAAAGAGTTGAGTGTTTAGCAGTTTATTTGAATGAGGCGGATGTGTGCTAGCTGAAAGTTTACACAGCACATTAGTTTCATCCTCTAACATTTTTTATACAACTACCTTTGTGCCTTTGGTTATAATATTTATATCTCCATTCACTTTATTCTGTTTGCATGGACCTAACTTTCTTCCCCTCCTTTCCTTCTTACTTTTGCTTTTGGGTAAATGTTTGATCTCATGAGGGTCTCAAAAAAATTTGTGGGAAAATTTCCTTACCTTTTCATTCCTTTTTTCTGTGAACTTTTTGTAGCCCTCTCATAAAATGCCTTGTTTAAGGGAACACATTACTCAATGAATTATTATTTATTGTTTACGTCATTCTGTTATTTAGCAGAATGAATGAATGGAGCTATCAGAAATAACTTCAGTTTCAAGTTTAGTGGTTATCTTAGGGCCATAGTTTCAGGGGTTCCTTTAGTAACTATTGATCCAGAAGGTTTGACCTTTAAGTGCCATCTACCATGCCTCCTATAAGGTTTGTTATATATGTGGATTTATATGCAGCACATACAAAAATGTAAACAAGGCATGTGCATTTACTTACATATGCCTTCCTTCCTATACACATATATCCATAACCATACACACAGTTTTTTATTGTTTTTACTGTTACAAATCATATGTGTTATAACACTTAACAAAATTGGCCATTTTTCTCATGTCTTTCTTAGTGCCTTTATTTACCTTGGTCAGGTTGTGCAGGCTGCAGCCATATTTCAGACTGCCGTGGCCAGCACCACAAGTAACAAGTGTCTACTATCTCGAAAGTGGTTCCCGCTCATCCTTGGTAGCCATCAAATACATTTCTCTGTGTCTATCTGTTCTTGACTTTTTATAGGAGTAGAACTATGTATTATCTTTTTGTGACCAACTTATTTCACTCGACATAATATCCTCCCAATTCATCCATGTTGTAAAAGGCTGTTTATTATTTATAAATATTTTGAAACTAAGATAGCATTTCAAAATTTGCACAAGTCTTGACTTCCTTCCTGCGCCTTTATTGTTATACTCATTTTTCTTTAACAAACGCGTACATAGTACTTGTTCAGTACAGGCACTATTCTGAACACTTTCACCTGTACTTGTCTAGTCTTTATAAAAACTCTATGAGGTAAGTTTCGTTATTAGTCTGGGACAGAGAAAGGTTGAGCAGTTTGCTTGTGGTAGAGCTTGATTTGAATAACTAGTCGAGCTAACAACGAGTAGAGCTCCATTTGAACCCAGGCAATTTGACATGAGCTCCATGTTCTTCAATAATGTGTATTTAGTAGTGAACATTTTTTCTTCCTCCATTTACTTGGTAAGCAGTGGGTATAGAAATATGATAGCAGTTATACCTATATGTAGGAACCCTGCCGGGGGGCATAGTGATTAGAGTACTCAGCTGCTAACTAAAAGCCTGGAGGTTTGAACCCACCTGCCACTCTATAGAAGAAAGCTGTGGCAGGCTGCTTCCATAAAGATTCATCGCCTTAGAACCTGTGTGGAGCAGTTCTACTCTGCCCAGAATCAACTCCATGGCAATGGGTGTAGTTTGGGGATATCTATATTAGCTGGTAATGATTTCTGTTAATGCTTTTCTATTCAGTGTTTCATACTGATCAAGATGATCCTTCATCAAGTGATGATGAAGGAATGCCATACACGCGACCAGTTAAATTCAAAGCAGCACATGGTTTTAAAGGGCCTTATGATTTTGATCAGATCAAAGTGGTGCAAGATCTTAGTGGTGAACATATGGTAAGCTACTTTTTTACCTTTCAGGATTGGTACTGTTTTCTTTGAGAAAAATACTGTCACTGATATGTAATGATGACCTCTTCTTTTGTGTGTAATATTTTAGCCCGACTCGACTGTGGTTTAGGGAATAGGTATGGTAGAGGTCAATCTATAAATTGTTGAAAAAATGAGTTCTTGAGTGAACCTCTAGACTTAGCTTATTAAGAAATGTATACAAAGCTACCCCTCTTTAAACCATTGAATTAGGGGTTGCTCTGGAAAATGTTTAAAATGTTCCCCAGTGTATTTTAAATAATTTATTTGTGTTTTTTCTTCCGAAACAAAGAATATTTTATGAAGTTGGATTCTTAGCTAAAACAAGGAGGTACAAGCAGCACAGTTAAAATGTACCAAAATAGATGAAAGCATGTAAACAAATTGTGTTGGCAGTTGCTCCTGAAAATATTTGAAACTAGAAAGGCAGCAATTAAATTCAGAACTGGAAAAATGATGCTGTATGCTCCTGATCAGCAAACCTAACCCGCCATCATCTCTCAGCATCTGAGATTGTTTCTGAGTGGACCGTGAGTTATTTTTCCTCTTCTTGCTGAGAAGAGAAACGGATGTTCTTGTATTTTCTTCAATCCATCTATACTTCTGCTAGTTTCTTATATTTAGAATCAGCTCTTGATTATCAGACTGACTTTGGGAATAAAGGAAATGTTACGTATAATCAAAGAATACAGGAATTTTTAAAATGCTGATTTTTAAATGCCACCTTTTTAACGACAATTGACTTTATACTAACCTTTGAAAGTTGTCACTATGTGGAAACAACAGCAGACCTTGTTAGATGGCATCCAGAGTACAGTGTATATTTTAGCACCTAAAATCTGCACATAAAATGGCTGAGTTGGTTATAGCAACTAAAGAATCTTGATAAATTCCGTTGTATTGAGTTGGCTCTTTTGTTATTTCTTCTGTTAAGTAAAATCCCAGTGTAATAGGCTCCAAATTATAAATTTCTGAATCTGCTTGAGTCTTGTGAAAACAAGTATTTTTCCAGTAAATGAGCTCGTACCTCTAGATTAGATTATCTTCTTGGTGCACATCCATGTGTTTGATGGGAAGTCTTGATGGCACTGTCCGATAAGCGTTGGACTACTAACTGCAAGGTTGACGGTTCAAACCCACCAGCTACTCTTCAAGATGAAGCTGTCCTCTCCCCCATAAACATTTATAGCCTCTGAAACCCTATATAAGAGCTCACTGTGAGGTGGAATTGACTCTAGTAGTGGGGTGGATCACAGTGATAGAATTTGACCTTTATAATATAGAGAGTTTCTAGTTCTCTTACACCACACCACCGGCCCACCCACACACAAATGCTCCAACACAGATTTCCCCACTGTTTTCAATACTAAGGATTCTAACCTTATCCTGAAACTCCAAGGGGAAACAGATCGTGACTTTACAATTCCAACACTACAAGGGACATTGCTAATGTGAGCCTTGTTCTTTCCTCAGCTCTGCCTCTTCTATCCCCCACTTCCATCGCTTTTTCAATTAGGAGGCTGACCTACAAAACTAGGATTTGTACTTTTGCAATTACAATTCAGATCTGACCACTTTACCAGTTAGCCAGTTGCTGTGAAGCCCACTCCAATCATGGCAAGCCCATGTATGTTAGAGGAGAACTGCATTCTGTAGAGTTTGGAATGATACCTTTTTAAGAAGTAAACAGCCACGCCTTTCTTTTGAGGCACCTCTGGGTAGACTCAAACCTTCAACCTTTTGGATTAGTATTAAAGCACATCAATCCAACAGCTGCTAACTCAAAGGATAGAGATTTAAGTCTGCACACATGTGCCTTTGAAGAAAGGCCTCCGATAATATACTTCTTAATAAACTAGCCATTGAAGACACTATGAAGCCCTTCAGTGCTCCTATTTTAATTAAAAATGTAAACAAGATTTGGGGCCTTAATGTAATTTATGGTAAACTGTATTATCTATCTTCTTTCTGAAAGCCCCTCCTTGTGGTGCTATTAGCACTACTGTACTCGTAGCCATACATGGTGTTAATAATTTGAATATTGTATCCATAGGTCTAATTTTGCAGAATTTTAACATTTGGTTTAAAGTAATATCTCAACTTTTTAAGAAATAAATTTGAAATGTCCTTTGTTCTCATAGGGAGCTGTTTGGACCATGAAATTTTCTCACTGTGGCCGATTACTTGCTTCAGCTGGACAAGACAATGTAGTGAGAATATGGGCGTTAAAAAATGCTTTTGACTATTTCAACAATATGCGAATGAAATACAACACTGAAGGTATTTTTTAATTTACTGATGAGCTTTTAAAATCCAGAGAAATCTAGAATGTTCCCATTGTGGGCACACCAATGTACTTCTTATTTGGCAATCATTTGCAGCACCCACTACTTTTCATAAAAACCACAAATCTCAAAGTAAGATGAGACATCAAGAGCCAAAAAAAACACAAAAACCTTTAAGCCCATTGAAAATAGTTATCCAGGAATAAAAAAAGAATAATTTATAATTTATAAACTATCAAGGGGGGGACATGGGGGGAGGGAGGGAAAAAGTGAGGAGCTAATACCAAGGGCTCAAGTAGAAAGAAAATGTTTTGAAAAAGATGACAACATATGTACAGATGGGTTTGACACAATGAATGTATGGATGAATTGTGATAAGAGCAGTAAGAGCCCCCAAAGAAAAGTTTTAAAGAAAAATAGTTATCACAATACTTTATGGGCTTAGTACATCCTTATATTAAGCAAATTAACTTGTTTTATCTGGAAACCTGTAGTTAAAACCCAGTTTAATGTGAAAGACTTAATTAATATAGAAAGAGAATGAGATTAGTATATGCGAGGGGGCATCCATAATTTCATAGGAAAATTCCATTATCTTTCAATGGCATTTTGTGTGAATTTTTATAAGCCCTTTATACATCTAATAAATAATGATTAAGATAACATTCTTGGAAAAGTCCATGTGATTTGTCAACATATCAAAGGGATTATCAAAAGGTGTTCAATGGAAAAGAAAGACTTGAGCATATTAAATGCATGCTGATTACGATTATGAACATGTGTAGCATGGTATCAGTTGTGTTCGTGAAAAGTGGGGACTTTTAAGTTAATAACTTTTTTCCTGAAGTTTTTAACGTGTGTAATAAATTTTCTTTACACCCCCATCAACCCAGGTTGCAAACAAAAAGTGAAGGGATGAGAGAACCAGGTAGTGAAGAGAAGACCCACTAATAATGGAGACTAGAAATGAAACTTCAGGTTGAGCCCCACATGTCCAGAACCAAAAAAACCACTCGCTGTCATCGAGCCAGTTCCAACTCATGAGGCTTTCAGCTCCCGACGACACCCGCAGGAACAGCTCTACCCTGTTCCTGTAGGGTCCCTATGAGCAGGACATGTCAAGAAGAATTCCTTAAACTGCCGAGCTAGACCTTATATGCCTTAATCGATTCAGAGGGCAATGCGTGCATTATGCTATTAAACATAATTGAACAAAAAAAAACATAATTGAAGAGGCCAAATTGACAAGAACTTACACTTTGTTTACTCTCGGTAAAATTTTCTTATCCTGGTTAGCTGTCATGTTTTTGTTGTTGTTGTTCTCCCTGGAATGCAAAAGAGCATTTCCAGTTGACCTTGCCACTTATCCTATCCCAGACAACCACCACCTCTGCCCCTTTATTGTTGATCTCACTATGTGTTATGATTAACAAGAATTTATTAATTATGAATAATGACATCTTAATAATAAAGAAAAATATTTTTGTGCTTAAAGAGTTATGCTTCACATGTTTAGAAAATGTATTTTTCTAAAAGGCTGCATTCTCTGACTGCTATTATGTCTGAGTGTTTTGCTTCATGTTATGGTACATATACACGTACATGCAATTTTATAATTATTATGTTGTTTTTAGGGCGCGTGTCTCCATCACCGTCTCAGGAAAGTCTAAATTCATCAAAATCTGATACAGACACAGGGGTATGTTCATTGTTTTATGGTAACTCTTATGAAATGGTATGGTTTGCTTTGTTGACCCTAAAGTACTTACTGTTTATCAGAAATGTGTGAACAAATGCAATTAAAAATTAAGGTTTTTGGAGTCAGAAGCAAGAGTTGTCTTCTATTAGAATTGGTACATGAAAATTGGATGTTTAAAAGTGATAACAAACTGTGTTACTCAAGCAACTAAACTATTGGTAGAGACTTAAATACAGCAAAATTTCCTTCATGCACACCTATATTATGTATTTTAAGGCTAGTAATAATGGACACTAGAAAGAGAAGTACTTATGAAAAATGCTTGTCTTAAAACAACCAGCCATCTAAGGGAGGTGTCAGCTAAATCCACATGGAAGAAGCACACCAGCCTGTGAGACCCAAGGATTATAAATAATAAAACCCAAGATCGGGTGTGGGGAGTTGTATTCGAGGTTAAATTCTAAGCACCTGGTTTGCAGAAGGCTATGGATGGCAGTGAAAGCCCAAAATCCAATTATGTAGTCCCCATAAGGATTATGCCTCCATTGAATTCCCATAGACCATTGTCCAGACAGTGAATTGGAAAGTGGATTAATTATAGTTTGTTTAACATTTTAACACCTTCTCATTTGTGTCCCCTTTTGACACGTTTTTAATTTTTAGTTTTTATTATTTTCTGCTTTCTTTTGTACTGTGCTTTTTCTGTTTTTATTGTTGGTGTTGTTTTGTTTTGGGGGAGGCAGGGGGCTCTGATTTTCTTTTTATGAAATCCAGGATAGGTAAACTTATATAGAGAATAACTAGATCGATATTTTTTAGGTTTGGCAGGGAGGTTGAGAGAAAAAAGGAAGGTACTAATAATGAATACAAGAATATAGAAAATGTTCTAAAATTGTAGTAATGATTACACAATTATTTTTCTTAAATCATTTTATTGGGGCTCATACAACTCTTATCACAATCCATACATACATCAATTGTGTAAAGCACACATACATTTGTTGCCCTCATCATTCTCAAAATTCACTTTCCTCTTGGGTTCCTGGAATCAGCTCATTTTCCGTTTTTCCCTCCCTCGCCCTCCCCACTCCCCCCTCCCTCATGAACCCTTAATAATTTATAAATTATTATTTTATCTTATCTTACACTGCTCAGCGTCTCCCTTCACCCATCCTTCTGTTTCCCATCCCCCAGAGAGGAGGTTAATCATTGAATTTTATCATAAGTGACTTATAAACCAAGGAAACAGTCAAAATATTCCAAAATCTTAATTTTTCAATCTTGGTTTAATTGCTTTACTACCATTTCAAGTAGTTTTAAGTATCTTCCAGGTTTTCACTTAGTCTTAGAACTGAAAGGTTAAAAACAACCAATTTTGAACATAAAAAATAGAATATAAAATGTTATCATAAGTAGTCACCAGTATCTCTTGGGTACTGAGCTGAGATCAGCAAGAGAGAACACTACTCAATCTTATTTCTGGGATTTCGTTGCCTTTTGGTGTTTGACACTGCCTCTTCCCCACTCAAAACATACTCCTCATTGTTTCCCGTGGTTTCGTTTCTTCTTAGTCTCTTCTCAGTGTCTCTGCTGTCTCTCCTCTTCCAATTCTCTTAATGACGCTGTTTCTCAGGGTTCCATCCTTGGCCATTCTGTCTTTTTTTAGGTGATTTTCACTTTGCACCTGTATGGTGACGACTCAGTTTGCTCTCGCCAGCCCGAACTGACTTCAGACCCCATCAGTCTTTGTTTCGTTTCAATGGCCTAATGTGTTTTAAACAGGAATGCGACCTTACTGTGCATGCTATCTTGAAACCTGCCTTTTTCGCATAACAATACTTAGCTCCATTTCCATATATTCTTCAAGCACATCAGTTAATAGATGCCCAAATGAACTGTCTCAACAAATGTTTTTGAGTGCTGACTATTTGTGCCCAGACATTGCTTAGATTCTGTGAAATAAAATAAGACATCATCTCTGGCCTCAAGGACCTTGCTGACTATTGAAATAGATAAATCCACAATTACAGTGTTGGGTGACAATATCCTACAGAAGGCACTACACAAGTACAGAAGTTAGTTTTTATAAATTGGACTTTTGAAAGGTGTCCTTAAGATAATGTTGGAGCTAGAAATTTGCTATTTGATAGAGAAGTAACACAAAGACGTGGAAACTGGAATTGCATAGAATGTTAAATTCCATATGACTGGAGCAAAGGGTGCGTGTGTGAGTCATAGGAGAGAGGTGGTAACAAGGCTTTAAATGGCTGTATGTCAAACAAGGACATTTGGACTCTATTCTACATGCTGTGGGGGAATGGGGACAGGCTTTGAAGAGTTTTAATTAGGGGTTTAATTAACATGCTCAGAGTGTGGTTGTGGAAAAGAGAATTATGTTACCACTGTAAAGGATAGGTTGGAGAGAAGTTTCAGGCTAGAGACAGGGAAACCACTTCAGCTCTTAACCCAGGAGGGAAACAGGTACTAACATTATGATAGATTATAAGACATGTAGATGGAATCTGTTATATACCCACAAATCTACTTCTCCTCTCTTCTGAACCTGACAGTGCCATGGCTTTCAAATTTGAGGGTGGCTCCTTATTATTTATAGAATGAGCTTCTTCCTGATTTTGCCGAAGGCTACCTGTTTATAGTTCTAGTACCTGTTTATCCTACCAGCTGTTGTTCTCTACCCTAAACACCCTTTACACTTTCATGGCATTGCTAATGTTATTGACTTGGTCAAGAATGCCTTTCTTGCCTCCTTTCTTCACAGAGCAATGCAAGCTCTACTCATCCTTCAAACTTTAGATCAAGGGTCTTACCATATCTTACTATTTTGCCTAAATCCAGAATAAAAAAAATATTCCTCATTTGTGTTCTGATAAGACATCATATGTACTTTATTATTTTTCACTTCATCCATGTTAGTTTGTGTGCCTTTTTATACTCTGAGTTCATTGGAACCAAGAAATGTTGAAGTTCATGGGTCAGCACATCTTGTGAACCTCCCTCCATGCTTGATGCTAGTGGACCTGCACTAAATACTGAGTTCCTGCTTTGCGCCTTTGTTCCTATTGGTGGCCTTACCAGGGTGCCCTCACTGCCCCCTTTTACTCAAATTCTGCCTGGCTCACTTCCTAAAGCCTTCACTGACTAATGTAGCAGTGCACACCCTCACTGCTTTGCTTTAGGGAAATGAGTTTGCCTGTATTAGTTTATTTTACCATGACGTTTCCAGGCGTTAATTAACTGTTAAAAACAGGGACCACTAGAACCATTTGCACTATGCTTCTTTCAGTTGTCTTCCTCACAGATTGCTGACCACTTCCATCTATTCAGCTCTCATAAAGCCCGAGTAACTTCCAATTCTGATTGATTACAAGGACGCTTCCAAACAGAATGACAGAAGTGAAGCCAATCTCAGATGATCTTTTTCTGCAGATAACAGACATATGCTACCCAGTACTCTAGGGAAAAAGCTCACTATTCTAGGTTTGTCAAGGAAACGCAGTGGCTACATCAATGGGCTCAAACATAGCAATTGGGAGGATGGTGTAGGACCAGGCAGTGTTTTGTTCTGGACCTAACAACAAGGAACAACTACGCTAGTCTTTTAACCTAGCTTAGAAGAGGTTAGAGCACCGTCATCATAATGGAGTTCATGTTCCTAATGAAGAGTCTTCCTACAGACTGTGATAGTGACCTGATGTTTCTTTTTAAATGCTTTGTCCTTGTTTTCGCTTCTGAGCATCTGTGTAAAATAAAATAGGTGAATGTACCTATTGAATATACAGTGAATGACATACCCAAGATCACTCACCTACTCATTAGTAGAATCAAGCCTAAAATGTATGGCTATCGTGCTTCTTGTTCTAGTGATTTCCCAAGGTAAGGAAGAATTATCTACATAGGTTACTCCATTGTGATAACCGAGCTCATTGCCATCATGTTGATTCCAACAGATTGGAAGTGACCCATAGTGTTTCCAAGGCTGTAATCTTTAGTAAGCTTAAATTTTCCTCTTGCCAGTCATCAATGTGCTATTTGTCTAGGAATCAATGTTCTTCTTAAGGAAATCCGTGTTTAGTATGTTTGAGTAACCATGCAGCTGAAGCATTAATGTGAGTGTTTCAGCATGTAACTGCTACTCAAAATTGTTGAGAGTAGACTACTAGAATCTTGACCTGTCTTAATGAAGTTAAGTATAAGGGAAGGCAGAGACCATGTTTGTGAAATGTAGATGTGCAGCACTTAAAAAAATCTGTATGAGTTTGTATTTGATTCCATCACCAAGTATTAAATTTCTACAATGTGTTAGGAGCTGAGAACATGATGGAAAATCCATCTGAGGAACTCTGCATAGGGAAGACATTCATCAACCATAATGATATGTCTAAAACAGAATTAGGTGTCTTACACTCAATAAAACTACTCATTTGACAATATTAAGGTGAGCCTGCGGACTATGCCATTGCAGTCCACATTGGACCCTGCTAACCGCAAGGTCAGCAATTTTAACGCACTAGCCACTCTGTGGGAGAAAGGTGAGGCTTTCTCCTCCTGTGAAGATGTACAGCCTTGGAAACACTACTGTCTTGCTTGCTATGACAGTGGGATTTGGCGATGTTTTTATGATCAGTTATTTAACTATCATATCATCTCTTGAGTTAGAAAATGCGATCCAATTTCACTTTTCTTTCTCACTCCAACATCTGTTCATTCAACAAATCTTGCTCATTTGGATCTCAGACATGTTTTGAGAGTCTTGCCATTCCTTTATGCTATCACGGCTGTGACCTAGGTCTTTAGTTCTTCCTTGGAAAATCATAGCTGTTTGCCTAGATTTCAGTCTTTTGCCCACATTGGCAGTAGAGAATACATTCTTGCAAATTACATCATGTTACTCTAGTTTACGCAGTCCTTCCCCCCCGCCCGCCCCCTGCTAAAATTAAGTCCAATTTCCTTAGCTGGACTCTGTTTCGGAGATCAGCTGAAGCTCGGTTCTCATTGTGATTTCCCACCATTCCCTCTCACTGGAGCCACTCTGTTGACCTAACAAATGGCAGACCCTTTGTTGACTGCAAGTATTCATATATTACTATTCTGTGTCTGGTAAATTCATTTAAGACCTATCTCAAAAATCTCCTTTTCGAAACACTCCTTGCTTTATCTTATGCAGTGGTTCTCAACCTTCCTAATGCTGCGACCCTTTAATGCAGTTCCTCATGTTATAGTGACCCCCCCCCACACCATAAAATTATTTTTTATGCTACTTCATAACTGTAATTTTGCTATTGTTATGAATTGGGTGACCCCTGTGAAAGGGTCGCTTGACCCCAAAAGAGGTTGTGACCCAGAGGTTAAGAACCGCTGCTCTAAAGACAGAGTAGAACTGTCCCTGTGGGTTTCCAAGACTAAATCTTTAAAGGAGTAGAAAGCCACATCTTTGTCCTGCTTGTGGGTTTGAACTATCGACCTTGCGATTAATAGCCCATTTCATAATCTACTATGCCATTTGATACTCTTAACCAACCTCATTTTACCGATGAAGAAAAGAAGGCTGGAGATGTTTGGTTACATTGCCAATTTAACACAATTGGTAAATATAGCACCAGAATTAGAACTCGGCACTTATCTGCCTGTAGAGGTTATGTTTATAACCATCATGTTCTACCACACTATTGGCATCTTGAGATCTGAGATTGCATCATCAGTTAGGCCACAGTACTTACAGAGTGCGTTCTATGCATTAAGCACTCTGTTCTGGAAGCTGAGGATTTAGCAACAAGCAGAAATGGACAAGAACTTCAGTTTTATTGGTGCTTAAGCTCTGTAAATTCTGGTGGAAGGAGACTGAGGAACAAAATAAGTAAGCAGTAAAGTCATCAAAGGAAATAGGCTTCATGAAGTGGGGGAGGCAGATAAAGTGGAACCAAAGGGATAAATAAGATAGACAAGTAAAGCTTCGTGGAGAGGTTGGCATTTTAGCCAAACCTGGCAGGAAGTGAGAGAGTAGGAAATGAAGAGGTAGAGAATGGGCGGCAATGGGGTGTCGGAGCAGGGAGACCTTTGCAAGGACTTAAGATTGTCCTCCAAGAAATATGAAGTCCAATGGAGAGTTGTTTTTAACAAAGATTAATGTAGTCAGGTGGCTGTTTTCAAAGGATCACTCCAGGTGTTATACTGAGAATAAATAAACTCTTAAGAGTGGCTGTTGAGATAGGAACCGTAAACACAGGGAATTTAGGGCGGATGATCCCTTCAGGACCAATGGTGTGAGTGGAGATACCAGGAGGGTAGAGGGAGGGTGGGTTGGAAAGGGGGAACCTTTTACAAGGATCTACATGTGACCTCCTCCCTGGGGGACGGACAACAGAAAAGTGGGTGATGGGAGATGTTGGACAGGGCAAGATATGACAAAATAATAATTTATAAATTATCAAGGGTTCATGAGGGAGGGGGAAGCCGGGAGGGAAGGGGAAAAATGAGGACCTGATGCCAGGAGCTTAAGTGGAGAGCAAATGTTTTGAGAATGATGAGGGCAATGAATGTACAAACGTGCTTTACACAATTGATGTATGTATGGGTTGTGATAAGAGTTGTATGAGCCCCTAAGAAAACGATTTTTTTAAAAAAAAGAGTGGCTGTTGAGATGAGGCTATATACTCCTGTAAAGATTTGCTGCCTCTGAAACCCACAGAGGCAATCTACTCTATCTTATAGGGTCGCTATGAGTCAGAATCAACTGGGCAGCAGGGAGTAAGTGAGAGTGAAGAGTGGCCCTTGGGATTTACCCTTGTCCAGACCCTTTCTGCCCCTTCATTGTTGATCTTGGTACTTACTAAGACTAATAATTTATTCACTATAAATAAGGAGGATATAAGAGTAGATAGAAACAAGTCTTTTTGGACATCCCCTCACAGAAGGGTCACAAGGAAGGGAAAAGCCAGCCAGGGTGCAGTATAGCACTGACAATACACGCAATGTTTCTCAAGTTCTTTAATGCTCTCACCCACCCCAACCCACTATCATGACCCCAGTTCTACCTTACAAATCTGGCTAGACCTGAGCATGTACACTGGTACATATAGGAGCTCTCAATACACAGAATCCAGGACAGATAAACCTGTCAGGGGCAATAATGAGAGTAGTGATACCATGAGGTTACTGGAAGGTGGGGGTAGAAAGGGGGAACTGATAGCAATGATCGACATACAACAGGGGGGACGAACAACAGAAACATGAGCAAAGGTAGACAGCAAATAGTGTAAAATATGAAAATAAAAATAATGTATAAATTATCAAGGGTTCATAAGGGTGGGGGATGGAGGGAGAAAAAGAGGAGCTGATACCAAGGGTTCAAGTAGAAGGAAAATGTTTTGGAAATGATGATGGAAACATATGTACAAAAGGGCTTGATACAATAGATGTATGGATTGTTGTAAGACCCCCCCAATAAAATGATTTATTAAAATAAAATGGTGAAAAACAAGTATTTTGTACTTTAGTTATGCTTCTCTTGTTTAGAAAATAATTTTTTTCCAGAGTACTATATTATGTATTAATTAGTTGTTACTGTGTCGTGATTTTGGTGTTCCAAATAGTCAGCACAGAAGTTGTTACATAACCCATTAATTACAATCAGGTCGGTTCTAACTAATGGTAACTCATAATTTCCAAAGCTATATAAGTCTTTTTGAGAGCAGTATCAAAAGCTCACAATTTTTCATAGCAATCCAACATCAAAATCACATATGTAGATAATAAAAATATTTAAATATGCATTAGACATTTGATTACAAGTTAATATTTTAGAAGTGTGGTAATGGCATGGTGGCTCAGCAATTAAGAATTTGCATGCTAACTGAAACATCCACAGGCCAAATCCATTAGCTAGTCACTGGGGGAAATATTTGGCAGTCTGCTTCCAAAAACACTTACAGCCTTGGGAACCATATGGGACACTTCTCTCTGTACCATAGCATTGCTGAGTTAAAATCAACTCAATGCCAACAGTGATTTAGCTTTTTAAAATATGGTATAGTCATTAGATTTTATAAAGAGGATTACCAGAAATAACTAATGAAGTGGTTACTGACAGAACTAATGGTATCTAGATTTTGTTTTAAATTACCCCTGCAAAAATAAGCAGGTGATAAAATATGATAACTATATTGACAATTATTAAATCAGGTGATAGATACGAATAGTTTTTTTAAGTCCTATGTACGTTTACATGTATTTGAAACATCTATGGTAAGTCAAAAATATATAGAGGAAAAATTACATTTTTAAAATAATTTTACTTTTAATAGTTTATTACAAGAATATAATCAGGTACGTCCCATATACATAATAATTTACATGTTAGTTATCCTATATATTCGAGTATAAGCCGACCCAAATATATGTCAAGGCACCTAATTTTACCACAAAAAACTGCATTAAAAATGTGCTGAAAAACGCGGCTTATACATGAGTATATATGGTATCTTAAAACCAATTGTCATCAACTCAACCCCAGGACATGATGACTCCATGGCTAATTTTTAGATCGATCTCCAGACCTTTCTTCTGAGGGACACCTCTGAGTGGACCTGAGCCTACAAGTTTTTGTTAGCAGCCGAGAATGCATGTTTGTAATATGTACCATCCAGGAACAACCTAAATATTAACAGACAATAAAACTAGTGTAATCTATGTAGTGGAACACTATGAAGTCCTTAAATGGTTTTACAAGATTACTTAATGACATCTTTAAATGTCACAAGAAAATGTAAAGCAAAAAAGAAGTGGAAAAGTATGCAGAATACTGTCCCAATTTTGACCCCAAAAGTCTCTATAAAAATTTACTGATAGGGGACTTAAAGGAAATACACTAAATTAGTAGTAAGTTTATTTCTAGGTAGTAGGGCTAGGTGGTTTTTATTTGATTCTTTCTACTTCTCTGTATTATTTTCCATTTTTAAAAATCAACTTACCTACTCTTATTCAAGTCCATCAACAGAAAGATGTTATGAAAATGTCAGGTTTAATTCTTTTGTTTTGACCCAGTCATATTCCTTACATGAGATCAGGAAATATTCAAATAAGGAGAAAATTCATATTCTGAGATGCTTATGGAATTGCTCTTTTATATTAGTGGAAATAATAGAAATGCCAAAATGACCAACAAATGGAAAATTATCCAATTATGGTACATCTATCTCATGCAGCCAGTTCTTTTTTTCCCCCTAAAGAACTAAATACAGGGATTGTTCGTGGTATCATAAAAAGGAAGATAGCAAATTTGTACATAATATGATCTCAATAATGTTTTTAATCAAATATTGAAGACAGCCAACATGTTAGTGCATTGTAGATGATTTTAATGTTTCTACTTTATTTCTGAATTGCTTATACTGAGCACATATTACTTTATACTTATAAGAAGACAGTCAAAATGTTAGTATATTATAAGTGATTCTAATTCTAGTTTCTATATTTCCTAAACTGTCTAAACTGAGGGTCTGTTGCTTTATAATTTTTTGAAAACATTCTTTCAATGCATTAGAGAAGGAGAGAGTGAAGGGAGAAGGAAATGTATGCTTAAGGAGTAAAGAGGAGGCTGGGAACCACTGCTAGGGCAAATCATGCTAATGAAAAGGAAGTGAAGGATTGCTAAACCAAAAGCTAAATTTTCTGTAACGAGGCAAAACACCTGTTTAGTTTTGTGTCTTCCAGCTTTGCTTATTAGTCTGGCGAGAGAATTAGGGTGAGTAATTGCTGTCATCTAGGATTTAGGAGCATTTGGCAAACGTTCAGGCAGTCCGTGGTGCTGTTTTTCCTCCTTCACAGTTGATGGGAAGATGCTTTTGCAAACTGTAAAATTTCTAAACAATAATAGTAGTAGCTTTTATGTATCTCTGTGGCCGCTGTCCTAATTATGGCCCTCACCCTACTTATTTAAACTTGCCAACTGCTCTTCCTGCCTCAGTCTGTCCCTCCCACCTCCTACATTAGCGCCCAGAGTTCTCTTTCTCTAAAGTACTAGTCAAATGGTATTACTTCGCCTGTGTTCGCTGTCCACTGCCTTCGAATCTCTGAACTTTTAAGCCACCAACTTGGAGCTCTTTATGTTGTGGGCTAAATATAACTTTCCACCCTGAGCCCCTCCGTATCCTTTTCAGTTTTTTGTTTGCATGTTGCTCTTTTTTCGGCCCCATCTTTAACTTACCATTCTCTTTATCCCAGCTTTGCTACCACTCCTTATTTTGTGCTAAAACAGCGGTTCTCAACCTGTGGGTCACGACCACTTTGGGGGTCGAACTACCCTTTCACAGGGGTCACCAGATTCATAACGATAGCAAAATGAAAGTGATGAAGTATCAACGAAAATAATTTTATGGTTGGGGGGGGTCACCACAACATGAGGTACTGTATTAAAGGTTCACGGCATTAGGAAGGTTGAGAACCACTGCTCTAAAACATTGGCGGGTCCAACAAGTTCTATGACTTATATCCCCACGTTGGTTCTGCTGTAAACAGGTGACTTCGTGACCTTTATTATGTTACTTTAATCTCTTTAAATGTCACCAGATTTCTTCATCCTCATAATGTTAGTACCTACTTCAGAGCTGTCAGGAGTCATTCAGGTTATGAATGCAAAAGGCTGTGGTAAACTGAATGCATGGCACACAGGGCATTATTTTCTGCCTACTTCGGTCAGGATGCTTTTGAGTTCAACTAACAGATACCCAAATGAGAGTGTCTTGGACAATGAGCAATGAAGTCTGGAGGTAAGGCCGTAGTGCAGCAGCTCAGCCATATCAGGGACACGGGGTCTCCCATCTTTCTGCTTCACTCTTCTTCCCCTCTTGTTTTCTTGGGCTTGTTCCCCTAGTGGTCCACAGATAGCTGCTAGAATCTTATGTGCCACAGGCAGACAACAGTGTTCAGAGACAGAAAAAGGTGAAGTCCCTATTATAGGTCCCTTTTTCAGACCTACAATATATCTAGAAACTTCCGCTTCACCTCTTCCTCCCTTTACCCTGTAATGGTTCCCTTGTGTCTAATTGGCAAGCATTGTAGCATATGCCTGTGCCTAAACCAGTCATCGCTGGGAAATGGAATGAATAGTTCAGAACAGCCTTGATTCACTCCCCGGTGCTGGCTCCCTTTCAAGTTTCCTGAAGGAGTAAATGGTCAGAAAAAGACATAGTAGAGGCCATTAAGGAGGAAAAAGATTGTGGTGGTACAGTGTTTTCAGGGGTGGCCCTAGTCTGTTAAAGCAGGGAAATTAAAAGAATAGCCTCAAAGACAGTGTAATGATCGTGGATAAAAATTTGGGTCACGGCATACAAAATGAGCAAACAATTGGGGTGGGAAGAGTAGGAAACTTTATTTTCTTTTACACCCTCATTTTACAGTTTATCTTTATGCCTAACCAGGTATGCAGTGGAGCCGATGAAGACCCTGATGATAAAAATGCGCCATTTCGACAACGCCCATTTTGCAAATATAAAGGGCACACTGCTGATCTTCTTGACCTTTCATGGTCCAAAGTAAGAAATAATATTTTAATTGCATATGAATTCTAAGTAACTGTGACTTTTAGGATTAAAAAAATTGTTTTGTCTGCGTGATTGTCACACTGTCCAGTGTTTTAATGTTCATATTTACAGACACACACTATAAGAGTTACCTATAAATCGAAGTAAAAAAGAAACATCAGTTTAAACTAATAAAAATGTTTATATTACTAAATGACTTCAATCTGAAGTTTTCTACATTTTATAAGCAGTCATTTTGCAAACTAGCCTTAACAAAATGGATGGACCACTGAGGCAAAAAGAAACAATGTGAGGGTTATGCCTGACCTCCTCCAGTTCCCAAGGCCAATTGCCACAAGGCATACCTCCACCCTCCATCCCCTTCTGGGACCAATTCCGGTACCACCCCTGCCTCCCATGTACTCTCTACGTTTTGCAAATATAAAGGGCATGCTGCTGATCTTCTTAACCCTTCAAGGTCCAAAATTGGGCTTGATAATCTGTTGCTATGGCCACACAGAACCCAAAGACAATACTCATGATTATGGAACTTATTAGGGAAGTTAACAGGTTACAATCCAACATCAGAAATACTAAGGATACAGTTGTTCAGTCAGGTGAGTCTCTTTTCTGCCATTCCCTTGGGTGGGTTTCTCGCTGGTCCTCAGCCTCTTAGCCCAGCCTCTGCTTCTGCAATGTTAGAAAGCATGGTAGGGCTGCCATTGAAAGCTCAAAGGGCTTGTCACTTCACCATAAGCTTCAACCAGAAGGCACTCAGGTCCACCTCAATAGGTCAACAAAACTTCTATAAGCAACTTTACTTGCTCTTTGGGCCAGGAAATTCATACCACTCTGTTGCATGTCTGACTTCTGGTTCTGGTTCTCTGGTGTCAAAGCTGTCTCCTGGCTCAGGGAGCTTCAATGCACAAGGGATATCAGTGTCCAAAGATGCCCTCTACTCCTGGCTCTTCTCTTTTGCTGATAGTGAGATTCTCCTCTCCCCCCCTCTCCTCGGCTTCTGAGATGACTGTTCTTATACCCAGCAGAATAGCAATCACAATTAAAACCCTTCTAAACAGTAACTCACAGCTGAATCGTTTAATCCAAGCAGTTTCTTCTCCCATCTTCATACCCAGACCCATCAAGAAAATGAAGGTCATTTGTGAGCGTTACAAAGGCAATAGCTGGAAGAGTCATTAAATAACGCATTGCATTGCAACGATGAAAGTGAAATCTGATATATCTAATCAACACTGCTTTTGAGCTAGTTGCCTGAATGGTGACATTTCTGCTTTGGGTTTCAAAATTGTAATCTATAAATCCATTGTGAATCTTCATTTTTGTTTCACACAGCCCCCATCTTTAGAGAAAAATTATTTCAGAAATAAAGGGGCTATTTTGCTATCAATTAGATATCTTAGCAGTTTTGCCAAAATTTGAAGAGCTATTTTAAATTTTATGTACTGTGTTCAATCATGGAGCACGTGTCAGATTTTTTGCATAATTACATTATGCATAATGGTGTTGCATTTGTGGACAAAAAGGATCTATTTTGAAGCACAATACTGTGTGATGGGATAATGTCTATCCAATCAGTACAAATATTATTCAAATTTATGCACTAACCACTAAAGCCTAGTGATAAAGAAATTGAAGTCTACCAACATCTTTGGTCTGAAATTGATCAATTAGGTAATCAAGATTCGTTGATAATTATTGGTGATTGGAATGAAATTGTTGAAACCAGAGAGGAAGAACAGTAGTTGCAAAATATAGCCTTGGTGATAAAAATTAAGGTGGAGATTACATTATAGAATTTTGCAAGACCAACTAGACAGGAAAGAAAAGATCAAAGTGGATATCAGAAGAGAAGCTGAAATAGGCACTAATGTAAACGGAACAAAGGAATAAATAAGCATGGTTTAAAATCAGGGAAGGCATGTGTCAATATTATATCCTTTCACCATACTTATTCAATCTGTATGCTGAGCAAATAATCAGAGAAGCTGGATTATATGAGGGATTATAAGCATCAGGATTGGAGGAAGCTTTATTAAGAACCTGTGATATACAGGTGACACACCTTGCTTGCTGAAAGTGAAGAGGACTTGAAGCATTTGCTGATAAATATCGATTGCAGCCTTCAGTATGGATTACAACACAATGTAAAGAAAACATAAATCCTCACAACTGAACTAATATTGAACATCATGATAAATGGAGAACAACTGAAGTTGTCAAGGATTTCTTCTTGGTTGGATATATGAAGGGGTCCCCACCACCACCACAAAAAAAAATGGAAAAAAGCTCTTCTGGGCAGAGCTTTCAGTTTTCTACTAAGCGAGCATTGAGCAACTCGCTCTGAGTTAGTGCACCTAGTGGCGCCGCCTGGGAAGATTCTCTCTGGTCACAGTGATTTTTTTTTTGTAAAAGGAGTTTTACTCAAACCTTCATTTTTTGTAATGGCCAGTTGTGGCTGCGAAATTTTGTTTCCTGCTTGGGAAAAATGCCACAGAAACTGTTGTGATGTTGAACACAGCGTTCAAGGACAGCATTACAGGAAAAACTCAAGTGTATGAGTAGTTTTCTCATTCAAAAACAGGTGAAATGTCGATTGATAACAAACCTCGTTCTGGAGGTCAGTCAGTTTCACGACTTGTACATTTGGAGTTCATTCCACCAGGTCAGACTGTTAATCAAGTCTTCTATTTAGAGATTCTGAAAAGATAACATAACAGTGTGTGACCAAAAAAGGCCTGATTTGTGACAGACGGGGGTCTGGTTTTGCCACCATGATAATGCACCTGCTCATACAGCCATCGCAGAGTGCCAGTTTTTGGCAAAAATCAGCATGCCTCTCTTGCCCCTGAGCTTGCTCCCTGTGACTTCTTTTTGTTTTTGAAAATTAAGTGGGACATGAAAAGATGGCGATTTGATGATATAAAAGTCAGTAAAGAATAAAACGAGGGAGTTGCTGTAAGCCATCCAAACTAATGAGTTTGAAAAATGCTTCCAAAAATGGAAACACAGATTTGACCAATGTATTAAGTATAATGGAGAGTACTTTGAAGGTAATAATGTTGTTTTGTAAAAAAAAAATTAAATACATAGCTTTGGGGAAAAACTTCATTTGGGGGGAGTCGTACTCCTTGTATAATCAATGCCCTTGAGAATAGCCTTCGGTATCAAAAGGCATTGCATTGTGTAAATCTGCTGTGTAAGACCTCTTTAAAGTGTTAAAAAACAAGGTTGTTATTTTGAGGACTATGGTGTTCCTGACCAAAGCCATGGTATTTTCAATTGCCTTGCATGCATGTGAAAGTTGGATAAAGAAGACTAAGGAAAATTCAATATTTTAAAAATTATGATGCTGGTGAAGAATATTGAAAGTACCAGGAACTGCCAAAAGAACAAACAAATCTGTCTTGGACCAAGTACAGCCAGAATGCTCCTTAAAAGCAAAGCTGACAAGACTTGGTCTCATACACTTTAGGACTGTTTGCAGGGGCTACCTGTACCTGAAGGAGGACACCGTGCCTGGTAATGTTGAATCGCAGAGAAAATGAGGAAGACCTTCAACAAGATGGATTGACACACTGGCTCCGACAGGGGGCTCAAACATAAGGATAGTGCAGGCCTAGGCAGTGTTTCATTCATGTACATAGAGTCACTATGACTCATATCCCACATGAAGGCACCTAACAACAACAACACTAACAAACTTTCCACTTTCTTTGTATTAAAATGTCAGTATCATCATCTAAATTCCATTAAGAATTTAGGGCTGGGCAAGCATTGCATAAAAGCCTTAAATTGAGACAAAAAAGTTAACTGAGTTAACAAAATAATATCACTGAAACCAGTGATGTCATTAACATGTTAATTGTATTAGGGGAAACCCTAAATTTTGAATTATTCAATTTATGAATTGGTGCACCTATCATAACTTTTTAGATATTTTGAACGTTTTTCCTAACCCACTTGTCATAATATCTTGCTCTTTGTTAACAAGCTTGGTCCTCACTTTGGTTACAGGTAGTCTCATTTTTAAACTAATCATGCTATTGTACTCCTTCCCTACCTATTTCAATGAGTTCTGAGAAGATGGAAATCTAAGGTGTCCTTAATCTGATAACCATATTCATCTGAAATAAGTCCGCAGCCCATAGAGAATCTTGAATTCACTTTCTTAATGCAAGCAATTTTTTTTCCTGCATTGCCACATTAACTGGAAGACATTGGATATCCCTTGACCACCTTGTCAAAATTAATATGTTTTCTTTGAACTCATTATACTTAACCTTTCTCTGGCATTTGTTGATTTGGTGCTATTGATCTTTCTTAAAATGCTCCTCTTACCTTTGAAACCCTGTGCTTGTTGGTTTTCTTCCAGTCTCACTGACCTCTCCCCTTACGTCCTTCGTGGAGGCAGCAATAAATAGTCAAAAGAGCCTGAATCTTTAGAAGAGGATATTGGGATTTGACCTCAGATATTTCCATTTACAGGGACCCTGGTGACACACTGGTTAAGTGCTTGACTGCTAACTGAACGGTCAACAGTTCAATCCCTCCAAGGGAGAAAGATGTGCGAGTCTGCTTCTGTGAATGTTATAGCCTTGGCAGCCCTGCACCGTCAATGCCAACTCATAGAGACCCTCCTATAGGCACAGTAAAAGTTCCCCTGTGAGTTTCTGAGACTGCAACTCTGTACAGGAGTCCAAAGCCCTGTCATTCTCCCAAGAGGCAGCTGGTAGTTTTGAATTTCCAACCTTGTGGATTGCAGCCCAACTTGTAAGCACCATGCTATTGGGGGCTCCTATAACCTGCTGTCTACGAAGTACTTTGCTTTCACTCCAAACATTTGTACTGATCACTTTTTTGTTGTCACTTGCCTAAAGGCAATAGCTGGGAAGTAGGGAGGTCAGGATTAAAACTAAATGACTATCTTCCTGTGTCTGAACAACTCGTCACTACTAGGTAACAGGATGACGAAATGATTTACCTACCTCACAGGGTTTCTGTAGAGTACTAAGAGCAGTACATATCAAAAAATACTCAATATATGTCATTATTATTACCTTGATGTGTTTAATAACTTAAAGCATACCCCCCAAAACTAGGATCTTATTTGAATTTGTTTCATGGTTCAGTTCTCTATTTGACTAGATGACGTTTAGAAGTTAAAAAGCTTTTGACAGACAGGTGGTTGATTCTGAATGATGGGCCATCCATCACATTGCCTGAATCAGTTAGTTACCAGTACTCTTTTGCAGCTTTGAAAATTCTATAATCTATTCTGAGACATTTGACAAACTCTAACTACCTTGCCTAGGATGTGACAAGTACATCACTTTTCATTCCCATGCTGCATTATTGGACAGTTTTTTAAAAGACATTTCAAGTGACAATTAGGGATCCAAATGTGGATTGAAGTTCACCAGTATTATCAATGTGAAAATAAATGAATTGATGTCTTGTACTCAGAGCTATGACAACTACTTCAAACCCAACTAAACTCACTGCCTCAAGTCCGTGCGGGCTTAGCTCTCTGCCTGGGGCCCGGTCAGTTTCTTTGGACATGCATCAGAAGATCTGCTCTATCCCAATTTCAGAATAAATAATGTGAACAAGTCTTCCAATCAGTGAACTATCGTCATTGTTTAGGGAGAAGAAAAAAATCTTCAAAGTGAAGTGAACACTCTTGTTCTTTCTAATGTTGCATACAAAAATCATTTAAAAACCTCTTGCAACACACCTTGAAAGCTCACTTTTGTTATCTGAGTAGGTTCATGGGCTCCTTTGTTCATATGGTGGTAAAATAATCAAGGTCCTTTTCTCCACAGAACTACTTTCTGCTGTCTTCTTCGATGGATAAAACCGTCAGGTTGTGGCATATTTCCAGAAGAGAATGTCTTTGCTGTTTTCAACATATAGATTTTGTCACTGCCATAGCTTTTCATCCAAGAGTAAGTATTAGGTATACCTTTTGCTGTTGCTGTTTCATTCTTAGGATGTGAGGCAACCTGGCTTCTCCAGAGGAAACTAGGCTACCTACTGCTGTCAAGTCAGTTCTTCTCATTGTGACACTGTCGGCCAGCGTAAAACTGCAGCCTCATCTCTCTCCCACAGAGCAGCTCGTGGGTTAAACTGTCAACCTTGTGGTTAGCAGCCCAACGTGTAACCCACTGCACAACCACGCCGCCTTAACTAGACTACAAATGATCCACAGCCATATAGTTAAAAGCAACTTAATTCAGTGTTTCTTTGCTAAAAAAATAATGAAGGAAGTAAATATTTTGCTAAGCTGACCGAGTAGAACTTGGATTATTACATTCTAAGTATACAGTTAAAATGTTATTAAAATGTTTTCTGAGACATGACAAGGTATAGATAAAAAATAAAGGCATCCTATTAAATATAAGAGATATTGAAGATGGAAGAAAAGTCGGTAGATGGATTTAAAAAGAGAAATATGTAGGTGGGAAAATTGGGAGAGGAGGTAGGTAGAAAGAGGAAAGACTGTAAGAATCAAGACCGAAATTCATTTGTAAGAGATACATAGTTCCTATCAATTGTCAAAGTATTGTTAGATCAATGTCATTTCTTAATCCTTTTTAATGGCTATATTAGCTTTTCCCCCCACTATATATGTGCAGGAGAAGTTACCGGCTGAAGCTGACTGCTAATAACTATATTAAAATATATGAACTTAGAGCAGACCCACCAACTTTCACACCTTTACATTGATATATACATTCCCAGTCATATCCTCCTCTGTGTAGGTTTAACACCCATTATCTTTTTTTCCTGTTGCCGTTTTAAAATTTAATTATGTTAAAAAATATATTAAGAATCTGCAACCTGAACTAGTTTTCCGTGTATCATTATCACTTCCAACCATCTTCAAATGTTTTTCAACACTCCAGAGAGAAACTCAACATCCTTTAAATAATAACTCCCCATGTTGCCCTCCCCTTGTCCCTGGTAACCACCAGCAAACTTTGGTCTCTATGCATTTACCTGTTAAGTGTAGTTATACATTACTTGTCCTTTTGTGTTTTACTCATTTTAATAGTAATAATGAACAAAGTAGAGATTTTTTTTCTTGTTTGAGCATCCCCATTACTTACTCTTCACTTCTCATAGTACCAAAAATTAGATCAGCTTAGTGATGGGGTTGGTTTCAAATAGAGCACGGTTTCTCAACCTTGGCACTATTGACATTTTAGACTAAGTAATTCTTTGATGAGGGCCGAAGGGGAAAGGCTTTCTTAGCCATTTGAGTATGTTTTGCAATTTCTCTGGCCTCCATTGGCTGGATGCGAGTAATGCAAGTTACCTTCTTCACAATTGTAGCATCTAGATATTGCCGGATGTCCCTATGGGGTCATATTTTTTCCAGTTGAACCCTTGGTAGCAGGTCATATTGAGAGTTTAAATAGTGAAACTTCTCTGCTGATGTGTTTTCGTCATCCCAAATATACTGCCTGAGCCAGTGGGTTGCTGGCTGGTCTTTGATCCAAATGTTCATTGTATCCTAGGGAAAGATAATGGACAAATATATCTTTATGGGATTTTTCCCAACGGGGCTCTAACCAGATATACTTTTCTATCCCCTCCCCACCAAAAACAAATGTCTGTGATTAAATAAATTGAAAGCACTACCATAGTTCCCTTTTGGAGATCCGGAGTGCATGTTTACCTAAGTTCTGAGACTCCTGTTCAACTATCTGCTCCCATTCAACACACATTCAAACACACATCTGTGAACATCTACCAACATCAAACCCACCTAGTCTCCAAGGCTGTGAGTCTCTACTGGAGCACATAGTCCCATCTTTCTCCCACAGAGAAGCTGGTGTGTGTGAACCACTCACCTTGTAGTTAGCAGTCCAATACTTAACCCTACAGTGCCACTGGGGTTGAGGATATGATCAATGATTAGCGCATCAAAGTGAATAAACTAATGTTTGCTTGAAGACTACTTTAATACTTTTAAACTGACATCTACATGTTTTAAATATGACTTTCAGTGGACTTAATCTTTTGATTTGCTTTGGATTTCTCTTGACGTGGTCAAATGAATGTATTCTCTTTTGCCTTCTTCTCAGGATGACAGGTATTTTCTAAGTGGGTCATTGGATGGTAAGCTCCGCCTTTGGAATATACCTGACAAAAAAGTGGCTTTGTGGAATGAAGTCGATGGTCAAACAAAATTGATCACAGCCGCAAATTTCTGTCAGAATGGCAAATACGCAGTTATTGGGACATATGATGGCAGATGTATTTTCTATGATACAGAGGTAACTGATTGCTTTATATAGTTTATGTAATTGAATACTTAGAAAAACACTTGGGATTTCTTCTGGGCTTTCGCTACCTTATTTGTTAACTGGGGCAAATAGTATTAAGTCTTTCTGAGAATGGGATCTGATGACCTTCATTATTTCTTCTAATATTTCATGTATGTTTGCTTTCTTAGCATTTGAAATACCACACACAAATACATGTCCGGTCTACCAGAGGGCGCAACAGAGTCGGCAGAAAGATTACTGGAATTGAGCCTCTGCCAGGGGAGAATAAGGTACCATGCTGTTCAGAACCACTCTCTCCACACTCCATGTAGACTCCTAGAAATTACTTCTTAGTGGCTTCACAAAGAGTGCATTCCCTTTCCTATGGAATACTGCTTTTCCAAGTTTGAAAGGCATAACAAGTATTTGTTCTGCATGTTTGTATAAGTAGCCTTTTGGGGGGAATCAGAGCTTAATGTCAATTTTAAAATGAGATGTTTATTGATTTATTTTTAGATACTAGTCACTTCAAATGACTCCAGAATCAGGCTCTACGATCTCCGAGATTTGTCACTGTCCATGAAATACAAGGGTTATGTCAACAGCAGCAGCCAGATCAAAGCAAGTTTCAGGTAAATTCTCAAAAAGAGTTTGGAACGTTTCTCCCGTATTTCATTTTTTCACTTATGTATGCCTTCTGCTTTCACAATGTTTTTAGTATCTTTGCACTCTGAAAGACACTGTCATTTTATCATTACGTCACATTTATCTACCTGTATGCCAAAGTTAGAATCTTCCCCATTCTGTAGATGAAGACACAAAGACCCAGAAAATTAAGTGATTCAGTCACAATATTAGTTATAGAGGCAGGATTAGCAGGCTCCCTGGCCCAGCTTTTTGTTTTTGGTCCATTTATGTAAACTTTTACAAAATAATTTATTCTTTTTTCGATTTCGTTGTTGGAAATATATACCACAGAACATATTCCAATTCAATAATTTCTATGCACACAATTTGGTGACAACCACATTCTAAATTGGTGCGCTCCTTTTCACCCTACTTTTCCCAGTTGTTGGTTTAAAAGAAGGGTTGCTTCTTCTCCCCATCCTGCCCCATGATTCTGAGCCTCTTAAATACAATAAAACATGTTTTAGCGCCCAAAAGCACAATGTTCTCTATCTATACCTTTTTTAAAAACCAAACCTGTTGCCAATGAGTAAATTCTGACTCATAGCAACACTATATTGTGACAGAGTAAGACTGTTTCCTCAGACGTCACCTTTACAGGAGCAGATCAGCAGGTCTCTTCTCTAGTGGAGCCATTGATGGGTTGAAACCACCAACCTTTCGTTAGTAAAAAAGCACTTAGCAACTGTGTCACCAGGACACAGTTGAAAGGATTGTCCACCACTTTTCCCATCGAAAGGTGCAGTTCAAAACCACCAGCCAGTCCACAGGCGAAAGATGAGGCTGTCTACACCCATAAAGGTTTACAGACCTGGAAATCCACTGGGGAAAGTCTACTCCATCCTGCAGGGTTGTTAGAAGCTGGAACCAACTCGATGGCAGCTAGTTTGGTTTTAATTTTTCCCTTCTTAACCTGTTTCAACCCTTATCAGTTCTTCCCTTCTTGAATTACTTAGGAATCACCCAGTATCAAAGCGTTGATGCCTGGCCCCCATATCCAAAGCCTGAGGAGCCTGCATATCCAACATGCTCTCTCAAATGCCTTTTGAATATTTTAAAGTCAAAAAAGGTGCTGATAGAGCAAAACCTGAAACACCAAGTTTTCTTTCTTTTTCTTTTCACTCCCAAATTTAGCCATGATTTTACTTACCTCGTTAGTGGTTCAGAAGATAAGTATGTTTACATCTGGAGTACTTACCATGACCTAAGCAAGTTTACTTCTGTCAGAAGAGACCGAAATGATTTCTGGGAAGGTATTAAAGGTAAGTAAATACCTACTTTTGCATGTCTTATGAATGAATAATATTAAAGTGAAGATGTACTGAAAGTAAATTTGTGTTGGCATAATCTTAGACACATTGGCAGTTATAACTGCATTTGCTTTATGCTTGGCTTTACTTGCTTGATTTTTCTATTCTAAGGAAATGCTTAACACTAGAGTAAAGTTTGAGAAATCATGGAACCTCAGAAAAAGTCTGTGATAATTCTTTTGGAAATTATTTTGGGGTTTGTTTGTTTGTTTGTTTGTTTGTTTTAATAGTCCTTAGTTACTCTTCTGTTAAATTGAAAAGATAGTTGTCTATGAGGATGGGGAAATAGATCTATGAGCCTACATTTATAGGTTTAGTATTAAGGTAGCAGAAGGACATTGGGCCTCCACTCAAGTACTCCCTCA
>NW_022111327.1:15092902-15098827 GCF_000313985.2 Echinops telfairi | reverse complement strand
TAAATTATCAAGGGTTCATGAGGGAGGGGGGAGCTGGGAGGGAGGGGGGAAAATGAGGAATTGATACCAAGGACTCAAGTAGAAAGAAAATGTTTTGAAAATAATGATGGCAACAAATTTACAAAAGTGCTTGACACAATGGATGGAATTGTGGATTGTGATAAGAGTTGTATGAGCCCCCAATAAAATGATTTTTTTTAAAAATCTTCTCTTCTACAAAAGTGTAGCCTCCAGGAGGGCATAGGCTTGATATTTCTCATTTAAGAGTTGTATCGCAGTGTCTTGGCACTGTATGTGCTGGATGAGTGAATTAAAACAATGTAAAAGTGTTGTTCTTTTCTACTTGCCACAAATTAACAGCTTCTCAAGGTAGACAACAGTTTACAGGGCTGTAATTTCTTGCCATTTGAAGCATATAGTTTCAGAAGTTAACTCCAGTTATATAAAATCCTCAAATTCTGCAGTGAAATGAAACCACCAAGTAGTAGTGAGTCCCAATCATGTAAAAATGATATCTGCTAGTCAAAAAGAGTATGGTGAGACCATGTGATTTAGACTGTTAAGGAAAACAAGTTCATATTATTAAAATCAACCAGAGGGTAGTTTGTTGAACGTGTTTATATACTCTAGAGACAGACAGGCATTTTAGAGAGACAGACCCAACAATAGATACTGTATATATGGTGTACTAAGAATGCTTCTAAAAATATTTAAATGCTGAAAGGTTCTCAAGTATAGCTATGTAATTTAATCTCAAGTCACTCTCTAGTGGTAGTATGCATATTTCTACTATCCAAGTCTTTTCTCTTGAAGAAAAATTTTGATAAAAGTGAAGTTCAGTCTGGTCCTTCCTTTCATTTCAAAAGATTGAAAATGACTCTGAATCCAAATTATTCACCCATTAAAATTGACTAGTGGAAAATAGTTTTTGTTCTCTCTCTCTGTCTTCTATATCCTCTCACAATCAAATCCAGCTGCTGCTTTCTTCCAAGTCATTTGCCTTTCTCTTTTCTAGTGATACATTTTTATCCTCGATATCCCTTACACATCTTACAAAAAATTATAGCTTTCCAAATTTCATGGGAAAATGAAGGGTACATGCTTTTTTTGGTTTGTATTTTTAACTTCTAATGGAACTAAACTTCAGACACTTCACTAGATCCTTCTTTTTGCTCCAAAAACCATTTTATCAGGAGCTAATTGAGACATCATACCATTCCATAGTTCAATTATATCATGCAGTGTTGTACACTCGTGACCTACAATCAGTTTCAAAACATTTCTTCCTGAACTTCTTGGCAGCAGCTCCTCCCCACCGTCTCTGCTGTACCCCCCAGGACCCGTATTCTAGTTACTGTTGCTGTAGATTCACCTGTCCTTTTCTAAAAAGGTGTATCTAGGCAGCCCTGCTGATGCAATGGTTAGCTATTCAGCTGCTAACTGAAAGGTTAATAGTTCTGACCTACCAGCAGTTCCTCAGAAGATTGACCAGAATTTCTGCTCCCATAGAGGTTATAGCCTAGGACACCCTCAGACAGTTCTACTCTGTCATATAGGGTCACTATGACTCATAGGAAAACAATAGCTGTGAGCTAAGGGAAGTCTTTTAAACCCAAAAATATAGGATCATAAAATACATTTCATTGCCCATTCTTTTTCTTCATGATAATTTGAGCTTGTTTTCCTCATGTATAGAATGGTGACAATATGGAGTTGACAGAGTTGTATGATAATGGAGTTGACAGAGTTTTATGATAATAATTAAAAATAACATATGTACAACACTTTGCAAAATGCCTTGCATATATTATACACCATTAGGGTCTTCTCCAGGATTATATAATATAAAGCCTTGTATGTATATGATTGATTCTTTTCTAATCTTTCTCATATCCCTTCATCCTTTGCTGCTGCTGCTGCTGCTAGTACACAGCACGTGTTTGGGATATGTTGAAAAGGTGGTAAGGACTATTAAGAGGCTTAGGATATGTTTTTAGCAGATCTAAGAGAAATCATTTGCCTTGCGCCTTCTGTACACACCACCACAATTAAACTTTGCATTCTTTTCTTCTATTCTAACCAGTACTTAAATCTACAGTTTGCCTAATGTGTGATACAGGCAGTTGACATGAATTTGTTTTTTGAAATGTTTGTGAAACAACTGACAAACATCAGAAGCAGGCATTTTTGCTTTTCAGCATAGCTGCATTACAGTACAAACTAAAGAGTCAAAAGTGCTGTAAACATACACAGAGCCACGTTAGTATGTCAGCTGTAGACTAAAGCATACAGTCGGCCTGATTAGAAACCACTGCCAACATCAGGCATGCCTTGCTGTTCTTATTCTGCCATCTTTCCCACCCTTCGGGCCAAATGACATGAGCCATTAGTATTGAGGCCTAGACTACCCGAGCCCAGGGATCCAGACCCCCAAGAAATACCTAGATACTTGAATATAAGCTGACCTGAATATTATCCAAGGCACCTAATTTTACCATAAAAACTGCATTAAAAATTGCTGATCGAAAACCGATGGCAAGGAGGGTGTAGGAAACCTAGTAGGGCTTGAACAAAGGCAATGTAACCCAGAGGAATTACTAAAACCCAGATGAAGGCTGAGCATGACAGTGGGACAAGAAGAGGAAAGTCAAAGGAAATAAAGGAAAGAGCTAGCAAGCAAAGGGCATTTACAGAGGTCTAAAGTCAGACATGTACATATGTAAATGTATTCATGTATGACAATGGGGAAATAGATCTATGTGCATATATTTATAGGTTTAGTATTAAGGTAGCAGATGGACATTGGGCCTCTACTCAAGTACCCCCTTAATGCAAGAAAACTTTGTTCTAATAACCTGGCATTCTATGATGCTCACCTTCCTGACAAGATCGCTGAAGACAAATCCGGTGCATAATCAAATGTGGTGAAAAAAGCTGATGGTGCCCAGCTATCAAAAGATATCCTATATGGGGTCTTAAAGGCTTGAAGATAAACAGGCACCATCTAGCTGAGATGCACCATCTAGCTGAAGCAACAAAACCCACATGGAAGAAGCACACCAGCCTGTGTGATCATGAGATATCAATGGGATCAGGTATCAGGCATCTAAGACCCAGAACAAAATCATACGCAATGTGAATGGGAGGAGGGCAGCATGGAGTGGAGACCCAACGCCCATCTGTAGACAATTGGACATCCCCTCACAGAGAGGTCACAGGGAAGAGATGAGCCAGTCAGGGTGCAGTATAGCAATGATGAAACACATAGCTTTCCTCTAGTTCTTTAATGCTTCCTCCCCCCAACTATCATGATCCCAATTCTACCTTACAAATCCGGCTAGACCAGAGCATGTACACTGGTACAGATAAGAACTGGAAACACAGGGAATCCAGGACAGATAAACCCCGCAGGACCAATAATAAGAGTAGTGATACCAGGAGGGTAAGGGGAAGGTGTGGTAGGAAGGGGGAACCGATCACAAGGATCTACATATAACCCCCTCCCTGGGTGACGGACAAAAGAAAAGTGAATGAAAGGAGACATTGGACAGTGTAAGATATGACAAAATAAAGATTTCTAAATTATCAAGGGTTCATGAGGGGGTGGCAGGGAGGGAAGGGAAAAATGAGCTGATTCCAAGGGCTCAAGTAGAAATCAAATGTTTTGAGAACGATGATGGCAACAATTGTACAAATGTGTTGACACAATGGATGGATGGATGGATTGTGATAAGAGTTATACGAGCCCCCAATAAAATGATTTTTTTAATGTGCTGCAAAACTCGGCTTATACATGAGTATATACAGTTTATCCCAAACTAGGAAAGGACCAGCTCAGACAAGTCAGTAGAAATGAGCCTCAGAGAGGAGGAAAGGTGCAACAGAGTGAAGGGAGTTACAGGAAGGAGTCCAAATACAGAGACCAAAAAGGCCTGGAGAGAATCCGGAGGCTCTTGGGCATGGGGCAGTTGTGGTGGCAGGCTTCCTGTGTTCCTCAGTACCAACCAAAAGCTTTTACTTCTTTTTTTTGAAGGTGCAACAAAGGCAGACAACACAGAAGTTCTTCTCTCAGCTGACTTCACCGGAGCAATCAAAGTGTTTATTAATAAAAGGAAACATGTGTCTTAATTTGAAACCACATTCAAAGAAATATATCAGTAAATTTCTATATGTATCAGAACTGGAAAAAAATAATATTATAATGCTTCAGGCTGACATCTTTTTTAGTTTTTAATTGAAAGTTGTTCAAATATAATATATTTTTTGGAGAGGCAATGTTGATGATCTAGTAAACCCTGGGCTTCTAGGCTAGAAAAGAAGGTGACTAGAATAACATTGCCAAGCGTTAGACTTTATGTGTTGTTATGTTTGTGTTTTTATTATTAATTGTGAACATGCACAATTTTCTGCATGAATATATATTAATATATTAATCACATGTGTGTGCCTTTTGGTTACATGCACTAAAACTAACCGAGTTAAATTATTTCCGTGGCTCTTTCAGCTTCTTACCAGTGGGGAACGGGGAGTCTTGTTTCTAGGTTAACTTTCTTGTGCACAGAATTTCATTTTTTAAGAAAAGTGGTATCTTTTGTCTGAGTTACTGTTTTTGAAAATGTTATCTAGATTTTCACTAGGTCAATAGCCATGTGTAAATTGTTTTTATAAATTTCTCAACTTGGAGGACAAGATTTTTTTGTGGTCTAAATTGTGGACTTGAGAGTCTTTGCTTTGTATGTGTTTGGGTAATTTTTTTTTTGCCACACTGGAGCACAATGTTTCTATGTAAAGAATTATTTTCATTCTTTATTCATGAGCACCAGGCTTTGCTCACTTAAAAAAAAAATGAAGCCGCATTAAGGAGTGAGTCTTCTTTTTTACAATAATGTAAAAAGTAAACTGTTTACATTTTTTAAAGCATTGTAGTTTTAAAACTTAAGCTGTTTTTGTTTTGAGTTGTTGAATTTGAAAGCCTTTGTAAATATTGATATAATGTACCAATGAAATAACATCTGGGGCAGCATCCCCCTGACAATGTTGTTGATGGTTAGCATATGTTTCTGAAAATTAAATATGTATCATTAAAAGTTGGTCACCAACACTTGTTAAACATGTGGCTTTATTTTCAGTTGACTTCAGTAAATTGAAGAATGTAAGAAAACTAAATGCTTGTTTGAATCATTTCACTTTTAATAAGCAAAAGATCAGATTTGGGACTTCTAAATTATAGTGCAATCGCTGCATACCTGAAGTTTTTCATTCTTAGATTTATTTTGTTGTTGAGACTACACACAGCAAAGCAAACCAATTCAATAGTTGTCGCGTGTACAATTCAGAGACGTTAAGAACGTTCTTTGAGTTGTATAACCCCTTATACCCCCTTTTTCCAACTGTCCCTCCCCATCAACAAGGACTCACTGCCCTCTAAGTTTCCCGTCTAATCTTTTGAACGGAAAATATTTTGAGCTCACTGTTGTCAAATTGATCTCAAGATAGATAGCACACTATTTCAGGTAGGCGGTCTTCACTTTGAAGTAAACGGTTGGTTTGAAGAAGGTGTCCGCGGGCGTTTGGGGGTTGACAGTGTAAAGATGATCTCGGTTAGTAGTTTCCAGCATTCATCCAGCTATAAGCTTCTTGTTTTTTCCTGGAATGAATACTGCTTAGTCATCTATGAGTTTGTATGTTCTTTACCAAATGTGTTTTCAGAATATAAATGAGAACCTAGGGAGCTACAATTGTCCCCGTGTTAATCTAGCTTGTTTGGGAATGTTCTAGATTTTCTAGGTCACGGCATGTTTGCTTTCATTTTGCCCTTACACTTGTTTCCACTTGCAAGTTTAATGCACACGCTTTTCTCCCGCATCTCCTCTCCTCACTTCCCTTGTCTCCTCACTCTCCCCTTACTTTTGATCTCCCCCTTTA
>NW_022111327.1:15059452-15092802 GCF_000313985.2 Echinops telfairi | reverse complement strand
CCGCCCTCCTTATCTTGGCTCTCATTCTTCCCTACCATGCCTGACAAATGAAATTATCACACCTTGGCTTACTCTTCAGTCACAAAGGGTCCTTAATCTCAAGTTCTGGGTGGCAGTATGATTGGCTCCCTATTTCTTCTTGGGTCTTGATTGTCTTCAATTCATTGAGGCGACTTGGTTCTTACTGACCTCTGCCTGAGGACTTGGAGTCGGCAGTGGTGCCGCTTGTCCCAATTGCATATAATCAGGGTGCTATCATACGAATATTTCTTGGTATGTTCTACATGATGATTTGAGTAAAAGGGGAAAGGTCTGGAATCAAGCATAAAAAGATATTATTTACCAACACTTTTAAGTTTCCTGAATGTTTGTTTACACTAACTAGCTATATAATTTCACTGCAAAATTACAAATCAAAAAGTGAGTTTGAAAAGGTAGCATCAAGATGTATACAAAGACTGAAGATGATCCCTCCCAAATTACTGCTGGAGACTCTCTATAATACATGTGTTGGCATTATCAGAAAGAGTGCAGACTGTACAAACAGAAACTGGAATTTGGGTTCTGGTCATAGTGCAGTAGTCACACAAGCTTTTGTCTTCTGTCAACCTCCATTTTTTTTCCTCTCTAAAATGAGCATCTCCGTGCTATGAAGTCCATTCTGACTCATAGTTGTGTGTAATGGTCCAAACTGCCCCTGTGGGTTTCCGAGGCTGGAAGCCTTTTCAGGAGCAGAAAGCCTCACCTTTCTCCCCAGGAACAGCAGGTGGATTTGAACTGCTGACTTCCCGGTTAGCAGCCCAATGGATAACTCACTATGCTACCAGGATGCCCTATAAAATGAGAATACCGAAGTCAAATTGTAAAGCTGTATTGAGAAATCATGAGTATGTCAAACTTAGTGCCTGCCAGTAAGTATACTCAACAAGTAAATTTCTCATGATCTCTCCCCAGTTCCCAGAGTGCTTTAACACCAAAAAAATAAGTCAGTTGATAGCCATCTTTTCCAGACATCAAAATTGCATGAGTGACTATCATTGTGGGATTGACAGAGGTCACTGTTCTTTTCCTCCAAAGACACTTGATTAGAATAAAAAACTGTTGCTATCTATTATCATCTTCATAAGAGGAGAACCATTTAATACTGGGGGAGAATAATGACAGCACAATCTAATCTTAGACCATCAAAATGAGTGAACTTCATTTTTACAAAATCAACTCCATTTCCTTATTTTCTCAATTACTTTGGTGAAAATTTCATCATGGACTTGGTGTACCAGGGGGTAGTGAAGGACTGCAGTAGTTGATGAACAAGTGAGTTTGCTTGAACCTTTTCCTCTCTGTTTCATGGACTGTAATCGGAATTAAAATCTCAGTGAGGACGTCTTTTAGCATGTCCATTTCTCTGGTCTTCAAATTATACAGCTGGACAGTTGTTTTCTTCCTCTTGGGGATGTGTGTTTCACTGTAATACAGCTATCTCCGAAATAGGAATTTTAATTGAAAACCTCTGAGAATCAGAGGCCAGATCTCCCCATGCATGTGAGAAATGGAGTTTTCAGAATATTTTTAATGGCCTTACTTATTATAAAAACTGAAAGTGATGTTTCGGATTAAGGCATGTTAGGATTTAGTGGTTTTCAAGAGCAACACATTCCCAAGTTCTCGAGTTTCTAGCTTCCTGCCTTACTGAGACATTCACAAGTATATATTGAGCATCTACTATGTACAGAACTGCTGAAATGGGAAGAGTAAGGCAACAAGTACACAGTTTGGTACTCTCTTGGGGCTGAGGCCCCAGAAAGTCCCTCCTTTGCTCCCTCCCTTCCTAATAACTCATGGCAGCCACTGGTTTTTCAACCTTTGTTCACATAATAGTACCAACAGCAAGGATGGTAGAGGTCAAAGAGTCTAAAAGTCCAGGCATAAGTCAGACAAAGAAAATGAATGGGTGGTCCAGCATAGGGTCTTCATTTTCAGTAATCTTTTTGGCATTATACTTCATATATATAATTTAATACTCAATCATTTTTAAAAGGCATGCGATCATCACCACAATCAAATTCAGAGCATTTTCTTCTCGTACTCATTCCTGCCCCATTCTCCCCTACCATGCCCCTAGACAGTTATCAATCCAATTACTGTCTCTGGAGATCAACGAATCCTGATTAACAGAAAATCCTGCAACACAGAACAAGCAAACAAAAACACTGCCTAAAAAACACAAAAACCTCAATCAAAAAGAAAGCAGAAAATATTAAAAACCGAAACAATTTTAAAATGGATCCAAAGGGCGATCAAATGCTAAGTATAAACATTTTATCCTAACGATATCTTCCATAGTCGGGCTGTCTGATAGCAACCCCCTGCAATCTGTCTTCTTTCCAAAAACCTTACCTGTCTTCTGTTTTGGAACCAACTCCTTGGGCTAGCACCATCCCGCCCACAGCTACTCACTTGTTTCCTTCTGAAGCAGGGCCCTGTTTGTTTGGTTTTGGTTTTTCTAGATCAAAGCTCAAATTCATCATCTAGTCTCCTAGGAAACCCAGGCAGGTCTCCCCACCCCCACCCTCACAGTCACTTTCCTACTGTAGATACATGCACATGAAATACATTCACAGTTGTTAAATGAAGCCAATAACGAGGTTGTGTGTGAAGGGGAAGGGAGAAATTGGCCACCTTAGTCACAGGCACATCAGATAGCATCAGAAAGGATACCCCAGGGGGCCCAAGCAGATTTTGCTTGTGTATGTTGCTACTTTGCATTACTTTTTTAAAATATTTTTTTATCTGGAATAACTATAGCTTTACAGCAAAGTTGCAAAGAAAATACACAGTCTCCATATCTTCTTCACCCAATTTCATTACCATAGTACATGTATGCAAACTAAGGAACCTCTGAAATTACAGAAAAAGGGAGCATTGGGCCTGGGCGGAGAACAAGCAATGTGTAGCTAATTGCCTCTGTAACTAATGGCCTCCTTTGCTGTGACACAAGAAAAACTGGATCGTGCCCAGCTACCATTACTAAGCATGATGAAAGAGTCTGTAGACTAGAATCTCACATTTTCATGACTCATAGCGGCTGGATGAACCCCAGAAACTATGGACCTGTGACAATCTTTAAACCTTAAACTGAAAATATTCCCTCAGGTCATCTGAAAAACAAACATTGGTTTAACTTAACTAGTTAAAAAAATTGCCTTGCATATTACACTCACAATCTATCTATAGGAGATCAAAATGACAAGCCAAACCAAACCAAACCAAAGTCATTGAGTCAATTCTGGCTTACAGCGACCCTATAGGCAGTGTAGAACTGCCCCTGTGGGTTTCCAAGACTCTAACACGTCTGTGTCATTAATGTCCCTTTAATATCCTTAGCCCTAACGACACAATGGTTAAAGCACTCAGCTGCTAACAGAAAGGCTGGCAGATGGGGCTCACTAGAGGCTCTATGCAGCAGACTTTGGTGGTTTATTCCCTTGAAGATTTACAATCTATGAAACCTATAGGGCAGTTGTAACCTGTCCTAAGGGTCATTCTGAGTTGGAGTCAACTGGGGGGGGGGGGCACATAGCACTCTTATTCTATGTACTAATTTGTGAAGGGTAGCAAACAATGTCTTATGCTCTCGAATCCCATCTATGTTCATTATTTCTGAATAATATTTGTATTTGTTAACTATGACATATCCTTATTCTTAGGAGGTAACATGGGGCTCTGGATTGACTCGGTTTTATTTTAGACATTGATGGTTCACAGTTAGAACTAGTCCATTGTGTCTCTGATATGCATGTTTAGGATCTAACTGTATGTGATCTTTGAGTTTACCCCACCCCAACCCCGCCAAAAAGACTGTCCTTGTCTGTACTTAGGGTGACAAGACCGCAACTCTGTAGGGGAGTAGAAAGCCCTGTCTTCTGCAGATTGACTGGTGGCAACTGCAGACTCACAGATTAGATTGGAAACTTGGAGGGCAGTGAGTTTATGTTGTTTGGGAAGGAACAACTCAAAAGGAGATGGGGAATAATTCCACAACTTGAATGTAATTCATATCATGAACTGTCCATGTAGAAATGGTTGGATTGGTCTGTCTCAAAACAACAAAATTGTAAATTTAAGAAACCAATACTGGTATATTATTTGTAAATAAATTCCAGGCTTTATTTGGTTCTTACCAGTTTTTCTACTAGTATTCTTCCTCAACCCCCAGATACAGTCCAGGATACCACACTGCATTTAGTCACAACACCACTAAAGAAAAATGTTTCTACAGCTAATTTTAGAATAGTTTTAGACTTGATGGAAAAGGTCCAAAGATAGTACAGGGTTCCCATACCTCCTGTGCACCCACTTTCCCCCGTTGCTCACACTAGGAAACAAAGCATGGGTACAGCACTCCCAACCAAACGCCAGACTTGATTTGGCTTGTCATCTTCGGTATCTACTGCTCATCTCTGAGGTTATCCGTGGAATCATCCTGTCACGTTAGTCTCCTCCAGACTGACAGTGTGCGGAATGCCTCTCCAGGATTGTTGTGCATCTCCATGTCGGTCGGTTGGATGACGGACCTTGCGGAGGAAGACAACAGAGGTGATTGCTTTGGTCTCGGCATCGGAAGAACACAGCACGGTATGAACTGTCTGAAGTTATGTTTGTTCAGGGTTTTCCCATAGAGCACTTTGTCCTCCCTTCAAGAAGCAAACGCTTAATGAGTTGGACTTCTTTGTATTCAATTATTTCTTTGTATCAACATGGATTCATAGTGTTTATTTTATTCTTTGGTTAAAATCCAGTACTGTACTATTTTTCTTGTTCAATTTGTTTTCATTTCTGTTTGGTATATCCGTGGAATTGTAGGGCAACTCGATATAACTCTATATACCCTATTTTTTTCTCTTTTTAAAAAATTTATTGATTTTTCTTACTTTTATTGGGGGCTCTTACATCTCTTATCACAATCCATACATTCATCCAGTGTGTCAAGCACATTTGCACATATGTTGCCATCGTCACTATCAAATTCTCTTTCCACTTGAGCCCCTGATATCAGCTCCCCATTTCTTCCCCCTCCCTCCCTCACCCGCCCACCCTCACGAACCTTTGATAAATTATAGATTATTATTTTCATATTTTCCATCGTTCTCTGTCGCCCCTCACCCACTTTTCCATTATTTGTCCCCCTGGGACAGGGTTCTAGTTTGATCCTTGTGATTGATTCCCCTTTCCTCCCCCAACCCTCCCCTAATCCTCCTGGTATCTCTACTCTCATTGTTGGCCCTGAGGGAGGGGTGTTAGTCTGGGTACTTTAGAGAAACAAATCAAGAGAAACTTGTGTATAAGAGAGAGTTTTATATAAAGGTTAAGTGCACATCAAGAAAACATCCCAACCCAGTGCTGCCCAAGCCCACAAGTCCAACATTAACCCATATGTCCAACACCAATCCACAAAGTCCTGCTCCATCTCACAAAACAGATGCAATGATGTTGACTGCAGGAGGAAAGCTGAGTCATTGAACGTGTAAGCATCTCAGCGCTGGCATGGGTCTCCACACGGGTGCTCCAGCACCCAGGGCTGCATCGGGGTAGGTCCATGTGGCTTCTCCTCAGGGATGTCTTGCAGGAAATGAGCCTTGCTAGCTAAAGCAGAGAACTGGCTACACCCTGGTCCCACCATCAGAAAGCAAAAGACCCGAGAACTAGAAAGGTGAGGCTCACTGAGCCATTTATCCCTCCACCCTTCAATTAACCCCACATGTGTTTATCAGCCAGGTTGGCACAATAAACTAACTACCTCAGGGAGTTATTTATCCTGGATTCCCTGTGTTTGGGGCTCTTATCAGCATCAGTGTGCACGTTCTGGTCTAATTTGATTTGTAAGGTAGAATTGAGGTCATGATCATGGGGTGAAGGAAGCACCAAAGAACTAGAGAAAAGTTGTGTGTTTCATGTGTGTTACACTGCACCCTGACTGGCTCATCTCTTCCATGTGACCCCTCTGTGAGGGGATGTCCAATTATCTATAGATGGGCATTGGGTCTCCACTCCATGGTCCCCTCTCTCCACCACCACCCCTATTCACATTGCAAATGATTTTGTTCTGGGTCTTAGATGCCTGATACCTGATCCCATCGATACCTCGTGATCTCGTAGGTTGGTGTGCTTCTTCCATGTGGGCTCTGTTGCTTCTGAGCTAGATGGCCACTTGTTTAGCTTCAAGTCTTTAAGACCCCAGATGCTTTATTTTTTGATAGCCAGGCACCATCAGCTTTATTCACCACAATTGCTTATGCACCCATTTTGTCTTCAGCGATTGTGTCAGGAAAGTTAGCATCATATATACCCTATTTCTTATGTAGCTGCACCATTTTGCATTTCCACCAGCAGTCAATGAATGTTTCAATTTCTCTGCATCCTCGCCAACACCTGTTATTATCCATTTTTTGGGTTCTAGATCTGCTAATGAGTGTGATGTGGGATGTCAATGTGAAATTCCCTAATGTTGAGCATCTTTTCATGTTCTTGTTGGCCATTTATATATCTTTTGAGAAATTGCTGTTTTAAATATTCTGCCCATTTTTAATTAGGGTTATTTGCCTTCGTATTGTTGCTTATAATTGTTCTGGATACAATAGACTTCCCTTATCATATCTTTTGATGTGAAGAATGTTCTCCTTTTGTCTGTAAATTGACTTTTCACTCTCTTGATGGTGTCCCTTTGGAGCATAAAACATTTTTATTTTGATATATCTATTTTATCTTTTATCATTTTTGCTTTTAATATATCTTTAAAAATCATTTCTTAATTCCAGGTCACAAAGACTTACCTGGGAAAATTTCTTCTGAAATCTTATAACTGGCTCTTTTCTTAGGTCTAGGATCCATTTAGAGCTAATTTTATATGTAATATGCATAAGGTACTAAATTTTATTCCTCTATACATGAAAATCCAGTTCTCATAATTCATTGAAGAGACTATTCTTTGACCAATAAATAGACTTGGCACCCTTGTCAAGAAGTCTTTCAGAACCAAGTTTGAAACAGCTGACTTAGACTTTAAAAGCAGCAGAGGAAACTTGCAAAGAAGATGATTTTTTAGATAATCACCTGAGTTGCTTTAAACCACCTTTATCACCAAGGTACTATAATTATGAATTCAATCAACATGTTGTATATTTTCTGAGTTGCTACTATACTGAGTAAGGAACTCTGAAGGTACAGTGACTGTTAAGCATTAGACTGTTAACACAAAAGTCGGCAGTTTGAACCCATCATCTGCTTCCTAGGAGAACAATATATATGTATATATGTAAAATGGTACATGAAGAACGTGGCTCACACAGATGTAGAAGCAGTTAAGTCCAGTCTGGTAAAAGTCTATGGCTTAGATGTTAAGCTGGAGGCTTCTCCTGATTCAGTCTGTCTCATAGCTACATAGTCTAATGAATCCAAGGCCACCAGAAATTATGACAGACCCCTGATAGCTCCCAGGGTCAGCAGGAAATATGGCAAGTCTATGAGCCAGATACTATTACACTCAGAGACCCTATGGAGTAGGTGAACTCTGTCTTACAGGGTCAGTGAGTCTCAATCAATTCGATGGCAGTGGACACTGTACTGGCCACAAGAGAGAAGAGATGACTAAAGAATGTTCTTTCCTTCAAGTGTCACATTCACAATATCATTGATAGAAAAGTTTTCCGACTATTAGAATCAGTACATAAAGCCTCTTTAAATTCACACAAGGGCATAAGTAGTGGTTTCAGGTGAGAAGGTCCTGGCACTCTGCTTCCATAGATATTTCAGCCTAGAAAACCTTAAAAGGCGGTTCTCCTCTGTCACATAAGGTTTCAATAAGTGGCAGTCACCTCACCAGCACCCAACAACCACAGGACTAAAGGGAAGAACGTTGCAGCAGTTGTCATTGTGCTGCTTCTCTGAGGGCCAAACAAGAGGCTCCAATTAAACAAAAAGGGTGCTAATGAGCTAGAATGAGTTACAGTAATCTGCTGAATCCCAAAAGACTTGTCGTATTAAAATATTATTCAAGAATGAAAGTAACCTGAGTGTTGAATAAAAGTCACAGGGTGAGCCAAAATGAAGTTGATGAATATGGGTCGATCTCAACCATTAATACAATGGCCAAAGAGATCTTTAAATTGAACCTAACCTTGGTGAGTCAGTCTTTTGAAAGGTGTGTTTGAGATGAGACAGAAGAGAAGCACACGTTTGGGCTTAAGGAAACTGGGACGAGGGCAGTGGATCCTGAAATCTGAGATGGCAGAAATCAGACCGACACAGGCCGCGACGCAAGTGAAGGAGGGTGGAAAACCTTAAAACTGGAATCAGGTTGGGATACACACAGAAGGCAGATAATAATGATTCCATGTTTTTTTGTTGTTGATTATTAGGGATTGACTTCATGTCTGAAAGTTCATCACAGGGCCTTACAATTACCAAGTGCTTCACACATGTGTACTCAGAATCTGAATTGAGTCTGGCAGTGCTCAGCACAATGAGAAAAAGGTTACAGGAATAGAAGAAAGATCAGAAAGTATGTGTGACTTCATTGGCTCAATTTCTGACACGGCACAAATATCCCTAACTCAAAGAAATAAACCATTCAAGAGACTATGTTCCATCTGCGTTGTCTTAATTAGCATTCTCTACTTGATCTCTAAGTTCGAATAGCCACGGCAATGTCTACACAGAACTCGGACAATATTCATGAGTAAAGGGTTTAGTGGAAGTTGACAGATTGTAATGCAAGTGAGAAATGCTCAGGATACCCTTGGTCATCAGGATGTGTTAACAAAATTCTATTCAGGGCTGCTAAGATGGCCAAAGGGCATACTGCTCCACTGTACGTCTCCACCCTAAGGTATTCAGCTCCATGGATCAGCAAGCCTTGCATCCCCAATTATGTGCCCAGAGATGCCCTGCTCCATAAGCAAGTCTCCTGCACAAAAGCACTCAGCTTTTCTTGTTCCGACGCTTGGGAAGCCCATCGCTTGGCCCCATGTCCTGGTTCCTTGTCCTGCGGTCGCTGCTCCTCTAATGCTATAGCTGTTTTATGTCCAGGAGTGTCACTGCACCATCATCTCAGGTCTAGAGGAAGTGCTCCACTTCTGGCACTTCCTGTTAATGAGACCCCTCTTCCTGCTTCTCAGAGGGCCCATTTTACACACAGCAGGCTGGCACTCCAGGAGGCCTGGTACTACATCTATACATATATGCACATAGATCTGTTTCCACATCCTCATATATAAATATATTTATATTTTTGTACATGTCTTTATTTAGACTTCTATAAATGTCCTTTACCTCCTAGCTCTTTCCTCTATTTCCTTTTACTTTCCTCTTGTCCCACTATCATGCTCCGCCTTCATTTGGGTTTCAGATTGGAAATATGTGTTTTCTGATGGTCTTAGGTGACCCCTGTGAAAGGGTCATTGGACCCCCAAAGGGGTCGCGACCCACAGGTTAGAACTGCTGCCCTAGACCCACTGAATCAGAATCTAGAGAAAAAGGATTTGGAATCTATTGTTAACAACTTTCTAGAAGATTTTTTGCACACTCAAATTTGAGAAACATTGAGAAAGTTGACCAACGAAGTCACAGAGGACAAGAACCAGACAAGAAGGGCTGTGGATTGCTCAAAGCCTGCATGCAAACAATGGTGTGCTAATGTTGAATAGCACCCACACCTTCCCCCACAAAAATAATGAATAAAATTTGCCAATTTCTGTGGTGCAATTCCTCTCACTATGGTCAATTGCAGACTACCAATGGGACATCACCAAATACAAGCAGGAAGAGATGTACAGATGATTAGTACCTCCCCCAACCAGCCCAGGGAGGGACAACCTCACCCGCAGGGACTTTCTCAGGTGTGCCCTGGATGGAAATCAGGGTACTCGGGCCAATAAGGAGCCCGGGAGGCATTTTGGGGTAAGCAATGGATCCCTGGTGCCATAGCAGTGACTCGTTGAGTTGCTAACCACAAGGTAAGCAGTTTGAAACCACCATCAACTCCAAGGGAGCAAGGTGGAACTTTCTACTCCTGTAAACAGTTAGTCTCAGAAACTCAAAGGGGGCAATTCTATCGTGTCCTGTAGAGTTGCTAAGAGTCAGCATTGAGTATGAAATGTTATAAGAGCTGTAAAAACCCCCAATAAAATGATCTTTTAAGTCAACATTGACTTGATGGCAGTGAGTTTGTGTGGTTTTCGTTTTGTTTTGTTTGGATTTTTTGTACTGCTAGCTGCAAAGTTAACAGTTCAAACCCACCAACAGCTCCTTGGGAGAAAGATAACGCTATCTGCCCTTGTAATGATTCACAGCCGCCGAAGCCCTACACAGGCATGGCATGGGCGGGAGGGTTGCATAATCATGGGGACCTTGTTCGGAGGGCCCTGAGCTAACGTGTGGTCTTTAATCATGAACGTATCTCAATGCCCATTGTGCTCCCTTTCCCACTTGTGTAGCCTCAACTGTGATGAATTTATCTGCCACCAGTCATCATGCTAATAATTTTGTGACAGTGTCCTTTGTTCACCATGTCCTGTTTAAATAGCCCTGTCCCCAAGAATCCTTGGACACCACTATAGGTTGGTGCTGATGGTCTCCCTCATCCAGATGGTTTGTCTGTGTCCTGTTTAAGATCTGATCAATATCTATAAATTATATTCTTATTTGGGATCTCTTTATCCCTGAATATTATTTTATCATACTTTATTTTGTTATAGTTTTATGTTATTTGAATCTTCATAATGCCTATGTTTAACGAATGGCATGGCTTTCAAAAGCTAGTATAACCCAGCACCAGCACACCACTGGAAAGACCCCTGGTGCCATAATGGTTCCACGGAGAGCTGCTAACTTCAAAGTCAGCAGTTCAGAAGCACCAGGCACTCCGAGGGAAAAAGATGAAGCTGTCTGCTCCCATAAAGATTTACAGTCTCAATCAGAAGACCAAAAACAAACAAACACATTGTTGAGAACAAGGTGGGGGTTGGAGCAGAGACCCCAAACCCATCTGGAGACAATCGACATCCCCTCAGAGAAGGGTCACAAAGAAGAGATAAGTCAACCAGGGTGCAGTATTGCACCGATGAAACACACAATAGTCCTCTGGTTCCTTGAGGCTTCCTCACCCCCCACTCTCATGACCCCAGTCCTGCCTTTCACATGGGGCTAGACTAGAGTATGTACACTGGTACAGACAAGAGCACATGACACATGAATCCAGGTCAGATAAACCCCTCAGGAACAGAAATGGGAGTAGTGATACTGGGAGTGTAGGGACAAGGTGGGGGAAGGTCGGGAGGAAGGGGGAATCAATTCCTCAGTGTTAGTTTCCCACAGACAAATAATCACAAACACACCCGAGGGAGATGAACAACAAAAACGTGGGTGAAGGGAGACAGCGGTCAGTGTAAGGTACGAAAATAATAATAATTTATAATTTATCAAGGGATCACAAGGGATGGGGAAAAAAGAGAAGCTGATACCAAGGGTTCAAATAGAACGTAAATGTTTACAAAATGATGATGGCAATATAAGTACAAATATGCTTGATACAATTGCTGTGTGGATTGTTATAAGAGCTGTAAGAGCCCCTAATTAAATGATATTTTTAAAAAAGATTTACAGTCTCAGAAACCCACAGGGGGCAATTCTACTCTGTTCTAGAGAGTTAGAATCAACTCAATAATGGTGAGTTTGGTTTCTTTGTTTACCTTTTAACATAATAGGCTGGCACTTTGAATGGTCATAGCAAGTCTAGTCCCCATTATACATATGCTCAGGGAGGCTAAGTTACTTCCTCAAAGCGACCAAGCTAATAATAAGAGATAAGTAAACGTCCCTGGGTGATGTAAATGGTTAGCACGCTTAGCTGTTCACCACAAGGTTACAGGTTCAAGTTCTCGCAAGAGACCTGGTACACTACTTCTGAAAAAGTAACTGCAGCCACTGAAAATCAAATCCATAAAACCCCCACTGTTATGGGGGTTGTAAGGTCACACAGAACCAACAAGGCAGCCACCGCAGCCTCATGAACTCAAAAAGAAGACCTGGTAGCGCAGTGGTTAAGCCCTTCACGGATAACTGAAGTTATCAGTTCTAACCCATCCAGTGTTCCATGGGATAACTGGCAAACTGCTTCTGTAAAGATCAGAGGCTCGAAAACCCTAGCGGGCAGTTCTAATCATATTAGGTAGAAAAAACATGACCGCACCCAACCGTGCAGAGTAGCGTCTCCATGTGTTATCTTCGAAAGACAATCAACTATCTATGTCTCATGAGGAACCCCGGTGGCACAATGAGTTATGTCTTGGGCTGCCAATCAAAAAGTCAGCCGTTCAAAAGCACCAGTCATTCCTGGGGGAAAGACGAAGCTTGGGTCAGTGCTCCAATGTCCTGAAATCCACGTGATGGCAGTGAGTTTAGAAAACTTTTATTTTAAAAGATCATTGCTGGGGTGTTACAATTCCACCGAGAGTGATGTTTTACTCGAAAATATTTGTTTAAAGGCATAGTCGCATCCTTTTTAGTATGTGAACTTATGATGCAAATGCTTAGCTATTCACTTAAGAGTATGCCAGAAGTTCTTTGGAGCGACGATTGAGGACGACTAGAAAGTGTGAAGGGTGAGGAGGACCGACAAAAGATGAGGCCCCAGAGGTGGGCTGAAACTGGGTCGGGACAGTTTTGGGACCCGGCATGGTTCTGGGCGCAGTGGACAGGCAGTGGGCTGCAGTGTGAAGAATGGAGCGGGAAGCTGGTAAGAGCAGAGGCCGAGAGACCACGTCTGAGAATAAGGCAGCACTCTAAGCAAAACATGACGAGGGCAGTCGGGGGATAATTTCCTCACAGGATGAACGGTTTCATGAGTTCATCCTTAAGATGATTTCCTACGAGGATGAAACAGTGATGGTGAAAAGGACAGAGCAAATCAGCAAGATAAACAGAGAGCGCTGTGGGCTGGATTTACAGAGAAACAAAAAGGAGCCAGTACTGTTTGGGCTCCCCGCGTTGTTTCCCTAAGCACAAAACACCAATACCGCTCCGTCTTGCTGGCTTCAATTGCCATTTGTCTTCTGTTCAATAGATTTAACATAACTGGACTCACTGATGTCATGGAGCCAAAGAGGTAAGTCTTTTCCCACTGCAAATACAACCAGTGGTGAACTGCCCAGGTTCCTGATGGGAATGGCCGTGTTGAAACCCAAGAGTGCAACTACAGAAAGAGCCTGTGTTTACTGGTACAGATAGGAAACGGAAACACAGGGAATCCAGGGCGGATGATCCCTTCAGGACCAGTGGTGTGAGTGGCGATACTGGGAGGGTAGAGGGAGAGTGGGTAGGAAAGAGGGAACCGATTACAAGGAACTATATGTGACCTCCTCCCTGGGGGACAGACAACCGAAAAGTGGGTGAAGGGAGACATCGGACAGGGCAATTTATGACAAAATACCAATTTATAAACTATCAAGGGCTCATGAGGGAGGGGGGAGCGGGGAGGGAGGGGAAAATGAGGACCTAATGCAGGGGTTTAAGTGGAGAGGAAATGTTTTGAGAATGATGAGGGCAATGAATGTACAAATGCGCTTTACACAATTGATGTGTGTATGGATTTTGATAAGAGATGTATGGGCCCCTCATAAAATGATTTAAAAAAAAAAGAAAAAACCAAAAAAAAAGAGCCTGTGTTTAGGCAGAGTTGTCTAGAGAAACAAAATCAGTGATATTCATATACGTATCTCGAAGATCTTTCTATCAAGAGGTAATCTTATATCAAGAAGGCATCCCAGCCCAGTCCACCTTACGTTCATGGGTCCGATGCTAGCCAGAGCCTTCTGCCCACTCCCTGAAGATGCAGAAAGATGAAGTGGGATGCAGGAGGATCACAGGTCACGGTGCAGAGTCACATGGATCCAAGTTCCATGGGAGACACCTCCGAGTTGGACTACCAGGGTTGTCCTCCCACATGGTTGTCGTCCTGCCCCTGGAGGTAGACACGGAGTCCCAGGAAGCAGGAGGCAGCAAGGTAAAGAAGAAAAGAGAGGTGAAGTTCCCAGTTTCTCCCTTATCAAAGAAAAGCCACACCCCTATGGAGGCATCATCAAGCTGCGACCTGATTGACAGGTTGGATTCCATCCCTACGCTTTCACACAAAATCAAGATGACATAAAATCTCCCTGCCACAGAGCTAAAACACTTAGTAAGTAAGAAGTTATCCTAGGCCTGAAACTACGAGAATAAGATGGTCATTGCTATTTAATTGCTTTCCTAAATCTTCTCGAGAATATTTGAGCATCAATGTCTTAAAAATCAACAAATAAAAGTCACCAGCAGAAGGTGTGTTCTCATGTCACAATAGGACATTTAGTTTAAGAATCCATCATCATCATCATCCACCTCCTGGAACCCAATCCCCTGTCACTCTCATCAGTGCAATTTCTCCCAGTTGCCTGCAGATGCTTTTCAGTGACTTCTGATCTAATGTCGCCATTGTGACTCCCTGGGGCATCTTCATCTTCAGCAACAGTACTCTGCCGGCACACAATCCCCGCCTTGCTGAGGCCACGGTGGATGCTTTCAGGGCTGCTTTTCCCCCAAGAAGTGACTCACACATAGACTTCTGTCAAGGTCACCCGCAGCAGTGGTCCTGATAGTGTGAACTCATGAATCCCAAACTGCCTCCAGTCATCCCGCTCCCTTCCCACCCCAGTCTTGCATGGGTACTGACTGCTATGCCTAGTGGCTGTGCCATGCAGGTAAGAACACCAGGTGTTGACTGCATGATGGGCACCAGTGGAGTTCGTATCATTTTCAACTTTTTTTCTTTGTGAGTAACCGTGGTGTTGAAAATGAGCGAAGACTTCTTGTAAAATAATGCCCCCCTGCCTGGCCCCAGAACATCTATCTACCCATACATTGCACGATAATGCTCACAGAAGCAGCAATCAAGAACACGATGCCCTGCATTGGGCCTCGACTCAAGTACTCTCTCAACGCAAGAACAGCCAGAATGCTCCTGAGAAGAAAGAATGGCGAAACTTCATCTCACATCCTTCGCACATGTCACTGGAGCAGTGGCAGGAGGAGGCCATCACCCTTTGGAACGTGGAGGGGCAGCATGAACAAGCAAGGCCCTCCACAAGGTGCACCGACACAGTGGCTGCAAGAGTAGACTCGAACAAACACAAGGACAACGGGGAGGGTGCCAAAGGGTTAGCGGATTTTTCCCCTTTTGTTGTAAATATAGGTTCACCATGACTCGCAACCAACTTGAAACCCCTAACAACAGCACCCAACAAACGATACTTCCACAAGATCCCAGTCCATCCATCCCTTTGCATTACAACAACCGCACGGGTGGGAAGGGTTTCCTGGGCCATGATCACTCTCTCAAAAATCACCATTAGCTTTCATTTCACCCATTTCCCAGGGCGACCAAGGATTCTAGTGAAACAAGTACCCAGTGATTATAATGACTATAATTTCCATACTTGAAGCAGCTATAGTCCTAGTGGCCAGAATGTCAAAGCACATCCGAACCTTGCCCATATCAATTATGTCCATGCAAAGATACTGAGCTCAGAAATTTCTTTGGTGCCAAATTCATGGAAGTTAGCCATCTTTTGCTCCCTGCCATCTGGAAGTTGCTGGCCTTCAGTCATTCCCAGTCTCATAGAAAAGACATTCCTTTCACGAGCATACAAATCCAGGTGAAACTCCTCTTGTAATGTGGGATTCGTCTCTTCATTCGGAAGGGCGACGGTAGAGACAGCTTGATTTTGTTGCCTCTGAGAAATAATCCACTCTTTCAAGTCGTGCTCCAGCTCAGGATGTTTCTCTTAGTCCCACTGTGTTGCACATTTTCGCAGATTCGTTTTCTCCTTTTTCCGTTTGTGAATGGACAACTCTCCAACCTTGAACTCTCAAGCTGCCATCCTATTGCTTGTTTCTTCTGCCCTTGCAATGATTTTCACTTTTGAGTCACTACAGGACTTGCATTTGATTCCTGAAATTATCCTGAAGGGTTCTAAGATTTAGAGTCACAAATTGAAAAACAACATGGGTGCAGTATAATCAAGAGCTGGATGGGACTAATAGGTAGGTCGCAAAATTCAAATGTGAGGTGTACAAGAAGCAAGGATCTTTTTTTACATGTTTTCAAGAATCAAGGTCTCACATAGAAGTCCAAGTGAAAGCTGAAGAAAATGCAAACAAGTCCACAAGAGCCAAAGTACAGCCTTGAGTCTATCCTGCCTGATTTTAGAGCACGCCACAAGAGCAGAGTAGATGCATTGAATACTAATGAACAAAGACCAGACAAGTTGTGAGTTGACATCTGTGTTAGTCTGGGTAGACTAGAGAAACAAATTGATAGACATGTATGTATAAGAAAGAGCTTTATATAAAAGAGTAATTGAATATTGAGAAAACATCCCAGCCCAGTCCAGATCAAGCTCATAAGTCCAATATTAGCCCATATGTCTGACACCAATCTATGCATTCCTCTTCAGACTCATGCAAAACATACAATGACACCAAATGCAGGAATCACCGGCCAGGGGGTAGAAAGTCTTGTGGATCCAGTGACAGTGGAAATATCTCAGCGCTGGCAGGGGTCTCCACATGGCTCCACCAGCTCTATGGCTCTGGTGGAGTGTGTCTTGTCAGTAGGAAGAAGAAGCAGAGAGTCTGTGTGTATCTGGCCTCCAGTGAGCTATTTATCTCCTTGGCACCTCCAAATGAGGTCATCAAGCTGCTGCCGGATTGACAGGCTAGATTCCATCCCTTCGCAAGTTGACAGGAGATTATGTAACTGTCACAGCATCTTGAAGAAAGCAAAAGTTTATTTAAAATATGAGACAGAAAGGACAAATCAAGCTGGATGATGCAGGAGTCTCTGAAACTGGCTCTTGAACCTAAGAGAAACTAAAGCAATTGGAAGAATTTGTGAAGGAAAAGAGCTGAACAGAACATTTCAAAGGTTGGCACAAGAAGACAGAGTAAAGTATTAAAAATGAACTATGTAGAGACCTGGAGGTAGAAAGCCACAAAGGCCAAGCATGCTCAGCAAATCTCAAGCTGAAAGCGCTGAAGGAAAAATTCAAGCCATTAGATACAACAGTGAAGGATTCTGTGGACAAAATATTGAACGATGCAGGAAGCATCCAAAGGCAGGAATAGCAAAAGGAATAGCAAAAAAGAACTGGTTGACACTTCAGAGAGCAGCATATGATAAAGAATTTATTTCACTGTAAGAAGTCCAAGCTACCCTAAAGGCATTAGGGAAAAGCAAGGCTCCAAGAATTGACAGACTAAAAATTGAAGTACTTCAACACACAGATGCAACACTGGCCTATGCTAAGAAATTTGGCCATCATCTGGAAGAGATCCATATTTGTGCACATTCCAAAGAAAAGTGACCCAACAGACTGAATTAAGTATTGAATAATGCTAATATCATATGCAAGTAAAATCTTGCTGAAGATAATTTTTAAATGGTGGTAACAGTACATTGATAGGGAACAATCAGAAATTCAAGCAGGATTCAGAAGAGGAGAAAGGGATTTATCATTCCTACTGTAAGATGGTTCTTAGATGAAATAAGAGAATACCAGAAACATGCTTGTGTGTGTGTCGTTGGCTATACAAAGGTATTTGTCTGCATCATAAGGCATTATAGATAACATTACCAAGAATAGGAATACCAACATTAAATTTTCCTCATGAAGAACTTGTACATAGGCCCCAAGAGGCGTGTACATAGAACAAGGGCATACTGGGTGGTTTAAAATCAGAAAAGATGCGTGTTAGGGGACAAGTTTCCTTTCACCATATCTATCTAACTTGTATGCTGAGAAAATAAGGCCAGGAAGCTGGATTGTGTGAAGAACACAGCATTAGACTTGGAGGAAGATGCATTAACACCCTGTGACCTGCAGGTGGCAGCCTTGTTTGCTGAAATGGAAAAGGGCCGGAAGCCCTTACTGATGACTATGGAACACTTCAGATTTTATTGTAGGTTGCACCTTAACATAGAGAAAACAAAACTCCTCACAACTGGACCAATAAGCAACATTATTACAAACCGAGAAAAGATTGCCGTTGTCAAAGATTTCAGTTTGCTGGAGTCCATAATCAACGCTCATGAAAGCAGAGGACATATTGCACTGGGGCACTAGACTACACAAGACTTCTTGAAAGTGTTGAAGAGCAAGGATGTCCATCTGAGGACTAAGGTGCACTGACCCCAAGCCACGGCACTTTCTATCACCTCACAGGTGGGAAAGTTGGGCAGTGAACAACGAAGACTGCAGAAGAATGGATGCCTTTGGTGTGTGGTGCTGGTAGAGGCTCTTGACTGTACCATGGGAACAAATCCATCTTGGAAGAATGGCAAACTCACGGCCATCGAGTCAGTGCTGACTCATAGCGCCTCCCCTGTGCGTTTCTGAGGCTGTAGCTGCTTACAGGAGTCAAAAGCCCAGTCTGTCTCCCGAGGAGCTGCTGGTGGTTTCAAACTGCTGACCATGGAGAATCACAGCCTAATGTCGAACCACTCCACCACCAAGGCTCCCGTCTTGGAAGAAGTGCACTGAAAACACTCAGTAGAAGGGAGGATGGTGAGCCTTTGTTTTCCATACTTTGGACATAGCATCAGGAGAGAGCAAGCAGCCCCGGGGACAGTAGGGGGTCAAGGAGAAAGAGGAAGACCCTCAATGAGATGACCTGACCCACGGGTTGCAATAAAGGGTTCAATCACAGCAACGCCTGTGAGGATGACTCAGGGCCAGGCCGTCTTTTGTTCTGCTGTTCGTGGGGTCACTCTGACCGGACAGCACCGAAACGCAACAACAAAATATGGCGAGGGTGACTCATGCTTTTTTTGATCAGACGTGGGAGTTAATAAGCCATAACTCAACTGTGGACTAAGCAGCCCTCACATAGCATATTCATTTAATTTAAGAGAACCTGATGGGGTTTTCCTATTCGCCTGCCGAGGCAACCGCGACAGTGTATCAGATTTGCTTTCTTTGCTCCTTCACGGCAAAGCCGCAGTGGGAAGACGACTGTGATACTGATGCCAGGGCTGACTGAATGGGGATTCCTGTTGAGATTTCCTCAATGCAGGCTTCATCCTGGTTATGCTTCGGCTTGGTGAGCTATGAACAGCCTTGGTTAGGTTCGAGATGCTGAAGACCAGGATCTATGGTAATGATCCATTTCTTTTTATACCTTTGTTATACAAAAATGTTAATGATCAAAAGCAACATGTTCAGACTAGTGAATGAGGCCAAGATTCACTTCTGAAAGTGTCACTAGACATGTATGGTATATACATGAGCCAGAAATTTTCAAGATAATCTCATCATGCCCACACATTATATGTTATTTATGTGGGTGTACAGTTTGTGAAAAATATATCACCAGGCGAGTCATTGCTATTGATTAAAAAGATGCCCCAAACCCATCCAGCTCCTTCACTACACAAAAGGGGATTTCAAGTCTTTTAAAATGAACTAGTGAACACGACCAAGGTAGGTAGCTTATTGTGCCAACCTGGCCGATAAATATATGTGGGGTTAATTGAAGGGCAGATGGATAAATGGATCCGTGAACCTCACCTTTCTAGTTCTCAGGTCTCTTTCTTTGTGATGGTCACACCAGGGTGCAGCTGCCTTAGCAGTTCCCTGCTTCAGCTTGCAAGGCTGACTTCCTGCAAGACATCCCCAAGCAGAAGCCGCATGGACCTACACCGATGCAGCCCTGGGTACTGGAGCAGCTATGTGGAGACCCCTGCCAGCGCTAAGATGTTTACACATTCACTGACTCGGCTTTCCTCCTGCAGTCGGCGTCATTGCATCTGTTTTGTGAGATGGAGGAGGTTTTTTCAGATTGGTGTCGGACATATGGGCTAATGTTGGACCTGTGGGCTTGGGCAGCACTGGGTTGGGATGTTTTCTTGATGTGCTCTTACCCTTTATATAAAACTCTCTCTTATACATGAGTGTCTGTGGATTTGTTTCTATAAAGTACCCAGACTAACACAACGACTTATGGAGTTCCTTGGTGGTGCAAACTGTTAACATGCTCAGCTGCTAACTGGGAAGTTAGAGCTTCAAGTCCACCAAGAGGTGCCTCAGAAGAAAGCCCTGGTGATCTTCTGAAAAATCAGTCATGGAAAACTCTATGGACTCCAGCCTGACCCTGACACACATAGGGTCACCATGTGTCAGCATCAGCTCAACAAACAACGGGTTGGGTTTGGGTTTGGAAACCATCCTTCGAAGGGGACACAGTAGAGATGAAAGCAAAGTCAGCTAAGACTGGGTTGTAGAGGACACTGGGGGAATTCAAACTTTGCAACCAGACGCTCTATGAATTGTAGACCTTCAGAGATCCCCTGTCTTTTCATCCTCCTCCCACATTCAGCATCCCTTGAATCAGCACAGAATGAACGAAGTCTGTTCTCATCACCTCCCTTTCCTCTGGATGAAAACTTGGTTACTCACTTTTCTTTTGACAAACTTTGAAAAGAATTGGGTAAATAGTACGTTAGAATAATTAATGCCTGCACACACACACACCCATTCCTGATAATAAAGTTCTGAAAGATATCTTTTGTGACAAAGTATTAAAAATTTAAGTCACTTCTTCTGCATTCAAGTGGGTGAAATGTGTAAGAGAAAAAGGTTCAAAACTTCCTTTACAATGATGGGGCAAACCAGACCAGGAAGTGTGTTCTGGCTCTGCCACCAGTTTCTTCTACCCTGGGTCTCAGGTTCCCTAGCTGCCAAATAGGCTGGGCGTAAAGATATCACAAGTCCTTCTGGCTCTCACTGGGGCACTCTCACCACCTAAGATCCCCAGCACACCTTGTTTCTTTGCTTTTAAGAGCAGCATGCAATTTTAGTTTGCCGCCACTAGAGGGGAGGGCAGCGAAAGGAGATGAAGCTCAAGCCAGGTGTCTTTGTGCATGTGAGACATGGGGGGGAAATGGATGTTTCCTGGACAAAAAATAAATTGGGATGTCTGTTGCTTTCATTTAGTTTCGCTCTTGTGCCCCTATATTACACAAATAAATTACGAGAAATGCTTTACATAATTTTCATGTATGCCATGTAAGAAAGCAAGTATAAAGAAAGCCCGGCTGAACTGTGTCCCCAGCTAGTCCATCTCTTTATCCAATCAATCCTCAAACAGCACCCCTTCTCCGTTCGTTGCTGATATCTCCAGTTGAGAATATTGACCTCCGCTTGTGCACCGCAGAATAGTCTAGCTCAACCGCTGCCTGCCCAACTTGGTTTCTCATTCCTCCCCGGGAAATGTCCGGTGTCCCAGAAAGGCAGCCTTCCACAAAACCCCTCAAGTGTCACCTTGGTGTTTGCCATCCGAGTGGTCACAGTGGGATCGGGAGAGCCTTCACGTTGGAGAAGTGGCTGATCCCAAGACTGAGGCAAGGTAGACCACTAGATATGAGCCTGGAAGTGGCATAAATGACTTGGTATAAAGTTTTTCTGAAGTGTTTCCACAGAAATTGGTGGTTTGTTCTTTTTTTTTTCTTTTGGCTATAACAACAAGGACATTGCTCATAAGCTCAGTTTACATGCATCAGTATACAAGGCTAAATCTTGCTCTTTTTCACTACCATTATGAAAACGTGCTAATTTAATTTTTGCACTGTCTAAGGTGCCTTAGTCAGAGCTGTCCCCTTATTAGCCAGTGAGAATGACATTTCCCACTGCGTGGTTTCATCTGCACGCCCTCTAAGCACCTGCCATTTGTTTCCTTGCTGCTGGTGTTCAGACTGTCACTGGTGTTGTCAAATTGTCTGCCGTGTTAGTTACCAGATTGTGGGACGTGATCTTGGTGAGTCTATGAATAGCTTTTGGGAGAACGAAGTATTAATTAAAGGAAAGGAAGGCCAAATGCTTCTTCTTTTTAATTATTCTTTCACTAAGTTACCAAAAATGTTGTAATTTAATGTAGAAAGATTGGACCCAACCATTTTGTTGTTACAGACTTATATCAGTCATTACAACTCTATCACACATCATTCTATGATTAAGATGCATCAGAAATATGACTGAGGGTTCTGATGGTCTTATATATGAGGTCCATGGTGGGGTGGGAGGGTGACACCAGGAGAGACTGGACTAAGTGAAACCGACCCTACTATCGACACCACTGGAGCTTGGAACCCACTGTTATGCCCGAAATTACGGAAGTGTTCAAAATAATTGATGGGCGGTATGTCGCAAGGACAGGAACCAGCTTGAAGGGACCGTGGGCCAAATCTGGGACAAACTCAGAAATAAAAAAATAAGTACGGTAATAAATAGTGAAACACCGAAAAAATAGAAAGCCATGAGTCCACACTCTTAGGAAACAGGTACATGAGTGAATGAATGAATGTGCTTACAGTCGGGTGACCAGGAAGTGTGGAGGGAGAGCCAGTTAGAAAATCAGCATTGGTTCAGAGAAAATTATTTTATTTTTTATTAGGATAGGAAATTTGCATGGTCTCTGTATTAGTCTGGGTAGACCAGAGAAACAGATCCATGGACACACATATGTGTATAAGAAAGAGGTGTATATACAAGAGCAATTAAATATTGAGAAAACATTCCAGCCCAGTCCAGATCAAGTCCATAAGTCCGATATTATCCCATATGTCCAGTATCAATCTATAAAGTCCTCTTCAAATTCACAAAGCACATGCAATGAAGCCAAATGCAGAACGATCACAAACCAATTGGTAGAAAGTCTTTGGGCCCAAGGGCTTTCTTTATAAGCATCTCAGCGCTGGCAGGGGTCTCTCTGTGGCTTCTCCGACTTCAGAGGCCTGGTTGCAACCATGTGGCTTGTCTTCTGCAATGTCTCCCATGGAGTAGCAGCGAGAGAGATGTGTCTTCCGCCTCCAAGGAGGAAGTACCAGATTTCCCAGAATTCTCAGGAGAAGGCCTTGCCCACAGAGGTCTCATTGGCTATCTCCAGATTGACAGCCTAGACTCCACCCCTACACTCTTAATCCTTAAATTGACACCAGAGTAGGTGACTACCACAGTCTCAAAGTATTATCTAAAGGACTGCTTATTAATTGTCTAGTAGAAAAAATAACTGTACTGGGAAAGAACTGGACAACGCGTTGACCACGTTAACATCACCAAGTGAGGCAGATGGACCCGTGCCTCGAGACGTTGAGTGCTACCCTGTGGGGGGAGGTCAGATGCCCAGGCATTCCCCCCCCTGAAGGCAATCAGTTGCCAGACTGCTGTCTCATCCCTCCACAGGGCTGGGCCTGCTCCCTGCTGCTGGAGACAATAGACTACCTCTCTCTGGAGCCTAAGGCCATTAGCTTGGTTCCTGTAGGAGGGGTTTGCACCCTACTGATAAGGGTTCCTATGGAGACCCAGAGACCACCCCCTAGACCACCCTCTCATTGCTGTGCAACCCCTCCCTGTGACGTATGTCTACCTGTAATTAGTGGGCTGGCATGCTCCCAAAAGTTATATAGGCATGGATCAGCAATATAGTCGAACTTCTCTCTCAGACTCTGACCTCCCTGACTCTTCCCCCTCTCCCCTGTTCCCTTTCCCTCCTTCCCTTCCCCCTCTCTCCACGTGGACCACCAAGCTGGGCTGAGGTGAGCAATGTTGCTATGTATCATGCCTGACTGTATTATTGTATTATCTCTCATGCTCTTGATGACTTTAATATAATACTTATATATCTCAACTGTACAATTGTGCATTACTGAACCCAGAAGTAGTATTACTGAACTCGTAGGAGTAGCAGCGGGTGGGGGCTGGTACCCTCACCTCCCTCTGCGTCATTATTTTTTTAATTTAATACTACACTACCCTGGGAACAATCCTACATCACTTGAAACCAATTATGAGGAAGTATTAGATCCGAGCTTCCCAAACTTGGCTGATGATTAGAAAGACCTGGAGATCTGGTGAAAGGACAGATTCCCTGGGATCCACTTGCAACCTAATGAATCAGAATCTCAAGGGGAAGGAGCCGAGAGATCTGTAGCTTCACGCTATCCCCAGGTGATCGCAGTGATCAACCAAGTTTGAGAACTTAGACATTAGATAAACATCAACTGAGAATCCTATTGAAACAAAGACTGTGTACTCCTCTAGAAAATCAAGGTCATAAAAGATAGTCTGGAAATGGTTCGGAGGAAAGGAAATTAAATGCATATCTGATCCTAGACTGGATGGATCCTTATGGGAGCAAGGATACTGCTAAAAAGAATATTATCAGATCAACTGACAAAATTGGCATCAGGAAGGTGGACTGTATGCATCAGTCTGACATGCACTGCAGTTGATAACTGTATTGTGATTATATACTACAGTATCCCAATCCTTAGCAAATACAGTTAGAGGTGTAGGCTGTTGCCAGGTGCCATCAAGTGGGTCCTGACTAGAGTGACCCTCTGTATGGTGGAGTGGAGCGCTGTGCCAATTCATCCCAGTGAGGGTCCTCCTCTCTTTCCCTGACCCTTTACACTGCCAAGCATGATGGACGTCCTTTTCCAGGCTCTGGCCCCTCCTGATTATAAGTCCAAATCACAGAAGAGTAAGCCTCGCCATGCTAGCATTTAAGCAGCATTCTGACTGTACTTCTTCCAAGACAGCTGGGTTTGTGCTTCTGCTACATTCAATGTCCTCTGTCAGCACGAGAATCCAAAGGCAACCATTCTTCTTCAGTCTCCCATATTCAGAGGTAATGGGGTTTCCAGGGTAATCAGGGTCATTAGGGGTAATGGGTCGTAAATCATGTACCTGACTCTCAAATGGCTCCTGGGGGGAAGTATATGTGGACAGAGAGAGAGAGAGAGAGCATGCACAACTGAGTTATCATAATAATAAGTCAATTTGGGTAAGATGAATACCTGTTTGTTGTACTATTCTTATCCTTACTACTCTTCTATAATTGTGAAATTCATTCTGAACTTGACATGTTAGGTTTGTTAGGTACCAATGTGTCAGTTTCCACTCAAAGTGACCCTATATACTAGGCGTCCTCAAACTACAGCCCGCGGGCCACATGCGGCCCGTCGAGGACATTTATCTGGCCCGCTGGGTGTTTTTGCCCCGTTTGTTTTTTTACTTCAAAATGAGTTATGTGCAGTGTGCGTAGGAATTTGTTCATAGTTTATTTTTTAACTATAGCCCGGCCCTCCAACGGGTTTGAGGGACAGTGAACTAGCCCCCTGTTTAAAAATCTGAGGACCCCTGCAGTATATACAATCAAACGAAACACCTTGGGGTCATGTGCTATCCTCAGTCATGTTGGAGCCCTTGTCACAGCCACGGTGTCAATCCATCCTCTGGGGGCCTCCCTCTTTATTGCTGCCCTTCTACTCTAACCAAGCACGATGCCCTTCTCTAGGGAGTAGTCTCTCCTGACAACATGCGCACAGTCCGTGAGATGAAGTCCTTGCCTCTAAGGAGCACTCTGGCTGCACCTTTTCCAAGACAGATTGGTTTGCTCTTTTGGCAGTCCAAGGTACTTTCAATACTCTTCTCCAAAACAAACAAATATATTGATGCAAATGATGGGAGGCGGAGAACAGACCCAAAGCCCATCTGTAGACAATTGGACATTCCTTCACAGAAGGGTTACAAGGAAGGAATAAGTCAGCCAGGGTGCAGCAAAGCACCGATGGAGCACAACATTCTTCTAATTCTTTAATGCGCCCCCGCCCCCGCCCACTATCATGACCACAGCTCTACCTTAAAAATCCGGCTAGACCAGAACATGCACAATGGTACAGATAAGAGCTCTTGACACACAGAACCCAGGACAGATAAACCCCTCAGGAACAGCAATGAGAGTATCAATACCATGATGGTCGGGGTAAGGGGGAGAGAAGGGAGAGAAATGGGGAACCATCTACAATGATCGATGTGTAACCCACCCCCAGGGGGATGAACAGCAGAAATATGGGTGAAAGGAGACAGTGGATGGTGTAAGATACGAGAATAATAATTTGTAATTTATCAGGGGACTATGAGGGTAGAAGGGTGGGGGAAGGAGGGAAAAAAAGAGGAGCTTATACTCAAGCAGAAAAGAAAATGTTTTGAAAATGATGATGGCAACATATGTACAAGTGAGTTTGATACAATTGATGTATGGATTGTTATAAGAGCTGTAAGAGCCCCCAATAAAATGATTTATTAATAATACATATATATTTCCCCCAACACCACAATGCATACGCATAGATTCTTTTGTGGTCTGCCTTGTTCAATGGCCACCTTTCATATGCATGCATGTGAGGTGACTGCAAATGCCACGGCGTCCCATGGGTCATCTGTCAAGTAGAGATCATGCAATATTACCCAGTTATGGATAGAATTGTGTCCCTCACAAATGTGTGCGTGGCATTCCTGGTCCTTGTATCTGTCGATGGGATCCTGTTTGGAAACAGGGGGGTTTCTTTTCATTATGTTAATGAATTCATATCAGTGTAGAGTGAATCCAAAATCTAAACATTTCTGGGCTGTAAAATGGCTAGAATAGATAGAGACCCATACCGGGGATGGGGTTGGGAGTGGGGCAGGCACCAGGCCAGAGTCTCTCCAAGCCAAGAAACCAAGGAATGCTCCGAGACCCTTTCTGTGGTCGCTAGATGTCAGAAATTAGTCCACTTTACCAAGCATGATTGGTTTGGTTTGGTTTCGTTTGGGTTTTATCCCAAAGGGGAGGTAGATAAAGGTTCTCAGCATAACATTTCATTAAACTCGTGAGTTTTGTTTGACAAATATAAGCTAAAGTTGCTTGCTCCTCCATAACCTGTCCAAGTTGATTTTAATAGGAAAATACCATTGAAAAGTACTCATCTTCGAGTCAAGTATCCGCTCCAGGAAGATCGCCTTGTTACTTTATATTATTATCCTTCTTGCCACCCCATCCCATTCCTTCCCAGGTGCGCTGTTGGGCAAGTGGGCATCTGTGGCACTGAGTGGAAGTCTTTAGCCAGATTGTAAGGTCTCGCTGTGCTTGGCTAGGCTTTGCTCCCTTCTAGGGGCGCGAGTTCCGAGAGGAGAGATGCAAGGGGCTGAAGAAACAGCAACCGGAAACTCAGGAAAAGAAAGCCAGTCTAGAGGGGATGTCAGCAAGGGGCTTGCGAAGTCTCGCCTGCAGCTTTCATCTGAGTGCTGAGGAAAGGTCCAGGGTGGGACAGATTAAGAGCTCACGACACAGGGACTCCAGGTCAGAGGAACCCCTCGGAACAGAAATGGGAGTAGTGATACCAGGAGGGTAGGGGGAAGGTGGGGGGCGGAGGGGAGGAAGGGGGAACAGATCGTAGCGATCAACGCATACCTCCCCCAAGGGGATGAACCATAGAAACGTGGGGGGAAAGAAGTCAGCGGTCAGTGTAAGACGTGAAAATAATAATAGTTTATAATTCATCAAGGGATCCCAAGGGGGGGGGGGAGAGGAGCTGATACCAAGGACTCAAATAGAAAGTAGATGCTTTGAAAATGATGGCAACATATGTACAAGTGTGCTTGATATTATTGATGTAGGGATTGTTACAAGAACTGTGAAAGCCTCCCATAAAATGATTTTTTTTTAATCAAAAAAAGAAGAAAAAAGTCCAGTGGGTCTTTCTTACTCACGACCATCAAGTCGATTCTGACTCAGGAACTGCCCCTGGGGGTTTCCGAACCTGTGACTTTGCCGGAGCCAGCCACCTCATCTTTCTCACACCGAACAGCTGGTGGTTTGAAACTGCTGTCCTCCCTCTGAATGTTTCTTCCTGATTCTAGCCTTCGCCCTCTTTGGTCAGTTCTTAAAACAGCACACTGGTTCCGTTCCAATATAAGATTCCTGCCTTGGATCCTCCAGTGGTGTACCATCTGACTTCAGCATAAAACCTGAAGTCCTTCCTTTACGCTGGCCTATCAGAGCCTCAGAGGCAGGCGTGGTCGGCCATCGGAAACCACCAGCCGCTCCGCGGAAGAAAGACTGGGTTTTCCACTCCCGTAAACAGTTACAGTGTCAGAAACCCGCAGAGGGTCTCACCAGGAGTTAGCACTGCCCTGCTGGCCGTGAGTTACTTCGTGCTAAGAGCCATCGCCATGAGTCCATAAGCTCTTCTCTCCTTCCCTCCCTCGAGCTCCCAAGTCCAAACTCCCTGCTGTCGAGTGGGTGCCGACTCAGCCACTGTCTCGGGCAAGGTGCCCGAGGCTGTAACTCTTTCTCCCTAAGAGCGATCGGTGGGTTCAACTCGGACTCATGGGCACCCCATAGCACGGGCGAGAACAGCCCCCGTGCGTGTCTGCGACTGTCACTTTGGGAGTAGAAAGTTTCCTCTTTCTCCTCGGCAGCAACTGGGGAGTTCCCACCGCTGACCTTGCACTGAGCAAGCCCGAGGCGGCACCACGACAGCCCCAGGCCTCCACAGTCAATGCCAACAGCCCTCCCCAAGGTTTCACACAGGTGGCAGCCCTGACCGGCAAGAGAAAATCCTTCTATACCTGCCACGGGGGCCGGCAGCACCCCTCCTTTCATCGCCTGGGTCAGCACAGCTGGGTTAACCATTAAACTTGCTGCAGAATCGAAATCTCCTTAAGAGCAGAGCCGTTGCCACACGCGCTGACAGTTTCGCTGCAAAGGAGGCCGACCTCCTGCTAGGAGGCTTCAACACGGGACTCCCCACACGCTTAGGAAGCAGGTTTCCAGGTAAACTGCATGCTGCCTGGTTGCCCTCGCGGTTCAGCGGATGAATGAATCATTTGTGAAGGGGCATAGATCCCAAACGTCTGTGGGGCCTCCTTATACTTTTCTCTGGTTTAAAAAAAAAAGTGTGTTGTTTATCTGAAATACGAGTTTAACAAAGCAGCCTGCAATTTTATTTGCTTCACCTGGCAACCGAACTTGGGATGCTGTTCCAAAGATGGCACGCAGCCCTGGGGAGCTACTTCAAATAAAAAGATCCACCAATCATGAAAAATTCACCCCGCGCTATGAGTCAATTCTGTCTCATAGCGACCCCATAGGACAAAGGAGAACAGCCCCGGTGGGTTTCCTAGGCTGTCCATCACGATGGGAGCAGAAAGCCTCATTTCTGCCCCCCCACCCCCCGCCGCCGCGAGCAGCTGGTGGTTTCGAACTGCTGACATTGTGGTCAGCAGCCCACCACACCACCAGGCTTCCGATGCGCTAAACATCTCGCTTTAAAGAATAAAAGTCGGTGCGAACTTGAGATGCAAGAAATGACATTTCCTTATTTCTTTACCTTCCTCTGATTTCTCGTGAGGCTGCGCAATTTTTCAATCCTTAAGTTTTTCAAATATCCCGCTTTGTGAACAGATCATGTGTGTGCTGTGCATTTGCTTCATGGGGCTCTTTCAGCTTTTGTTATTGAAATGACCGGGAGCTCTCTGCGTGCTATATATATTATTAACCTTTTGCTTGTCTTTTATTTCTTAATCCTTTAAAATGTATCTACAAAAATTTTACTTAAATAAGTGTTTAGAAAATGATGATGGCAACATATGTACAAATATGCTTGATACAATTGATGTATGGAATGTTATAAGATCTGTAAAAGCCCCCCATAAAATGATGTTTTAAAAAAATGTACTTCCAGAGGTTTTATTGATCAAACCTATAGTTTCCTCCCATACTTAAAACAATGTTTCCCCCATCTAAAGATCTGGACAATATTCACTTATATTTTCTTCTGGTTTGATTTTTGTTTTGTTTTTACCGTTTCATGTATATGGGAATAGGTCAGCGGCTCTCAACCTGTGAGCCTCGACCCCTTTGGGGGTTGAACGACCCTTCCACAGGGCCACCCTATTCATAACAGTAGCAAAATGACATAACGAAAATAATTTTATGGTTGGGGGGGGTCACCACAACATGAGTCACTATATTAAAGGGTCACGGTATTAGGAAGGTGGAGAACCCCTGGGATAGGTGATGATCAATGATACTAAATAAGTAACTGATTATCTTTGAAGGAGAGGTTGAAATTCCTTTCGTTTAGCATATCCCTGTGACTTAACCAGCACATACCAATAAAAACAGGAATCTTCTTTGTAAGCCAGCTATTTGCTTACTTTACACTTTTGGATTTATAAGGAAAGACATCCACAAGCCTTTTCTTTACTCCCAAGAACTGTATCTGTCTTTCTGATGGATCAAATGATGACTGGGTTGGGGTCCAAATAGCTTGCCTCTATGTAGATGTAGACAACAGAGTCACAGAAGATCAATACTTTTCACATAGAGTAGGGTTTCAGGACCTAGCTTTTAGTAATAGATTCTTGCCTATGCCATCGAAAACACAAGCAATACAGACAAAAGAGATAAAAGGGACTTGCAACAAAACTTTATTTTAAATTCAGTCAGGAAAGGACTTTACTAACAAAACGAAGACACGCCCTACAGACCAGTTTACAATGTGGGGGAACCATATATCTGATAAAGTTTCTATACTGAGAATATACGAGGAACTACAACTTAACCCACAAATAACCATCCCATCTAACACGGGCAAAGGATTTGAATAGAGTACCCCAAAGAAATGCAAATGTGGTCGTTTGTTAGTCAGGAAATTAAAATCAAAACCTCAATGAGGTATCATTTCAACACCAGTAAAAGGACTATAAGCCAAAGAAACATTTAATAAGTGTTGGGGAGGAGGTGGAGAAGTTGGAATCCACATACCCGGCTGATGGGGATGGATATGGTTCAGCCACGGTGGCGAAAAAGAGCTGGGCAGTTCTTTGAAAAGTTAAACAGAATTACTGTATAATCCAACAATCCCAATCCTAATTAAATAGCCCAAAGAATTGAAGGCAGGGACTCAAACAGAAACCTGAACATCGATGTGCATTGCAGCACTGTTCACAAGAGTCAAAAGGTGGAAACCATGGAAATGTCCATCAGAGGCTGAATGGATCAACAAAGTGCCTTAGAATAGAGGTACAATGGTGTTTTACTCAGCCATAAAGAGAAATGAAGTTCTAATATAAGCTACAGGTTGGATGAACCTTAAAAACATTGTTGCTAGGTATCATCAGGTCAGTTCCGACTCATCCTCAAAATTGTTGTTATGTTTGAGCCATTTGTTGCAGCCACCATGGCAATCCATCTCCTTGAGAATCGTCCTCTTTTTCACTGCCTTTTTACTTTATCAAGCATGCTATCCTTTCCCAGGGGTGGGTCTCTCCTGATAACATGTCCAAAGTATGTGAGACAAAGTCTAGACATCCTTGCTTCTGAGGAGCATTCTGGCTGTACTTTTTCCAAGACAGATGTACTTGTTTGTCCTTCTGGCAGCCCACAGGAATTTACTTTGTCAACACCATAATTCAAATGTGTCCATTCTTCATCAGTCGTACTCAATGTTTAACTTTCACATGCCTAAGAGACAATTGAAAATACCAAATAGCTTGGGTCAGGTACATTGTGATAATTAGATAACTTCACGTCAATTTGAAGATATATAAAAATGTAAGGGTGGTATCCAACCTGTCATTCAGATCATAGCCTGGTGCTGACTCCTTGAGGGTGTGGCCTTCTTCTAAGGAGGGCCCTGGACTGACTCTCTCACTCTCTCTCTCTCTACCTATCTATCTTCCTGCTGGCTGGCCACCCTGAGAGCTGCCAGAGCCCTGCCATGTTTCCAGCAACCCTGAACCCATGTGACTTGCACCCACCAGCCTGTGCTCTCCCTGCCTTCTGCATTATTGCATGTGGCTGCATGAGTCTGAAGAAGGGCTTATGGACTTGAGTTGGATTGGGCTAGGATGTTTTCCTGATATGCAATTACTTCTTGATACAAAGCTGTCTGTTATACATAAATGAGTGTCTCTGAATTTGTTTCTCTAGTCAACCTGGCTGCACACATTATGGGACCTGGGGCATGGGATACTAGAGAAACACATCATGAAGATGGAGGTTTGCCTGATCTCTGCCTTCTGGCAGCTTTCCTTCTTTGGCTAAGTGGAGGTCAGCTATGGCCACTCACTTTACTCAGTTATTTTCTGGAATGAGCAAGGGAAGTGAAGGTTTTGATTCTTAGAAGTTATCTTTGGCTATTCCCATCTGAAATGGTGAAAATATTGTTAAATTTAAGGTCAGGGGGTGAAAATACCTCTTGAACTTCTCTGAGACAAAAGGTATACTCCTTTGTCAAAATGACTGACAGAGAGCCTGGCTCTAACTTGATGCTGCTAGAGGCCTAAGGCCCTATTGCATATAAAAGGATCGTTTATTCAATGCCATCCTTTGAAATAAATTCTTCTGGGGGGAGGGGCAGGCGTCCACTTAGTATTTGCGACTGGGACCGGCCCCCCAGACCTCTCCACTGGTTCCCTACTCCACGCTGGCATGTTACATTCACACCTTGGAGCACTGGGTTGAAGTCTGGTCCCTCTTTCCCTATGGAGATATAAACAATACCCTCCCCTTAGGTGGGTTAGTGCCCTGTGTCCCCACTACCCATTTCTTTTTTTTATTATTATTTTTTCCTTTCCCCAGCATTGAATCTGCAGCTCCGGGAGAGGGGCATATCTGATCAGAGCACACGGGAGCAGATAAAGGGGAAGGAGGAGAGAGTGGAACACATCCTGGCCCATTAGGCCTTGAGGACAATGATCCCAATTAGAGCAGCCAGTTCACAGAGAGGACCACACGGCCAGCCCCACTATGAGACATGATGCCCCTCACTGACCCATAGCCCTATAGGGGACAGCACTGCAGACACAGTGTGGGAATTGCAACCGATCTGATCATGCCACACCATGGCAAAACACTAAGGGGGTGCAACAGAACAGCAAGGGAATGGAGCGGAGAGGTCCTCAGGGAATGCTGAAGGTGGCCTTTGGGACCAGGGCTTGGTGCCCCAACAGACTGGACTGGAAAACACTCCTAAAGGCCAACAAATGATCCTTGAACTAACTACACGTTTTTCTTTCTTGTTGTGTTTTGTTTTGTCATTGGTTTGTTGTTGTTGTTTTGTTGTATATTGTTGCTTGGTTTTGCTCTGCCTTGTTTTTGTGCATGTTATTATCTCCGCAGGTCTGTCTAAATAAGATAGGCTGGATGAACAATCCAGAGGAGAAAACAACGGGACCAACAGTTCTAGGGGGAACATGGGAGAGAGGGGGAGGTGGGGGGAAAGGAAGTGGTGTTAACAAACCCAGGGACAAGGGAACAACAAGTGATCCAAATTGGTGGTGAGGTGGGTGTGGGAGGCCTGGTAGGTCATGATCAGGGTAATGTAACCAAGAGGAATTGCTGAAACCCAAGTGGGGACTGAGCATGATAGTGGAACA
>NW_022111327.1:15055321-15057365 GCF_000313985.2 Echinops telfairi | reverse complement strand
GCCTTTCAATTAGCCCCACATGTGATTATAGGCCAGGTTGACACAATGAACTAACTCATGGGTATTAGAATTGCCTGCAAAGAATGCTTAAAAGTGTAAGCCTCGCCCAGTGCTTTGAGTGCTTAGTATATTTGCATTTGAAAAGACTTGCCACTAGCACTGTTGACAGACTGAAGAAGAAAAAATGAGTTGTTTTGGCTTTTTAAATTTTGAAACAGCAGTTTGCACCTGAAGGTGGAAAAATCTGGAGCCATGATGGAATTCTCCTCTCTAGGACTGAACATTAAAGGGAGCCTGCAGGCAGCCTAAAAAACTTGCTAGCTGACCATCTAGATCCACTTGTTGAGTGGAAGTGGGAGAAACGCAGCAATACAGAGAAGAGTTGAGTCTGGCCACTGACACCCATAGACCTTTTTCATAGGGATCTGAGGAGGGACAAGAGTGGGACTGGCTGGTATGAAGTTTAACGAGTTGTGGGGAACCTCACATGCTATGGCATGACCTTCCCCAAGGGGTCTAAGGTTGTTGAGAATTTGTGAAGGGGCCCATGTTCAAGAGGCGAGGCAGCCAATGGGCACCCTGGTGAGGCTAAGCAAGGTGGTTCACGCTAACCAGAGCCCATCCAGATGAAGATAAGATTTTTGAGCCTGTGACTTACTGTATAAGGCTGCTCAGCATACAGTTTGAATCAATATGGTGAAAAGATGCAACCCTGACCACAACTTTGCTGATTCCCTTGTTCTATTCAAATGACTATCTCTTGGTCTATGTACAGATTCCCCATGAGCTCAATACCTTATATTCTTCAGAGTTAGTTTGTGATGATCCATACAGTTGAATGCCTTTGAATAGTCAACAAAGCACAAGTAAACATCTTTCTGGTATTCTCTGCTTTCTGTCCTTCATGACACACCCTCCTGGGGATCCAGCTTGAATTTCTGGCAGCTGTGCTACAGCAACCATTTCTTAATTATCTTCAACAAAAACTACCTGCATGGAATATTAATAATATTATTGGATGATTGCCACATTCAATTGGGTCCACTTTCTTTGGAATGGGCACAAAGATGGATCTCTTCCAGTTGGTTGGCCAGGGAGGTAGCTGGCTTCCAGATTTGCTGGCACAGAGGAGTGAATGCTTCCAGTGCTACATCAACTTGTTGAAACACTTCAGTTGGTATTCTGTCAAACGGAGCCTTGGTTTTCATGAATGCCTGCAGTGTAGCATGCAGTCTTCCTTCAGCACCATCAATTCTTGATCAAAGGCTACCTCCAACTCCTGCCCTCTTCTTTTGTTGCTTCCAGCCTCATTCAGGATTTTGCCCCCAGAATCCTTCAATAATCCAACTGAAATGTTTTCTGATTTTTTTCCTTCAGTTCTTTCTGCTGCAGATATAATGAGTGTGCTGTTTCTCTTTTGTTTTTTCCAATATCAGGTCTTTCTGTACGTTGCATTAGAATACTTTACTTTGTCTTCTTGATCTGCCCTTTGAAATGTTCCGTTCAGCTCTTTCACTTCATCACGTCTTCCATTTGTTGTAGCTCCCCTACAAGTTACAGGGCCGCGTTTGCCTTTCACTTCGGTCTTTCCTTTCTTTCCTGCCCTTTGAATGACCTTTCGTTTGCTTCGTGTGATATTCTTGCTGTCATGCCACAACTCATCTGGCCTTTGGTCATTAGCGTTCAGCTTCTGTGAGGGGGATGGAATAATATGGAAATCGATAGTGGTGACGGTAACACAATGTGAAGAATGTAATTAATATCACTGAATTAATTGTATATGTAAAAATGTGAACATGATAAATGGTTTCTGGGTATACTTCCTACGATACATTTTTTAAAAAGGATAGGAATACTTTCTCCTAGAATCTTGATTTCTATAGAAAATAGAAGCCTTCATTTTTCTTTTTTTTTTTTTTTTTAATTAATCAATTTATTGGGGCTCATACAATTTATCACAATACATAGATCAATTGTGTAAAGCACATCTATACATTTGTTGCCCTCATCATTCCCAAAATTCTCTTGCCTCCTGGGTTCCCGG
>NW_022111327.1:15051389-15054762 GCF_000313985.2 Echinops telfairi | reverse complement strand
ATCACACATGTTGGTGTGCTGCTTCCATGTGGGCTTTGTTGCTTCTGGGCTAGATGGCCGCTTGTTTACTTTCAAGACTTTAAGTCCCCAGACGCTATAGGTCTCGATAGCCGGGCACCATCAGCTATTTTTCATAACATATTAATTATACTTATTTCATTTCAATTTTCAAAGAGGTGGTGCAGTACACAAATATCGCTATATTTAAAGAAACACAAACACTGAAGCATACTTCAATATGAGTCCCATGAAGCTTCAAATATTTTCAAGTACCACTTAATTATCCTAACATCAGTTGTCCCTCCTCATTGCACTTAATATATTTAGGGTGCTATAGAACCGTATTGATAATACTTTCTGTCAGACTCAAAAGACATTGAAGTTGCTTCTTTTTTCCTGTGCTATATCAACTGTTTGCATAATTCCCTTTCCATGATCAGAAACTGAAAGCACAAAGCGAAATCACTGTTTTATTACTGTCGTATACAGACTGTCTTCTTGTGTCTGGGTTTTTCTAAGCAGGAAACAAACAAACAAAAAGTTATTCTCCATAGCATCCATTTATCCTGCCATTTGAAAGACAGGTGGCTGTAAAACTCCAGTTTGTTTCTTTTTTTTTTTTTTAACAGTGATAAAATATACGTTTATTTACTTTGTTGAATCAGAAGGGCATAAAAAAATTATTGCTAAAGTCGACATCAGGCAAACAGAAAGGTGCTTCATAGTCCAGTTACTGTGGAGTTTATTTAAACTAAGAGAAAAGGTCACAATGCTTTCATGCAATACATACTCAGTTCTTTAAATAACAATGATGACGAATAGCAGAAGGAGTTAAGGAATGCTAATGCTGTACTTGTGATCCATAAAAACACCAACATTTTGGGTTGTACATAATTAGGGAAATATCTCAAACACTTTTCAAAATACTGTTATAGCCAATACATAGAGGCATGCCTTTAGGTGGGCAAAGGAATGCAGTTTAGAAAAGGAAAATCAACAACAAAAACTATTCAATTTCTTTAAAATCAGGGAGCAAGAAAAGCAACATTGAATTTCACATACTGATTTTGTACATCTTCTATACAGTACCTTGACTTAAATCCAAGAGCAAAAGTTAAGACTCTTCTCCTCTATTTTTGGTAAACAACTGCATGGTAAACTTGGATGACTTTCCCCCCAGGATTTTACCTGGGAGTAGCCTTTTAATTTTTTTATTTAAAAGAGGGCAGGTTTGGCACTTTTATACTGATGTCACCAATGTTAATATTTCTTGGGATCTCAGGAAGATTCATATTCTTTACAGCTGATACCGCGCGGGCTGGAGCTCCTGCTAAGCCAGCCTCAGATTTCTCCAGTTTATTTTGTGCATCAATTTGTGTAACAATCTCATTCATGTTGGTCTCCAATACCATTCCCCCCATCACCATTTCTGCAAGAATATTGTGAACCTTATCTACATGGAAAATTAAATCCAGTTCACAGACATTTTCAAAACACTTGTCTAATGTTTCCACGAATACTTGAATTAGATCTAAAATGCCAAGTTCACTTTCTGAAGAATCCACACAGAAGACAAAATATAATGTTGCATAATGTCTATATATTAGTTTGTTGTCAGATCCTCCTATTAACAATCCGCCTTCTAGGAAATTACAAACATTTTCATCTCTCTTAGATACCAAATGGAATGTCTCCCTGATGATTTGTTGTTGTGTATCTTCACTGTAGGGCTGGTAGAACTTGGACAGCCGCGGCTTGCCGTGGTTGTTGAAGATGAGGATAGCCTTGATCATGGCTGGGCCGGGCCGCCCGGGTGGGCGCTAGGGGGCCACGGCGGGGGCGGGCGCGCGAGCCTAGCCTCGAGAACCTGCCGGTGTTTCTTCCCCACCCGCCCCCCTCCAGTTTGTTTCATAGTCAAGATTATCTCATTTTTGGAATTTCCCCAAACTCTTTTATAGATGGTTCTTAACGTAGTTTGCAGGGAATGTGAATGGCAGTGGAACTCAAAATCCATTTGTAGGGTCCACACAAGGATTAAGCCTCTGGTGAATCCTCTCTGAATATAGTCTAGGGCTGTGAATGGCTGTCCTGTGAGACAGAGAGCACTGTAAAGTCGATTATGGCAGATCTAGTTAGGTTAAAAGTGTAAGGCCCCTGTGCCAACTAGAGCTGTACTTCAGTGTCTCAGTTTACTCATCTGTCGCATAGTCCTAAAGTACCCGGGCCATAGGGTTTCTATGAAAAAGAAATCCAGATGGATGTATGGATTGTGATAAGAACTGTACGAGCCCCAATAAAATGATTTGTTTTAAAGAAAGAAAAAGGAATCCATTATTACATGTAAAATGGATGGTGCATAGTGAGTGCCTAGTTATTCAGTCACATAGGTGATTAGAATTCCACCTGGATACATTAGAATGGCAGTTCATAAAATGTGGATGTAACTAGGAGGGAAAAAAAACACCCTCTCCTTTCAGGCTAATATTACAATATTATAAGTAGTTATTTGTGATGGTTAAATGATTTTCTGTCAACTAGACATTCCTGCCTAGGAATGGTATTTAACCTGTCAATCAGGTCACAGCCTGATGGTGCTTCCTTGGGGGTATGGCCTACTCATAAGGAGGGCCTGGGAACCTCTCTCTCTGCCACTGTCCCTGAGAGATACTGGAGCCCTGCCATGTTTCCACCAACCTTCGATCCACACAGCCCTGCACCCACCGGCCTGTGATTTTCCTGCATTCTGCATCAGTGCATGTAGCTGCTTGAGTATGAAGAAGGACTTATGGACTAGTATGGACTTGATCTGGACTGCTGGGATGGAATGTTTGATTAATGCATAATTACTTCTTGATATAAAGGTCTTTCTTACGCATATGAGCATCACTGGATTCATTTCTCCAAGAAACCTGCTTTAACACCTCATATAATACAGATTTCTTTTTTTAAATCGTTTTATTAGGGGCTCATACGACTCTTACCACAATCCATACATACATCAATTGTGTCAAGTACATTTGTACATTCATTGCCCTCGTCATTCTCAAAACATTTGCTCTCCACTTAAGCCCCTGGCATCAGCTCCTCATTTTTCCCCTCCCCCCGCCCCCTCCCTTATGAACCCTTGATGACTTATAAATTATTGCTTTGTCATATCTTGCCCTGTCCGACGTCTCCCTTCACCCACTTCTCTGTTGTCTGTCCCCCAGGGAGGAGGTCACATGTAGATCCTTGTAATCTCTTCCCCCTTTCCAACTCATGCTCACTCTACACTCCCAGTATTGCCACTCACACCACTGGTCCTGAAGGGATCATCTTCCCTGGATTCCCTGTGTTTCCAGCTCCTATCCGTACCAGTGTACATCCTCTGGTC
>NW_022111327.1:15033074-15051092 GCF_000313985.2 Echinops telfairi | reverse complement strand
CATGTGGGCTTTGTTGCTTCTGAGCTAGCTAGATGGCCGCTTGTTTACCTTCAAGCCTTTAAGACCCCAGATGCTATATCTTTCGATAGCCGGGCACCATCAGCTTTCTTCGTCACATTTGTTTATGCACCCATTTGTCTTCAGCGATCGCATCAGGGAGGGCACACAGCGATATGATTTTTTGTTCTTTGATGCCTGATAACTGATCCCTTTAGCACCTTGTGATCACACAGGCTGGTGTGCTTCTTCCATGTAGGCTTTGTTGCTTCTGAGTTAGATGGCCGCTTGTTTACCTTCAAGCCTTTAAGACCCCAGATGCTATATCTTTTGATAGCACCATCAGCTTTCTTCACCACATTTGCTTATATAATACAGATTTCAGACAAACCTCTGCTCACAATTGTATTAGCAACAACAACAAAAAGTGGTGGGGAGGGGCATAAATTCAGGAATGGGTGTTGGGCTCACATTAAATCCCAACTCAAACTTAAGAACAATCAATTCTTACATCATGGCCCTGTTCGATATTCGCCTTCATGAAATGATCCCTGAAGATAAGGGTGCCACAGCAAAGTGTGGTGAAGAAAGCAGGTGGTGCCTCTTTTGGCTATCAATTGGAATAGTGTCTGGGGTCTTAAAGGCTTGAATTCAAACAAGCAGCCATCTAAGTGAGGAGTCAACTAAGTCCACATAGAAGAAGCACACCAGCTTGTGTGATCTAAAGATGACAAATTACAGCATTTGAACATGGTGAGCAGAAAAGCATCAGAGCTAAAATTATGAACACCCAATTTGTGGAGGGCTATGTATGGGGGACAGTGGGAGCTCAAAACTCATCTGCAGAGTCAGACTGTCACTGGCAGATCCGCAGGCAAGGGTCTGAAACAGCCTTACTGTTAGGCAGAGACCATTGTCATCTTGACTATCCTGGATCAAAGTCCATACTTGGTTGGTTGACCAGACCATAGGCGCAACCTGCATGTGTTCTTAGGGCAAGTATCTGTTACTGGCTCCAGGACAGAAATGTCTCCCTTGGTTTTTTGAATGTTTTGGGAACCCTGTGCCTTCTTACACATTATTTGTATCTTTGCCTGTATACTATTACATTTTTATCCTTACCGCCTTAGTGCGATTTTGTTTGTTATTGTTTTCTGTTGTTCACCCAGCTGTGCAGCACAGGAGGAGTGGATGCATAGTGATAAGAACTGGCACGAGAGGACCTAGGGAATACCGGCGTGGGGGCTGGGTGATAGGGAGGGAAAGGGGGATTTGGGCAGTAAATAATGAAGATGGAGTGGGGACAGAGCACTAGAATGGATTGAGATTGCATAACTCATCTTTAAGGCAATTTAACCATAGGGCGAGGGTAGGGGGGGAAGGATGCGCTAAAATTGATATGGTGATGATTGTACAATTCTCCTTGATATCATTGAATAATTGAACTATTGAGTTATATGATGTGTAAATTACTTGCCAATGAAACTGTTGGAGGTAAATTAATTTTATTACTCTATGCTGAGAAGCTAGTTTTCAAAATATGTGAGCTGGATACACAAATAGTATCTAGGAAAACACATATTTCATATATATTTAGCCATTGGGCCAGCTTGGGCTAGGCATCTCTCACTACTCTTTCCCATAGGAACCTGTGAACATATAAGTAGGGATATTATCTTCTGACGTGCTTACCCCATGAGAAACTCAGCAAATACTTTTCAAAACCATTTACAGGTCTGCACAAGAAAATATCGCCAGGAAAGTATTGTCTGTAATAACAAAACATTGGAAATGACCTCAAAGTAAATAAGAGAATGGGCAAATTCAAACGATGGAATTAGACATGCATGTGGTAATATGAGTAATAGCCCAAACCTTAACAGTGAAATAAAAAAAGGAACTGTAGACTAAAATGTACAATATACCAATTATGTTAAAAAAATAACAAATCTATCTATCATTTTTTGGAATAAATGCATATGTAGTAGAGTATAAAATCTAAAAAAAGTACATATAAAACGTTAAAAATAGAAACTGATTATGGTAGCAATTGTACAATTCTGCCAGACATGAGTGAACTATGGAATGATATATTTATTAACTCCTAATTAATCAAAATTATTAAAAAAAAATTTTATCTTTTCAAAACAAAACCAAAAATACCCTTATACCAGGAGTAGATGCCTAGACTTTTGCAAGCAGTTTCCTATAGGAGAGCAGGGAACAGGACAGAGACGAGCCACAGAGGCGACTGCAACTGCATCCATATGCTTTATTTGTTTTAACAATCAGGAAGGACATGCAAGGGAGCTTCAAAAGGTTTGTGGAAAACCTCTCCCCCAACTCCAGACTCACTGCCGTTGAGTCCATTCAAACTCACAGCACCTCGACAGGGCAGAACACAACTGCTCTTGTGGGTTTCCCAGACTGACTCTTTAAGGGGCAGAAAGCCTCATCTTTCTCCTACAGAGAGCCTGGTGGTTTTGAACAGCTGACCCTGCAGTTAGCAGCGCAATGAACAACCAACTGTACTACCATCTTCAAATTCCACTTTTCCAGGAACTTGGTGAAACCCTCTCCACACAGTGAACGATTACAATCCATCAAGTGTGAACAATAGTTAACCCTTTGCCAGCCAGTGAATCCCAAGGTGTGTGTTCTCTGTCCCGTTTCTGTACATTTAAAATATTTCACAAATTCAAGACTTTTTTTAAGGATCAACAAGACCAAGTGATTGATAGAATGTGGGTGTGAAGTCAAGAATGGATGTCAAAGATGACAGGTTTCGTGTCTGGGAATGATGTTAGTGGCAGAGAAGGAGAGGTTAGGAAAACTGTTTTTGCGAAAGTCAATGAGCCATCTGAGGCACTCTGATGACATCATTGTTCAAGTGCTTGGCAGCTAAAGGGAAAGGTCAGCCATTTGGAACCCCCCAAATGGGGGAAACACGGAGCGGTCTGCTTCTGTAAAGATTTCCAGTCTTGGAAACACGATGGGGCGTGTCTACTCTGTCCTATATTCTCTCACTGCCATGGAGTCAATGCTGACTCATCGCAACCTCCTCTGGGTTTCTTAGTCTGCAACTGTTTACGCAACTAGAAATCCCAGTCTTTTTCCTGCAGGGCTGTTGGTGGTTTTAAACTGCCAACCATGCGGATGGCACTCAACGTGTAACCACTCCACCACCAGGGCGCCACTACTCAATCCTATAGGCTTACTAAATATTGGAATCTGCTTGATGACCATGGGGATTTTTGTTTGTTTCTTAATGAGCTGCATCTTCAGATACATTAAGCATGAGAGAAAAGCAAACCATCCATTTTGCAGTGCTCATTAGGTTACATGATGCTGAAGGGCAGGACAGGGAACTAGCCTGGGGGACATTTGTCCCCACTCTTTCATCATGTCACAGCGAGCAGGCCAGAGCGTGTTTAATGAAGAAGGGATTCAAGGAAAAGGGATGAGGAGGGATGACGAGGTGAGGCACGTGGATTGAAGACGGGTTATTGAATCTAGTGATGGCCTTGAGGTGAGATGTTGTCAAGGAGTGTCATGAGAGGCCAGACAACGGGCAGCTAAGGACGGAGAAGCAGCGGTAAGACCGGGTCTTTTAGAAAAGAAGCCGTGAAGTGGAGTGGAGCTTATATATGTATGTCTGAACTCGGTGGCTCTTTGGGGGAATGGCCGGGCGATCTAGAAAAACTGCAGCATTACAAATCCCACGAAGGCAATTTTACCCTGTTGCTACGAGCCAGAACAGCAGTAATGCATAAGGGGGCTTCACAAAATTCATAGGAACATGGAGTTTTTCAAGGGACTTTTTGAAGCCACATCACGTGTGTAAAGACATACACACATACGTAATGCACAATCACACATATATGAATAGCTGGTGGCTTAGTAGTTCTGTGTTGGACTATGATCCACCAGGTCATCAGTTTGAAACCACCCGTCACACTACAGGCGAGAGATGGGGCTTTCTACTCCCATTAAGAGTTACAGCTTTGAAAACTTCGAGGGCAGGTCTACCTTGTCTTACAGGATCGCTGTGAGTCAGCAGCACCTCAATGGCAGTGAGTAATGTATATGTATGTATACTGGAATATATTTTAATCCTTCACAATACTAGTTAGCACACTGAAAATATGTCACAGTTACAAACCCATAGTACATATACATGGACAAATATGTATACATAATGGCATCGGTGTAACACATACACACACATTTTTCGAAGGTCAGCAAGAAGGAGGAAGGTCCTCAGCAGAGTGACACCGTGGCTACAGCGATGGGCTCGAGTACAGCAACAATGGTGAGGCTGCAGCAGGACCCGGCAGTGTTTCCTGCTGGTGTGCATTGGATAGCTGAGCATTTACATCAGCCCGATGGCACTTAATGACACCGGTACATACTTCTATCTTTTGAACAGAGGTGTGATCAAAAGATTTTGGCATTGAGAATGCTCCCGCCCCAAAGTCTTCACCTGAATTACAAATCCAAATTGCAGGAAAAGGACAAAGCCTTTCCTATCAAGTCCTGAGAGGAAGACAAGGAGGAACAAGTACACTGACCCTGTGGAGGTTTTCAGCCTTCTCAAGAGAAATATCAAACTAAAATTAATAGCCACCGAGGGTTCCCAAACTCTATGCCGACTCACAGTGACCCTGGAGGGCAGGGTAGAACTGCCCCTGCGGGTTTGTGAGTCTGTAACTGTTTACCAGAACAGACAGACGCATCTTTCTCCCTCAGAGAGCCTGGTGGTTTTGAACGGCTGACCTCGCGGTTCGCAGCCTGACAGGTAACGACTGTGCCACCAGGGAGCCTCTTAGGGTCTTCTCAACGTCGAGTGTGAAGGATTAGGTACAAAAAGTAATTCTCTAAGAGGGAAATATTGAAAATTGCTGCATAACCACTAGCAGAAATGTAACCCAGTGGCAAAGCCATGGGTTGAAGAGAAAGCTGGGCTCTCTTGCATTCCCAAAGCAGAAGAAGAGGAAATTCAGCTGCAGGAAGTACAGAAAGGTAAATGAAGGACCAGGAAGATACAGGAGTAGCTTCTGCAGAATAATAGACTAGGCCCCTTTCTCATATATATTTGACCAATGAACACTCTTAAAATTATCACAGAGTAGCACTCCACCAGGAGATCAAGATCCAAATGGCTTCAAAAAGTGTGGGGAAAATGGAATTAAAGGATGATGAAATTTCCCCACATACTTTCTGAAGGCCACTCATCGAATGCTCACTGGAACTAAAGTAGACAGGCAAACGATGAAAGACCTATATCTCACAGGTTTACATTTCGTCATAAAATGTGACATAATAAAGGCAATGGTTACAAATGACAGCCGTGTTTTTGCATCTCATTACACAGTTTCTTACTAGGAACAAATGTGGTAAATACAGCTTGGATATTAATCATTCCACCAACTGTTCTTGAATGCCTAGCCTGCCAGGATGCTCTTTGGAAAAGAAGGTGGTAAGACGTACTTTGGAGACATTATTAGAAGGGTCCGTCCCTGGAGAAGGACATCCTTTCTTGGTAAAGGAGAGGGGCCATGAGAAAAGAGAAAGACCATCAGATAGACACAGTGGCAGCAACAATTGGGAAGATGGCGAGGGAGGGGGCAACATTTCTTTTGGTTATCTAGAGGGTCGCTATGCGTTGGAACTCACCACCACTATGGGGTGTTCTAGATGCGGAGGATATAGTGATGGACAAAGCAGGCACAAAGCCGGCTCTCACAGAGCGTATTGTCTACTTGGGAGAGGCAAACACGAAACACATTTATCAGCAGTAAGCACTATGAGGCAAAAGAAAACCGGGAAGAGGGGAAACTAATAGATGGCCTTAGGGGGCTCAGAGCAGGTGAGCGTGGTTAGTATGTGGGTCAAGAGACAGGAAGAAGGTGAGGGAAGGAATTACATGACTGACTATCTGGGTTAACAGCATTCCAGACAGGATCACAAGCACAAATGTCTTGACGATGGAACATGCCTGGCATATTTGAGACCCAGCAAGGGAGCCAGTAGGCCAGAGGTGGAATAAGCTAATGGGAGAAGAGATGAGGGCATGGAGACAAGAGTTTATTACCATCGTAAGGACTTGGGCTCTTATTGAAAGAAATGGAGAGCCCTTGGAAAGCATTCAACAGCGATGTGACCTGCATTTATTTTTAACCAAATCACCGTGGTTGCTGTGCTGTAAACAAATTGAAGGGGGCAAGACTGCAATAGTCTCCTAGACCATGTAGCGGGTGGCTGCATGGAGAAAGAGATGCTGATGGTTTGGATCAGGTAGTAGTAGTGATTGGAGGTGAGATGTGCTTGTATCTCTTTAAGATGTAACCATCAGGATGTGTTGATGGCTCAGATGTAGGGTGTAAGAGAAGCCGAGAGTCTGGGATGGGTCCGAGATTTGGGGCCTGAGTAACTGATGAAATCAAGTTGCCATTAATTGAGATGGGTAAGTGTTGTGGAAACATTTGTTTGGGCTCTTCTATCTTTAGTCTTTGTAACTCCCACCAAATGACTGGGGGGTGCAAATCAGCTGTAGAGGATTCGAATGAGAATGTTGGTTGTGCTATCAAGTAAGTACCATCAAAGACGCAGGAAGAGAGAGAATTCCAGGACCATTCAGAAAGGAGAACTCCAAGCACCTCTGAAACCCTTGAGAGAGAGCAGTGGGCTTGTGCACTCACAGACCAAGCTGAGTGCCCCTGGCAGGAGCCTGGCTTGAGGAGTGGGATGCCTATGGGGCATTTACCAACACCAAAGGAGCTTGATAACTCTTGTCTGAGCAGGGAAGGGGTCAAGAGGCCACATGGCTGAGAGGCTGAGGACCAGAGAAACAGGCCTGCTGGCATGGCTGAGAAGAGGCCCTGCTGTGGACAAATGGGCTGTATCCTTAATGTTTTCTGATCTTGACTCGTGACCACTTAGTTGGTCCAGTTGTGAGCATGTCGGTCTTCTTTACATTGAGCCATAATCCACACTGAAGACTTCAATCCTTGATCTTCATCAGCAAGGGCTTCAAGTCCTCCTCACTTTCAGCAAGCAAACGTGTGTCCTCTGCATATTGCAGGTAAGTTAATAAGCCTTCCTCCAATCCTGAAGCCACATTCTTCATATACTCCAGCTTTTCTGATGGTTTGCTCAGCATGCAGATTGAACAGGTGTGGTGATGGGACACTTTTCCTGATTTTAAACCATGCAGTGTTCCCTTGTTCCATTCATACAACTGCTTCTTGATCCATGTACAAGTTCCACATGAGTACAAAGAAGTGTTCTGGAATTCCCATTCTTCTCAAGGTGATCCTCAGTTTATTACAGGCCACATAGTTGACTGCCTTAGCATCATCCATAAAACACAAGTAAACCTCTTTCTGGCATTCTCTGCTCTCAGGCAAGATCCAGCTGACATCAGCATCGATATCTTTTGTTCCACATCCTCTTCTGGATCTGACCTGAACCTTTGGCAGCACCCCTTGGATGTACTGCTGCAGCTATTGTTGGAAGATCTGCAGTAAACTTTTACTAGCATGTGATGTTAATGACATTGTTCTATAGTTTGAGCATTCTTTTGGGTCACCTTTCTTCGGAATGGGTACAGTGATGGATTTCTTCCAGACAGTTGGCCACGTAGCTGTCTTCCTAATCTCTTGACATAGACGAGTGAGTGCTGCCAGTGCTTGATCAGCTTGTTGGGACATTTCACTTGGTATTCCATCAATTCCTGGACCTTTATTTTTGACTAATACTTTTATTGCAGCTTGGACTTCTTCCTTCACTATCATTGACTCTTGCTACCTCTTGAAATGGTTGAAGGTTGACTAGTTCTTTTTGGTACAGTGACTGTATATTCTTTCAACTTCTTTTGATGCATCATTCAATATTTTGCCCATAGAATCTTTCATTGTTGCAACTTGAGGCTTGGAGATTTTCTTCAGTTCTTACAGTTTAAGATATGCTGAGTGTGTTTAATTGTAATAATTTTAAAATTTCATTTAATTTTTAAGTTCTCCTATCACATAGTCATTTTAGGAAGATATTACTCAGTTTCCATGCATTTGATCTTTTTCCCCATATTCCTCCTGTTTTTAACTTCTAATCTTGTAGTATTGGCATCAGGGAGATGCTTTGTGTTATTTCAATGTGTTTAATTTACTGAGGTCTGCTTTGTAGCACAAAATGTGTTCTATTATTATTATTATTATTATTATAATAGAACTTTCTATTTCTCTTTTCAATTTCATCAGTTGGTTTTATGTATTTTGGGGCTCAGTTGTTGGCTAGGTACATGTTTATTATGGTTGCTTCTTTGTGCATTGATCATTAAAACATTATATAATGTCCCTCTTTGTCTTTTATGATAGATTTTTACTTAAAGTCTATTTTATCAGTGATTTATATTACTATACCTGCTCCTTTTGGGGATCTATGTGCTTCATGCATCTTTCCATTCTCTCATTGTTTAATCTATCATCTCTTGGTGTCTAAAGTATGTCTCTTGCATTCAGCATATTGATGGGTCATGTTTGTTTTTGCATTCTTTATCCTTTTGTTGTCATTCTTTGTGTCTTGCCTAGTGCATTTCTTCCTTTTTTTCCAAGAAATTCACAGAAAATATGTATTATGAAACAAACTATGCATAGATTTCCCCAAAATTGCATCCAAAAATAAGCTCACATTAACTTGTTGTACATGTCTGAACATCTAGTTTGAGGCACTAGGAAAAAGAAGACATCGATTTGAAAAGAACCCCTATCAGAAGAGGAGTTCTGCTAAAAATCCAAACAAAACATACATCAAACTTATGGAGCAGCTCAGGTGGAAGAATGGCCAAAACATTGGTGGTTTACAAAAAGGTTATAGCAGTTTACAAATGTAACTCGTTTTAAGAAGGTATCAGACTATATTTAAGATGAAAGCTGCAGCGACAGAACAGCCTGATCCATTTGTGATTAAATGGTCTTCTTTGTGCCTTAACTGAAGAAGACGGACAATTAACAGCAGAAGCAATAGCTCAAAACATGCATTTGGCTGCACTTACAGACTGGTAGATTCCAATCACTTCCATTTCCTGTGATTACTGGTAGGTACACATTTACTACTGTCATTTCGTTATACTTTTCTGTAGTGTTGACAGTTTCTTTAATTTTTTGTGCACATTTTTTTTACTTCATGGATTTCCGTTTCATTATTGGTGATTTTGTGTTTACTGAGTCTTCATTATATTCTTTATTTCTTTTCTTTGGGTGAGTACGTTTATTAATTTTCTTCGTGATTATCTTTATCTTGCTAAGTTTAAAACATTCAGTTATTTGTTGATATTTTCTTCACTTACTCTCCATATGATAATAACAATAACTTCAATAACAATACTCTTTATTCCACCTTTTTGTTTAGAAGTTGTCAAAACAACTTTTAAGTTTACAGTCTGATCTCTACATATGCCCAAATCAAAGGTTCTGCATAGTTCAGTGAATGTGGGAGCACACACCACACACACACACACACACACACACACACACACACACACACGGACATCAAAAAGTTCCTGGGGGAAATTGTTATCTTCCAATTCCATTTTTCACATGTTTAAGCTATAAAATGGAATCGTATGGCCATCGAGTCAATTCTGACACAGCAAACTACTAGGACAGGCTAGAACTGCCCTTTCGGGTTTCTGAAACTGTAATTGTATACGGGAGCAGAAAGCCTCATCTTTCTCTTGTGGAGTGGCTGTTGGTTTATAAGCCACTGGTCTTTCATAATCCTTAGGTGACTAGTACTGTACTAGCCCTGGGCTGTCCAAAATGGTAGTAGCCACTAGCCACATGTGGGTATTGAACTTTAAATGAGGCTCATGCCACTGAGGAATTAAAAATATGCAATTTCATTTAATGTAAGATTAAATATACAAAAGGATACCTGATGCAGTTCTGGAACAACTTAAATATATTAATCTACTGTTTTCAATTGTCATTTCATTAAATTTAAGTGCCTACTAGGGGAAGTCAGAGGAGCCCTGATGGTGTAGTGGTTACTCGCTGGGCTATGATGCATAAAGATCATCAGTTTGAAACTACCAGCTGCTCTGAGGAAGAAATATGGGGCTTTTTCTACTCCCGTAAAGAGGTACAGCCTTGGAAACTCACAAGAGCAGTTCTACCCTGTCCTATAGGGTCGCTATGAGTCGGCATCAAATCTATGGCAGTGAGTTTGGTTTGGGTTTTGGAGGGGGACTCAAAAAGTATTGCTGAAAAAAATCTAGAAATTGTTATTAAACAAAAATATCAAAATATGAAGCTATTGTTTTCCAACGTGTCCTCCTTCTAAACACTTGAAACCACGATGTTTCCATCTCTAACCCCTTTCAGGAGCATTCCGTGCTCTTTGATTTACACCACATCAGAATGGAAGCTGTGCCACGCTCAAGGGACTCGGATCACATTCCTTTTCAATGCTCTTGGCCGTGGGGGAACAAAAAGAAGTGTGAGGGCAAAGTCAGGGCGGTAGGGTGGATAGGGTAAGATTATCCACCCAACTTCTCATACGACAACCCTTACTCCCCTTGAAGAATGAGCAGGTGCGTTGTCATGGTGGAGAAAAACAATTCCTGATGATCTGAAATGTGAATCCCCACCTAATTTACAATTTGTAAAAAACTGCCCAAAACAAAAAAGATAAATTCCTTTGCTCTGTGCGAATTCCTTGGCCTTTTGGCACCAGTGCAATCTTCAATGTTCTTAAAACTTCTTCCTATTAAGCCCCCGTGCTTGTCCTGCGTCCTTTGGGAAAATCTGTCCCTTGGGAATCCCAGTAAAAGTACCCATAAACGTTTGACTTGAAATGAACTGGCCCAGTTGATTTACTTGGAAGCCATTGTTTTGATTGGGCTTTTTTTTGGAGGGAGCCAGGCTTTCAGAAACACATGTATTCTCTTACAGTTTCGGAGGCATCAGGTCCGAATTCAGAGCGACAGCCCTAGAGGACGCTTTTCTCTACGTGTCAACTGTGACTGGGGGGGCGGGGGCGGGGCGGCGGTCTTTGTCTCCTTTCAACAGCTGTGCATTGGGGACCTTTTTGGAAGGCACCCTAATGAAGCGAAAAGGAGCTTTGGTGGCGTCCAGAGGAAGGCATCGGGCTGCTAACCACAGGCCAGAGTTTCAAATCCACCAACCTCTCTGACAGGGAAAATGAAAGCTTTCTGCTACTGTAAAGATTTATAGCCGCAGAAACCCACGGGGCAGTTCTACTCCATCCTTAGGGCCGCTGGGAGTCAGAGTCGCCGTGATGGGAGTAAGTAAACAAGACTAAGACAAATGTATCACTGAGAGAACTTGTCTGTAGCAATCCTCTAATTGCACAGGCATGTCTTAAAGACATTTTGTTTGGACTTAGTCCATGCAATTATGAACCTGAACCCCAGTGGTAATGCTTTTTGATTTAACCTGGTGTTGGGGATTTCTGATGAAAATTTAGCATGTGAATTGCAATGGAAGGGTGCCAAAATCTTTGTGTGTGCATAAGCAAATGTGGTGAAGAAAGCTGATGGTACTCAGCTATCTTAAAGGCTTATGGGTCTTAAAGGCTTGAAGATAAACAAGCAGCCATCTAGCTCAGAAGCAACAAAGCCCACATGAAAGAAGCACACCAGCCTGTGTGATCACAGGGTGTCGAAGGGATCAGTATCAGGCATCAAAGAACAAAATATCATATCATTGTGAATGAGGGTGAGTAGAGTGGAGACCCAAAGCCCATCTGTAGGCAACTGGACAGCCCAAATTAATACATTTAATATTGATTTATACATTGAAATGATAGTATTTTAGCAATGTTGGGTTAGTGAAAGAATATTATTAAAATTAATTTCACCTGTTTCTTTGTGATAGTTTGAAAATGTAGTTACTGTTATGTGCTGTTCATTCTGACCCATAGCAATCCTGTATGGCTACTAGACTCACTGCCTTCCAGTCAATTCCAACACAGAGTGACCCTGTATATGGAGTTTCGGAGGCTATAATCTTCCTGGGAACTGATAACCTCACCTTTCTCCTGCAGAGCAACTGGTAGATTTGAACTGCTGACCCCACAGTGCCACCATACACTTTCATGTGTGACTTGCATGATATAGTATTTCTATGGGGCAGTCTTGTTCAAGTCACGGAAGAGAACGCAGTGGACTAAACGGACAAAAAGTTCTGACCTCATGAAATTTAAATTTTTGTGTGGAAGACAGATATGATCAAGAATAGAAGTACTTTGGAGAGAAAAACCAAACCAAACCAAACAACTTAAATGCCATTAAGTCATTTCTGACTCATAGTGACCCTAGAGGGCAGGGTGGAATTGCCCCTGGGAGTTCCTGAGAAGGGAACCTTTTCCCTGTCTTTGGTGGTTGAGAACTGCTGACCTTGCAAAATGCAGCCTAAAGCACAAGCGCTACACCACTAGGGCTCCTACGGAGAGGAGGGAGGGTGACTTACACATGGAGATCAAGGGAGGCCTCTCTGAGAACGCTGACATTGGGCAAGACCTGAGGGGGGAATTGGAGTGAGCCATGAAGGTACAAGAGGGAAGAGCATTCCAGGTAGAGGGCACAGCAAGTGAAGATACCCTGATGCCCAGTAAGGCCTGGCATTAGGATAAGGTGACCAGATTTTCACATTGGTAGAGCGGGACAAAAGTGGGACACCATTGATAAAACTCATATCCTGGCAAAACAGCCACATGGCAGCCAAAAACCGTATACCCTAGCTTGTCGTGCATTCTTTCAAAAAATCAGGACTTTTTAAAAACTCCGCGGGACGTAGGAAAAAATTGTTTAAAATTGGGACTTTCCTGCCAAAAGCGGGACATCTGGTCACCTTACATTAGGAGGAACCACAGAAGGCTTTCGTGAGGAGGCACAATAGGAGCTGAAGTAAAAGAAGTAATGGGGAGGAGAGTGTAATTGGGCATGGAGCAGGCCAGATAGACATGACTCTCAGAGAGCCTGATGTCAACAGCCTTGTGTAATCCCTTACCCCTTGGGTTGAGCCCCTAAATAAACAGAGTACAGGGGAAGCAATGGGCTGTCACTTCCAAGATCTCATTCCCAAAGGCGGAGACTTCCTTTTGCTGGGAGTCTCTCATCTCTAGTTGGCTCACTTTCACAGAGCTAGCTGCCAGGTTGTAAACAGCCCCGTGGGAAAGGTCGTGTGGAATTGAAGACAGCCTCCGGTCAACAGCCAGTGAAAACTGTGGCCCTCAGTCCAACCTGCAACACTCTGAACTCTGCCCATAACCACCCCCCCCACGCGAGTTCTTCCCAAGTTCATATTGAGATGAGTGAGGTCCCTATGGACACCTTGACTCCAGCTTTACGAGAGACCTTGAGCTGGAGGATGTGACTAAGCCACAGGCAGATCCCTGACATCCAGAAACTATGAGGTAATAAGTGCTGTTTGAAGCCACCGCTTTTGAAAAGTACTTTTCTTTTCCCCAATTTATTTTGGATGCTGTTGCAAATGTACATACATATCAACCCCCCCCCATGTGTGTAAGTCAGTGACATTGAGTATATCCTCCAAAGAGGGCACACGTTTTACCCTTCTTTTCGTAGTTGCTCCTCCCCCATTAACATGACCTCACTGTCCCTGAAGTTTCCTTGACCTTGGGGGATGGTGTTGTCAATTTGATCTCATATCAATAAAAACCGGGCAACCTCACTGCCATCGGGTCGATGCTGACCCATTGCGACCAGATAGGACAGGGTAGAAGTGCCCCAGTAAACTTCTGAGATAGTAACTCTTCACAGAGGTGGAACTCTCCAGAGGAGTGACTAGTGGTATCAAACTGCTGACCTTGCAGTTAGCGGCCCATTCGCTAGGTCACCTGGGCTTCTCCCATATATTCAGTTCTTTCCAAAAGCCCATTGCTCAAGGCAAAGGTTTGGCCTGAGCAGCTAGCAAAACATTGCCCCTTGGCTGAGATGGTGGAAGTTATAGAAGGCCTGGATCTTTAGAGAAAGAATAGGAGTTATGTTGTAGACACGCTTCAAGTGAGATTCCTATTAGACAGCCACATGAGGACGTTGCATTGGATATAGGAGTCTGGTCTTTGAAGCTGGCAATGTAACTTTGAGAGTTTTAAGATGCTAAGTTCCAGTTTGCCTTTGCATTGATTCTGGCTCATGGTGACTCCATGTGTGTTAGAATAGAACTGTGTACCAAAGGTTTTCAATGGCAGATTTTTAAAATGAATCATTTTATCTTGGGCTCTTACAGCTCTTACAACAATCCATACATCGATTGTATCAAGCATATTGGTACATATGGTACCATCATCGTTTTCTTTCTACTTGTGCCCTTAGTATCAGCTCCTCTTTTTACCCTCCCTCCCTCCCCCTCCTCCCCCTTGTGAACCCCTGATAAATTGTTATTTTCATATCTGACACCGTCTGATGTCTGCCTTCACCCATGTTTCTGTTGTTCGTCACCCTGGGGGGTGAGTTATACATTGATCATTGTGATCTGTTCCCCCTTTCTCCCTGCACCTTCCCCCTTCTCCTCATGGTATCACTATTCCCATTATGGTTACTGAGGGGTTTATCTGTCCTGGATTCCGTATGTTGAGAGCTCTTGTCTGTACCAGTGTACATGCTCCGGTCTAGCCAGATTTGTAAGGTACAACTGGGGTCGGGAGGCGGAAGCATTAAAGAACTAGAGGAATGTTGTATGTTTGTTGGTCTTCAGATGCCTGATATCTGATCCTGTCAATATTTTGTGATCACACAGGCTGGTGTGTTTCTTCTCTATGGGCTTTGGTGCTTCCCTGCTAGATGACCGCTTGTTTAACTTCAAGCCCAGGCACTGTATCTTGTGATAGCCTGGCACCATCACCTTTCTTCACCACATGAGCTTATGCACTCACTTAGATTTCAGCAATCTTGTTGGGAAGGTGAGCATCACAGAATCCATGGCACATTTTTTGAAAGCAGATCACCTGGCCTTTCTTTTGAGGCACCTTTGCATGGCCTTGAACCACCAACCTTTTGTATTTGTAGCCAAACCCTTTGCAACACTCAGGGGTTCTCCTGTCCCCACCCCACCACCGCCCCGCAGTATTGGCAGTACGACTTTAGTGGCTTTATCACTCAAACACCAAACCATGGAGTAGATTCAGACTCATAGCAACCCTATAAGACATGGTAAAACTGCCCCTGTGGGTTTCTGAGACTGTAACTCTTTACAGGAGTAGAGATCCCGGTGTTCCCCCCATGGAGCCACTGGTGGTTTTGAACTACTGACCTTGCAGTTAGCAGCCCAACATGTAACCACCACGCCACCAAGTCTCCCACATGGTAGTGCCCAAATTGTACTCATCCCTCAAGGTCCAGCTCCAATAGTCTCTTACACCAGAAGGTCTCCTTCCAGAGACCACACTTGGATGTACTCTGTAGTGTGCCTTTGCCTTCAGTATGGGACTTACTACATACTGTTGTTGTTAGGTGTGTCCAGATTTGAACTCATACACACCCCATGTGTGCAGAGGACCCTGGAGGGTTTCCTGGGCCATGACCTCTACTGAAACAAATTGCCAGGTCTTCCTCCTGCACAGAGGCTGGGTGGCTCCAAACAGTTAGCCTTTCAGTTAGCTACCTTGTATTATAAACACATTCTCTAATAGGCGTGTTTTTTTTTTCTTTTTCCTCTGATGGGAATGAATGGTGTCTAATTTATCTTGCATCTCCTCTTAGCACATAGCACAATGCCAATGTTTGCGTAATTAAAACACAAGTCCTAAAGCGGGAGAAAAAGTGAAACTTGCGATCTCAGGAATGAGTATGGAGCCTGTACAATAGCCAGATGGTGTTTGTGCACCATCAGTGTGACATATGCTTTCCATGGCTCATAAGGCTCGGCATCAATTGCCTACATTCCCCACTTCATCTCATATCACTCCTTTTCCCTCATTCCTTAGGCTCCAGTCACACTGGCCTTTTTTCTGTTCTTTGAGCACACGAAATCTGTGCCCATCGCCAGGCCTTTGTTGCTGTCATTTCTTCTGCCCGAATGCTCTCCATTCTGATCTTTGGTTTGCTGGGCTGGATGCTTCTTTCGCTCCAAGACTCAGCTTAATTTTCATCTCATCCTTTGACCAAACCAATTAGGTCTCCAACTCTGGTTACCCTTTGCCCTACCACATTAATTTAATTCTCAGCACAGCGTTTCTCCCTTCCTGAAATTAACATGTTCATTTGTTTACACTCCTTGCTACATTTCATGGCTGAGAAGGGAGATTTCCTGGTGCCTATGGAGGCGCTCTGGTGGTGAACTGGCTACACGTTGGGCTGTAGTCCTCAAAGTCAGCAGGTCAAAACCACAAGTTGATCCAGGTGAGAAAGACCGGGTTTTCTACTCCTGCAAAGAGTTACAGTCTGGGAAACTCACAGGGGCAGTTCTACTTTGTTCTATAGGGTGACAATGAGCCTGCATCAACTGGATGGCAGGGTGTTTTCAGTGCCTCCATTAGAGCCTGTAACATAATCGTAGATGTTTTTGGCAGAAAGTTATAGAAGGCTTGACAAGTGACACAAGCCAAAAGGGTTCACTTTTCTCACGGCAAACGGAACTCAGAGGTAGACAGTACCAGGGCTGGTTCAGCAGTTGAGTGATGCCCTGATTCCGGATTGGCTTTTTGTGATTCTCTTGGCCCTTTCTCCGCTGGTTGCAACAAGGCTGCCAAAGGCCTAAGCATCACTAAAGAACAGATCCTCCCAGGAAGAAAGGGGCGAGGGCGGGGAGAGGGCTTCTGGACCATCTCTTTTTATCAAGGTGGGAAAACTTTCCCAGGAGCCCTCTTCCTAGATTCCCAGCCTTTTCTTCTACCGGCTGGTTTCTACCATGAGCCTTGTAGCTGCTGAGAGACTTTCTGGGCCTCTTCTGGGTTCACCAAAACCATCCACCTCCCCCTTGCTTCCATAACAAGGTCCCCTGTGTAGGGGTGACTGCTAGGTCCCAGAAGTTGGGGGAAGTGCCTCCTGGCAGTGGTAGGTCTGCTCTTCGCAGGGATGTGCGGTTGCAAACGCCAAACAAATGAGTAATTAGATCGCAAAACTGCAAGATCAATGGAGCCTCTGGGGGCACTTGGGGAGGTTTCACTGTATCCGTCTCCTTATTTCTGTTTTAAGGGTGCATGCTTTACACCTAGTGAAATGTTTTTTAACTCTTGGGAAACAATTCGTTGTCAAGTGGAGAGGATAAAATACGGGGTAGGAAAAGGACGCCCCCTGGACACATGGAAAATCTTTTTGAGGACTGCGGAGTCCTTCAGACCGCTGGCCGTGGGTCTTTCCAAATACCCTTCCCCGCATCCCTGTGCCCAGACACAGGGGAACTAGATAACCTGCCACTGGCTCAGCCCCCGCCACGCAGTCTCCCAAACGCGGATGGCGAGTTCCTCTTTCTGGAAGGCGGCTCGCTCCCCCAGCTGACTGTCCCCCGCGGGGAAGACGGGCAAGCGAGAGAAAACATTACGGCTGGGAAGGGGGACCCAGGTGAAGCATCTCAGCCAGCAAACCGCTCTAGGTCTTTCCCGACAGGCGGGACCCTTCCCCAGGCGGATCACACAATAGGCGGCCGCTCCGCGTTGTTCCCCAGTCCCTCGCCGCCTGGGCTCTGGGGGTAGCGGGGTGGGGTGGCGGTGCCCATGGGGGTGCCCAGAGAGTTCCTCGCCCTCCAGCAGCCACTCCAGCTTCGGCAGTCGGAGGGGAACACGGGCTAACACGAGCTAAGAGCCTGCCTCACTCTTGGAGACATTTCATTGCCACCACTTTCACCCCCCTTCTGCCCCCACCCCACACACACACAAAAAAAAAAAGGAAAGAGAAAAGCCGCCAGATCTCTCTCCCGGATGCGGCTGCACCAGAACATCAGCTGCGGGCGGAGCCCGAGCGGTTGCCACTTCCCCTCCTCCCTCGTGACCCTCGGCCCCCGCCCCCCACTTCTCCCTCCCCTTCTACACACCCTTCCA
>NW_022111327.1:15020343-15032403 GCF_000313985.2 Echinops telfairi | reverse complement strand
GGGGGTGTCTTCGACCGGGCGGACCTAGAGCTGCCTGGGACCGGGCACAAAGCCGGCGACGGGGCACACACGAGCTCTTGAGTCCCTGCCCGCTGGCACCTGAGACCGCTGGAGCCGGAAGGATGCGCTGGGCGATCTTGCACAGACCCGTGTAGTCGCGCGCGCTCAGACACACCGAATACACACACAAAAAAGAACCCCACCCAAAAAGCCCCGGGCGCCCCAGCTCCGGGCGGTGAGAACAGAGGAAGCAGAGCGACTTCCTCCTGCTACTGGGGAGGGGGAGGGCGCGAAAGGGGTGCAGCTCCTGCGGAGGGAGGGAATAGAAACAACAGGGTTCTTGGGCGTGAATTGGGCGGCGTGGGGCTAGCCTCTGCAGGGCGAGGGTGTCTCTTGGGATCCAGGAATGCTCCAGAGGCCAGGAGATGGGGCAGTGAGGGTTTAGGGGAAGAGCGGGTGTGTTGGGGAGGAGAGCACCAGGCCTGGGGTCCAAGCCCTACCGCCCAGTGTTGGAGGTGCCTCTGAAACCCTCAGGACTGGGGGATGGGAATTGGCAAGCACGCTGACCCCCTGGGAACCCTTTCTTCACCACCCCCACCCGCAGCTTCCTCTGGCTTGTGTGCATGCAGATACGAGCGAAGCCAATGGGTGCTAACAAGCACCTGCCCCTTCTTGTTTTCAAGACCCTCTTTGCCAATTTCCCAGACTGGAGGACCACTTAATTAGCGTTTTTGCTTTGTTACTTTTCCCGCCCCCCCTTTTTTTTTTTGGCTCTTCACCACTCCCGCCCGCCCCCCTTACACTGTGCTGTTTGCTGTGTTTAAATTTCACCATTTAAGAGCAGGCTCTTTTTGTTGAAACAACTTGTCATTGAAAGGGAACTTCACAGCTTTTCCTTGTAATTTTTCTGTTGATCTTGTAGAATCGGCAATAAAACCAACATTAAAGGGAGGCTAAGGGCCTGCTCCCAACAGTGGAGAAAGTTGACATTAGTGGGAGCTCTGGAGGAGGATCAAAGGTAAAATGTGTACCTTTGAGATAAAGATCTGATCCCTAATAGCTACAACTGTGAAAGTCAAATGACTTTAAAGCCATCTCTCTATTCAGACCAGACCCTTAAAAGTTGACTCCTGCAGTTTAGGGGAGCAAAACCCAGGCCTTTTATGTTATTTTAATGGAGTTGGCTGATTTCGGGTTTCACTGTGATTTCGTTTTGAGGCCCGGCTGAGGTCACATTGGGAACCTCACCTGTCATCACAGCCCGTTAGAGAGGAAGGCAAAGCAGTGTGTTGGGGCATTTATATCAGGGCTCTTTTATCTGGGCTGACAGTTAGCAAGTGATTCAATCTGCCAGGCAAGGGGACCAGTTTCCAAAATTTAAGGACAAAAAGAGGGCAATCTTGAGCAGTGGTGGTGGGCCTTCTAACTACATTGTGTGTGTGTGTGTGTGTGTGTGTGTGTAGGGGGTGGTGAGGTGGGAAGGGAGCTGTGAGATTCAGACAGATGGTCTCAAGAGAATACATGGGACTTAGTGATCTTCCTCTGGGATATGACCAGCATTTGACCCGTGTACCCTCAGCAGTGCCCCGCTGCCCCCTAAAAAAACATTTGCATTCTTGCCCAGTTTTTTAGGCTTTAAAAAAGAGTTCTGTGCTGCACAGATGCCATGCAGCCGTTTCCTAACCTTTGGCCATAGGTGGCAAAGCTAGAAAAACTTCCTGAGAGGGGACTAGGAATTTTGCTAAGCAGATGCTGCCAGGGGCCACTGATGGCTTGTCAGCCTAGTCTAGTTGGAGCCAAGGCCATTGCTTTTCTGTATTGACACCAGGCAATGCAGGCGACAGACACTTTGTGCTTAGTCTGCTAGCCAGTCCTTTCCGAGATGGTGTGGCCCCAGTGCCCAGAGTTCTCCAGCCCTGAATCCCTCCAGGTTGGTTGGACTCCTACACGGTGCAAGACCAAACGCCGGATGCCATCGAATTAGAGATGAATGTACATGACCTTTTCCGCATTCGTTTTCATTAATTCCGATCTGGACTGTGCGTGTGTTCATCCGTGTGCTTGCCACTAGGATGACCCACATTTGCACAAATCCATTTTACTCGTATTTTTATTGATTTCAGCACTTTATTTTAATAAATCTTAAAGAATATTGCTAAAAGTTACACATGAAGACTACTACTGTCCTAAGGATCCCAACCATATGAAAATAGATGAAAAAATCCTCTCATTGCCTTCTCATCCCACCTCTTCCCGTGGTATCACCATTTTCCCCCTTCTCGCAATGTGCATTTCTTGCTATTCTAGAAGCTAGTTTCCAGAGAGCTTTACTTAGTGACTTCACTGTGCATTGCCATGTACTTGGTGTGCCATGCAATTCAATGGCTTGCATACGATTTAAAAACGGGTTGTGCGATGTGGCGACCACAATCCATTTTAGAACATTTCCTTCATTGTTGCACTTATTGCGATGTTCGCCCTCCTCAAATCCATTCTAGATTATTCCTAGCACCTCAGGGAGTGCCCTTTGCAAGCAGGGACATCAACTAAGAAATAAAATGCCTCGTGGAGTAAGCACTTCTGAGGGAAGCGCTTCCTCAGCCCTTGCCTCCCTGACACAAAGAGCTGTTAGCCAAAGTTAGCAAAGCGCCAGGCGCCCAGAGAGCCCGCAGAGCTTGCTGCAGCTGCTGCCCCAACTTCGGATTCTTTCCCAGTGGAAGTCGGCATCGGATGTAGTAGAGACAGCTGAGGGAGAATTTACACTTGCCGTTCTAAACACCAGCTCCTCCACAGTAGAGCTTCCATAGGAGGTGGCTTCCCGCCTGCAGCAGGTCAAGCTTCCTCTGGGGTCTCTCAGGCCACAACTTGGAAAACCTAGTAAGCTGAACAAAGATACTACGTTTCCTGTTTATAATCCCCCCCCCTTTTTTTACATTCATACCCTTGTTGGCATGTTGCTAACATCACTCCATTTTGCACAGTGTTGGAAAAACTCAGAAAGCCTGGGCTATATATAGCGTGCATTCAAACCTTCATTCAGTCGGAAGTACTTTCATGAATCTATTAACTCCACCATGAAGCAGTCAGAGTCTTGCATGGCTGCCTTTTTTAAAGTCCGGCCTTTTGTTTCGGTTTTTTGAAAGGTTACTTTTTACCCAGGAAATGGGCAGTTAACAGTATTACGATTGGCAGGTATTTATCCAAGAGGAGGTTGGGGAAGACTAGGAGTATTCTAGCCTGAAAGTGTGTGCTTTTCATGGAGAGGTATTTCTATGTACACACGGTGAAAATGCAGAAAACCCACTGGGGCAGTTCTAATCTGCCCTATAGGGTCACTATGAGTTGGTATCAACTGGATGGTCTGAGTTGAGTTAGAGTTGATCATGGAAGACACCCTGGTGGACTGTGATTTTGGAGTAAGGTCACCTTGTCAGGTCAGCTGTTCATCCTCTCCAGTTGCCGCTAGCGGAAGGATGAGGCTGTGGGCTGCAATGAAGATTTATGGTCTTAGAAGCCAGATACAGAGTTCTATCACTGTGAGTCAGAATCCATTGGATGGAGTGGTTGTGTTTGTTGTATGGCAGTGTCAGTCTAGGAAAGTTGCTTGTTGTGTTGTGCATTCTGACTCAGCGACCCTATAGGATGGAGTCCCAGAGAGTTCCCGTGGCTGTAAATCTTTTTGAGATCAGAAAGCCAGGTCTTTTCCCCACAGGGTAGATTTGAACTCCCAGCCTTTGTTTAGCGGCTGAGTGCTTAACTATTTTGACACTCGGGCTCTTCTTGGAAAGTTACCTAAACCCACTGCCAGTGAGTCTGGGCCAACTCCTAGGGACCCTACAGAACAGGGAAGAACTGCCTCTGTGGGTTCCTGAGATTTTCAATCTGTAAGGGAGTAGAAACCTTCATTTTTTTCCCCCTGAGAAGTCGCTGGTGGCTTCCAGCTGCTGACCTCGTGGTTAACAGCCCAACTTGTAACTCACTAGGCCAACAGGGCTCCCCTGGAAGTTGCCTACAAAACCTAATTAAAATAAAAACCCCAGCCTCCCTGCCATGGAGGCAGTGCTGACTCATAGCAACCCCCTGTGGGTTTCCGAGATGGTAACTGTTTTATGGGAGTAGAAAGCCCAGTCCCTGTCCTGTGGAGCTGCTGGTGATTTTGAAGCTGCTGGTGCTTCCCAGCTGCTGAGCATGCAGATTGCGGACCAACACATAAGCACAGTACCCCCAGGGCTTCTAGCAGGAAGTCGTCACCTGGTAGGTATTCAATCCTGTTTGCTGCTGTGGAGCTTACCCTCAATGCCTTGTTTAATATTACAGGCTGCATAGCTCCTTGAGGCAGGCGTGTCCCCTGGCCAAAATCTTTCTCACTGGGTCTAACCTACTATGAAAAGCTGCTCACAAGCTGAGAAGGACTGACAAGGACCAGCAGCTGCTGACCCCCTGACCCCCAAGCACACAACTACCTTTTTGTGGAATGTTGTTATGTTCAAGTTTCGGAAAGGACTGAAACCAAATTGGCTATTCTGTCCCCTCCTCCCAAGGGAATTTGTGGAAAGTAGTTTATATAGGACAAATTCCCCGGCTTCTCCTTTAAAAAGGTGCAGATTGATGCCTAGTTTCAAGTTGGTCTTCTTGACACCAAACATTTCTAGTTCAGATAGCTGATCTCTGAGTGAGTTGAACCAAGAGAGATGGTATTTCATGCAAATAATGTTCATATTATATGGTTATTTTTTGGGGGGGTGATCTTCACAACCCCTCCTGTATGAGTTTTCTCTAAGCACTATGGGTGTTATATACAGATGGGAACTATTTTCGTGCAGACATTATATGTGGAAAAATAGGGTAATCAAGGTTGGCCCCTGAACATGACTGAGGGCACTGTTCTTTCATTAGCCTCTCCTTGAGGGGCTTTCCCCGCACATAGGTTGCTTTGAAACCTTCTTGCTGAACCCAATTTTAAACATCACATAGAATGTATAAGGTCCCTGAGTGGCTCAAATGGCTTGCATGAACCTAAAATTTGGCCCTTTGAAATTACCTGGCTGTGCAATGGGAAAAGAAGCTGGCAATCTGTTTCCATAAAGACAGACCACCGAGAAAACCCTGTGGAGCACTTCTCCTGTGTAACAAACACATGGGGTTGCCATGAGTCAGAATGGGGGGGACAGCACTGGTTTGGGTTTCTTTGGTCGAGTCGAATTTGTTTTCTAAGAAAAACTTGTAAACATAATATTCTTGGGGTTGACTCCCCCTACCCCACCCCCACCCTCTCTTAATCATCAGTAAGCTTTCTTTAAATCTTTTATTGCTCTATTAAGAAATGCACGTGTGAGCGGCGGTGGCTGCCGCAGGGCCGGGTATGGGGCTGGCGGGGCTGCGGGGTGTGGGCCGGTGGGCGGGATTGCTGTCCGGTGGAGCGACTGCCTTCGAGCAGGCGGCAGTGAGAGCAGGACGGCGGCCGGAAGGAGGAGGGAAAAGGTGGACGTGTGATGGCGTCCGCTGATTCCACAGAGCTGCAGCAGCCATGGCCCCGATCAAGGTGGGCGATGCCCTTCCTGCGGTGGTGGTGTTGAAAGGGGGGGAGCCTGGGACCAAGGTGAGCCTGGCCGAGCTGTACAAGGGCAAGAAGAGTGTCCTCTTGGGAGTTCCTGGAGCCTTCACGCCAGGCTGTTCCAAGACTCACCTTCCGGGGTTTGTGGAGCAGGCTGGGGCTCTGAAGGCAAAGGGAGCCCAGGTGGTGGCTTGTCTGAGCGTCAACGATGTCTTTGTGACCAGCGAATGGGGGAAAGCCCACCAGGCAGAAGGCCAGGTTCGGCTCCTGGCGGACCCCACTGGGGCCTTTGGGAAGGAAACAGATCTGCTCTTAGATGACTCCTTGGTGCCGATCTTTGGGAACCGAAGGCTCAAGAGGTTCTCCATGGTGATCGAGGACGGTGTAGTGAAGGCCCTGAATGTGGAGCCAGACGGCACAGGTCTCACCTGTAGTCTGGCCCCCAGTATCCTCTCGCAGCTCTTGAGGCCCTGGGCCCAGACGCACTCCCCACTCCCACTGCCCTTTCCTGTCTCACCTGCCCAGCCCTGGGCAGCAGGCCTGGCTGCCCCTGAGCCAGGCCACCCAATTGGAACCTTGGCCAAATTTCTGCAATAAAACACATCTGGTTCAAAAAGAAAGAAATGCATGTGTACTTTAGAAAACAGAAAATAATCACCATCTCTTCACTCAGGGCATGCTGTTTGGAGTTGGATATATACATTTTGACACTTTTCTATGTATATATATGTGGTCCACGAGTTCGCTTCAATTCACGGCTACTTTTTGTACAAATGAACAGAACATTGCCTACTTCTGTGCCATCTCACTTTTCCTAGATGCCAGCTGTTGTGTTTTGGGTGCCTTCCAACTTCGGGGGCTTACCTTTTAGCACTATAACCCGCTGACATCGAGTGGGTTCTGACTCATAGCAATCATATTAAGGTTTCTGAGACTGTAACTCTTTACATAGACATGAAGCCTCATCTTTCTCCTGTGGAGTGGCTGGTGGTTTTGAACACTAACCTTGTGGTTAGAAACCCTGTGCCTAGTCCACAGTGCCATCAGGGCTCCGTGTAGCAGATGAAATTCTGTTATGATCCATAACATTGGCTAAGTTTCTGAAATAAATAACCAGGCCTTTTTTCTTAGTCTCTCTTAGTCTGGAAGCTCTGTTGAAGTCTGTCCACTATGGATGACCCTGGTGGTATTTGAAATGCCGGTTCTTCATAGTAACATGTAAGCCACTACAGTGTGACAAACTGACAGTTGGGTGGTGGGTGTAACACACACACAAGCACACGTGACAACACATGGATTGAAACAAATATAGCATTATGTTAACTCTTCAAAGATAATGTTCCACTTATCAACATATTGTAAGAATATTGCCATTAATACCAAATCTACATAATTATGTTTAATGACTGCCTCAAATTCCAATATTTGTGAACCATTGATATGCACACTTTATTGTTTGATGTCTGGCTATTTTCTAATATTGTGATGTGTTGTACACAGCTGTCCAAAATGGTAGCCACATGTAGCTATTTGAACTTAAATAAAAATAGATCAGTTTCCCAAGTTGTACTTCTCACACTTCAAATGCTCAGTAGACAGAAGTGACCAGTGACTCTGTGCAGGACAGCACATGTTCATCATCACTGAACGTTCTCCGGTCTAGCACTGTTATAACCAGTAATTACATTAACATCTCTGAGTAGGCATTTTCAAATTTGCTAGATTGTCCTCTTCTGTTAAATTCCTAGCAGTGGTATTGCTTACGCAAAGGTTAGACGTAATTTTAGTCTTAAAAATTTCTATGAAATATACTGTCAAGTTGCTCTGCAGAGCTTCCATTGAATCTTCTGCCAGCAGAGTCTAAGCATGTTCACTTTCCCTCTTCCCTGCCAGCGTTGCGTATTATTGTCAGTCTCTTAGACACATGCCACCCTGATGATAGGAGAGAAATGGTGCAGCACTGTTCTCATTTGCATTGCTTCAATGACTCTTGAAGTTGAACGGTTTTCCACATGGCAATTGCCTATTCATGTTGCTTCTTTTGAGGATTGGCACGCACCCTCTTACAGACTGACTTCCTCCTTTGTAGTTGTTGCAGTAACGGTCTCCACCCCCCAGATTCTGTTTCCACTAAGACTAGGGTGGGGCCAGCCATCTGTATTTTGAAAATGCCATCTTAGGTAATTCTGATGTGCACTTAACTAACTGATCTCTATCAGTTGCTCACTAAAAGCAAGAATGTCTCCCCTGGCAAATGGCTACTTGGTTTCTCCTTAGACACACAGAGACAGTGGTTCGAGGGCTCTGTTAGCAAGGTTTTTGAGCCGCAATTAAGTTTCGCCACAGCCAAAGAGGACTTTTGCCATTTGGAGCCACACATGATAAGTTTGCTTCCTCTTTCATATGACAACCCTTCAAATATTTGGAAACAGCTACCATTGCCAGTCTTAAAACGAGTGCTTCACAAGGCAATGACACTTCTCCCCCTGCCCCCGGTTTCTCTCTCTTTTTCTTTCTGGTTTCCTTCTTCCCACACTCTCTTGCTCTTCCTTTCTTCACGTGGTTTGGTTTCTAGAAGCTTCCCCCCTAATTGGTCAATGTGCTGCGGACATTGGGAGAGGCAGAACGCTCTAGAGCAGCGGTTCTCCACTTTCCTAATGCCGCGACCCTTTCATACAATTTCTTATGTTCTGGTGACCCCCACCCCTAAAACCATCGTTGTTGCTACTTCATCACTGTCACTTGGCTACTGCGATGAATCAGTCAACCCCCAAAGGAGTTGTGACCCACAGGTTGAGAACCGCTGCTCTAGAGTCACATGTAGGCTTGAATCGCCTCTGTGGCACCTGCTTGCCCTTGATCTCACTGTGCTCATCTTTGCAATGGGGATAAACGGTAGTACCCAGCACATGGTGGTGGTGAGAGGATGTGAGGAGCTGTGCCGGATGTGACGTGTCTGAAGTGGGAGGGATTCCTGCCGCTTCAAAAAAAACGAGATCTGGTGAAGTGAAATCAGTACCTCTTAGGTAGGAAGATCTATCACAGGACCCGCTGTGGGGATGGTTCCCATTCTGGAGGTGAACCCATGGATGCCTAGAAGCCAGGGGTTGTGTATTCACCTCTTTTCCACGTGCTTCTCATGGTGCCTGGAACACAGTTGGTACTCAGTACTTGTTTTGTGGGTGTGTTAGGTTGGGTTGACTAGAGACACAAATCCAGGGACACTCGTGTAAGGGAGAGTTTTATATCTAAGAGTAATTGTATATTAAGAAAACATCCTGGCCCAGTCCAGATCAAGTCCATAAGTTGGATATTAGCCCATAAGTCTGATATTAGCCCATATGCCCGATACTAGTCCATAAATTCTCACATAGCACATGCAATGAGGCCGAAAGCAGGAAGATCACAGGCCAGTGGATGAAAAGTCTTGTGGAAGCCTCTCAGCATGGGCATGCCTCTCTATGTGGCTCCTCCAGCTCCAGGGCTCTGGCTGCCATCCGGATGCCTCCATGTGGCTTGTCAACAGGAATGTCAAACAGAGAGGGAGAGAGTCTCCTGCTGCCAGGGAGGAAGACAGGAGTCCCAGCATCCTCAGGAAAAGGCCATGCTCACCCAGAGGCATTATTGGCTATGACCTGATGAACAGGCTAGAGTCCACCCCTTCACTCAAGTGGACCCGAGATAATGTAACTGTCACAGTGGGAAACACATGGGCAGCAATATGTTGGATGATACATAGGATGATGGATTGTGTTGGGGAAAGAGACTGGAGGCCATGAAGCTAGTTAAAATATCCGGGAGCTTCAAAAACGGTGTGGGAACTCATCAGTATCTTTTCCTTTAATTTTCCTACAAACTTTTTGAAGTCCCCTCAAATGTGTGGAAAATTGTAAGGAAAAGATCATGGAATTTGCTCTATGAACATTCTGAAGCCCTGGCGTATTAGGTCAGGAGAGAGAGTAAAAGGTTTGACCAGGCCATGAGAATGGAGATACGGGGGCCAGATCTAAGACACATTTCAGTGATAAAATCAAGAGGGTTTGGTGACCCTTGGGGGTGGGTGGGGGTAGGGAGAGGAGGGCGCTAGAGATTGATGAGAGGGAATGTAGAGGTTTTGTCAGGTGTTGGTGAACTGGAGGGGAGAGAAGTGTTTGGTGAGAGGGAGAGGTGGGGTGTGGTGGGGGGGGGAGGTGAGCAACACCACCACTTGAGAGATTGTCAATTAAGGGAGGCGTTGGAGAGAATATTCTAAGGAAATGCAGTAGGGTTGTGTTTTGGCAAGAGACTTACCTTTGAGGGTGCAGAGGAAAAGTGTTCTACATGGGGTCAGGAAAGGGAGGAGGAGCCAGTGAAGGCCTCCTGGGCTGTGGGAACAGAGATGAGATGGCAGGCAAGATTAGCTGATTGAAGAGGTTTACACCTTTGGGGGTGATTAGGGAAGTGGGAGGCTGGGTGTGGAGAAGTGGTCTGGAGGCCCATCCCAGAATTCCATTCAGAATGGTGATGGGAAGTTAGTTCACACCCAGAGCCGAATCAGATCCTCCTTCCAGCGTCTGCGAGGCGCCAGCGCCTCAGCTGCCTTCTGTGAGCAGTGGGGCTGAGGGACAGACTGAAGCGCCTCCTTCCCCTGATGCCCAGAGAGGCTGATTGAGAGTTCTTTTTTTTTTTTAATTGTTTCATTAGGGGCTCATACGACTCTTACCACAATCCATACATACATCAATTGTGTCAAGCACATTTGTACATTCATTGCCCTCATCATTCTCAAAACATTTGCTCTCCACTTAAGCCCCTGGCATCAGCTCCTCATTTTCCCCCTCCTTCCCTCCCCGCTCCCCCCCCCTCATGAACCCTTGATAATTTATAAATTATCTTGTCATATCTTGGCCTGTCGGACGTCTCCCGTCACCCAGGGAGGAGGTCACATGTAGATCCTTGTAATGGGTTCACAGCCCTTCAAGGGAGATGTATGCAAATCCGAACTGCCAGAGAAATGGTGGGAGGCTGATGGTTCTGCTTCTGCTTTGGGTCTGACTCCCCATCTCTACTAGCTCTTTGTTGTGGTCCTTCACGGTTTTCAGGATTTTGGCCATCTCTGGTAGGCCTGGTGGCCCAGTGGTTAGAAGCCACCAGCTGTTCTGTAGGGGAAAGGACAGGGCCTACTGCCCCTCAAGGGGCAGTACTACCCTGTCGTGTAGGGTCCCCAGGGGGCACTGGTTGCAGAGTGCTATGCCAGGTCCATCGTCTGAAAGCACCGCTCCTCCGCAGGACAAAGACGGGCCGTACACGCCCGTTGGCTCGGAAACCCACAGGGGCAGTTCTTCCCTGCTCTAGAGGTTCCTTCCGTAAGAGTCGGCCCAGACTAGATGGCGATGGCAGTGAGTGAGTAGTTTGGAGGGAATCGCATAGGTGAAACTGGCCTTTATGACAAGAACGAATAGTGTTCATCTCAACCAAGCGGATGTTGCTATTGTTTAGTACCATCGAGTCAGCTTCCAGCCATAGCGACCCTCTGCACAGCAGAATGGAACACTGCTCTGGTCCTGCCCCAGTCCATGGATGCTGCCCTTGTGTCAAACCGTCTCATCTCCAGGGCTTTACCCATTTTCGCCACCCCTCCACTGTACCAAGCAGATGGAGGACGCAGCATTTTTTCACAGGTGTTTGACTCCAGAGCCCTTGTTTTGCTGAGAATGGAGCGAATAAAGGATTTCCTCTTGATGTTCTCACCTGCTGAGACATTCATATGTAGACGACCTCGGCCAGCCCTTCCCTTGGCTTGTGGATTGTCAAAAGTGGTTGCTGCTTTCCTGAACTGCTGTTTCAGGAGGGGCCATTCACCCACTTGGTTTTTGCTTTCTCCCAAGAAAGAGAATTATCAGCAAAACGTGTGGAGAATTGATTCGCTCCGGTGAGGTTTCTGGTTTTTGTTTTGTTTTTAACAGATGGAGGTGGCTAGAAACCGCAGGGGGGGCGGATAGGGTCCTTCCTCCTTTTCTGTACATTGGAATGGTGATTTTATAATTTTTGTCCTTGGGATATCAATGACTTGATTTCCTTTCGCTTTGATCAGGGGTGCAGAGGAGGGTGATCTAAAGGTGGGCTGTCCTTTCTATCACCCTCCAGCCAGAAGCCTTTCCCATGCTTCCAAGGCCCCTCCCTGGAGGCGCCTTCCCAGAGAAGTAGCTGGGGTAGGGCATAGAGACCATCTCATTTAGCAGCTACCGGACCCTGGAAGTTCATTCCTGGAGCAAAGTATTCGGAGTGTGGGCACTGGAAGCACACACTGCCTTAGTTAGAGTTCAATTCTGCTAGTTACAAGCTGTCTGACCTTGTGCCTGTTACTTGAAACACCTCCTTGTGTGTGGGTAAGCTTCTCCTGGGCTTCTTAAAAGAAATATTGCTTGAAGAACAGTAAGAGCAGGGCTTCACCCAATTGGGAGTGCTTGGTGATGGTTAGCCCTCATACTGTGTATGTGTGAAGAGTCCGCAGACACCCCCCCCCC
>NW_022111327.1:15003754-15020243 GCF_000313985.2 Echinops telfairi | reverse complement strand
CAAAATTAAATAAACTGGCAGAAGGGAAGCCCGCACCCTTCGTTGCCTTTTAATTTCCTTGTTCCAAATCATGCCCCAAAGGGCAAGCAAGCTGTGTGCCTGAGCCAAGAATCGTACTGTGCCTGGAGTATAAGATGGCAGTCCCCTTCCCGTTTGGTTCTTGGTAATATCCATTCTCAGCCCCACTTAGTCATACTGAGCAGCCTGGTGGATGTGAGATAGAACTCTGGGTCTTAGACAATTTCTACTTTAGTAGACTAGTCTGATGACTGACTAGCAAAGGGAGTCCTAGTGGGGAAGAGCACACCATGCTAAGGCTGAGGCAAAGACGCTCCTAGCCTGGGGAGGCTGGGGTGTGTTTTTGGCCAGAGCAAGCCCCTTTATGCTAATCTGACTGTTCAATGCAATTTACAGGAAGGGGGGGAGAGGGGAGAACTGGGCTCCCTATAGGAAAATAGAACAATGCTCTTTCCTTTCTTCCTTCAAACAATTGAAATCCTTTTCACTCATGACTCCCCACTTTTTGAAATAAATATTCAAATATGAATGCCTTAATATTATTAAGCCCCAAAAGAAGAGTCCTGAGAAATGTCCATCAATAGATGAGTAGATAAATGAGATGAAATACATGGATACAAAGAAATACTGTTTTTTAAAACATTAAACAAACGAAAAAACCCTCACTGCCATGGGGTCGGTTATGACTCATAGCAGCTCTATAGGACAAGGTAGAACTGCCCCTATGAATTTCTGAGACTAGAACATTTTACAGGAGTAGAAAGCCCCATCTTTCTCTCGAGGAATAGCTGGTGGTTTCAAACTGAGGTTAGCAGCCCAACCCAGAACCACTGCACCACCAGGGCTATCCAAACCAGACAGGTATTACTTGGCCATACAGAGAAATGAAGTCCTGATAGATGGCATAATACATCGATAGACCTTGGGAACATCATGCTGAGTGAAACAAGATTGTCACAGAAGGTCACCTATTGCATGATTCCACTTACTGTATTTGGGCATATAATGGGTCTTTGTAAATACCAGGCACATGCATATAACGTGCTGGACCGTGAATAAGGAAGACCACAGAAAAAGTAATGCATTTGAATTACAGTGTTGGTGATGAATATTGAAAGTGCTGGACTGCCAAAAGAACAAATAAATCTGTCTTGGAAGGAAGTACAGCCAGAATGTGCCTTGGAGGCACGGATGGCAAGATTATGTCTCACATATTTGGGACCTGTTGTCAGGAGAGACAGATCCCTGGAGAAGGACATCGTGCTTGGGGAAGTAGAAGGACAGCGAAAAAGAGGAGGGCCCGCCACAAGATAGGCTGACCCAGCGGCTGCAACAATAGGCTCAAGCGCAGGAATCTTGTGATGATGGCACCGAACCGGGTGGCATTTCGTTCTGTCGTACATAGTCACTATGAGTTGAAACCGACGTGATGGCACCTAACAGTAATAACAGCAGCAGCATATGACATGCATAGCGTGCGCATAGGAAACTAACATATAAAAAGGTTGCATGGGTTGCAAAAATCATAATGCACACATTGTTTGCATAAAAACATGGTATATATTTCTTGAATAGACCATTACACAGAGACAAATGATTATGGGGAGGAGGGGGCAAAGGGAACTCATTGCTTATTAAGCATTGCGCTGCTTTAAAGGGTAATGGAAAAATCTGGAATGTGATAGTGGTGATACTTACATAACCATCTGTGAAACCATGATGAACATAATTAGTGTCACTGACTTGTACATAGAAAAATGTTCAATTGGCAAATGTTTTTTTTAAATGAGGGGCCTTTAAATTTTTGTGGAAAATGCCCTTAGCTATCAATTCTATTTCTCCATTAATTTTGTGAAGCTCTTACATATGTACTATATATATGTATGTGTACACACACACACACACACACACACACACACACACGGGCACAAAAAATATGTGAATTTTTTCAAAGCTATATAGTTAGATTATTTTACAAAACAACCTTATCACCTCCGAAGTACTCCATTATACTTAATACATTTGTCAAATCTGCTAGTCCATTCTTAGAAACATTTTTCAAACTTTCTGTTTGGATGGCTGACAGCACCTCCCTTGTTTTTTTCTTCACCTCTTCTACATTGTCAAATTGCTGTCCTTTCATGTCCCTCTTCATTCTTGGGAAACAAAAAGAAGTCACATGGAGCGACGTCAGGTGAGTAAGGTGTGTGGGGCAAGAGAGGAATGCAGGTTTTGGCCCAAAACTGGCACATTGAGATGGCTGCTTGAGCAAGTACATTGTCATGGTGACAAAATCAGTCCCGTCTGCCACAAATCAGGCTTAAAAAATCATTTTATTGGGGGCTCCTACAGGTCTTATCACAATTCATACATGCGTCCATTGTGTCAAGCACATTTGTACATATGTTTCCATCATCATTTTCAAAACTTTTTCTTTCTACTTGAGCCCTTGGTATCAACTCCTCATTTCCCCCCTCCCTTCCCCACCCTCCTTCCCTTACTCACGAACCCTTGATGATTTATAAATTTTTATTATTTTTTCATGTCTTACACTGACCATTGTACCGCCTCACCTACTTTTCTACTGTCCACCCCCCTGGGAGGGGGATATACGTAGATCATTGTGATGGGTTCCCCCCTTCTCCCCCCACCTTCCCCCCAACCTCCTGGTATCACTACTCTCATTATTAGTCCATTATCTGTTAAATCAGGGCTTTTTTTTATCACACACTACTATGCAGTCTTTTCAGAACCTCTAAATAGAAAGCGTGATTAACCATCTGACCGGGTGGGATGGACTCGCATAGCACTATCCCCCTCACATCAAAAAAACAAATGAGCAAAAAAAGGAAAAACAAACCAAAAATGAGCATCGGTGTTTTCTTGGGTACCCACAAATATATATATATATATTTATATACACATATATTGTTACCACAATAAAGAAAAGCTTTCAATATTAGAATACCTTTTACAAAATCTAGTTTGTAAACAGGTATGTCTTTGAAAAAATATTTTTAACATTGTGTTAAACAATTTTATTGCCATATAATTCACATATCAGCATTCAATAGTATAATCATATTAAGAGTTGTACAGTCATCACCACCATAAATTTTAAGAACATTTTCTTCTTTCTTGTACTCATCATTATTAGCTCCCCATTTCCCTCCAACCTCCCCTGCCCGACCGCCAAGAAACTCTTAATAAACTTTCTGTCTCTATAGATTAACCTATCCTGGATTTCATAGGAAACGTTTTAAAGCTTAAAGGTCACTCAAGGCATTAAGATACTGTAATAGCCAGCTCTTCTAGTGCCCTCGTGGCCTGGTCAGTTAGGCATTGGGTTGCTAGCTGCAAGATTGACTGTTCAAATCCGCCAGCTGCTTGTAGGGAGAAAGATGAGATTTAAGGTCTCATAAACCCCATATCAGGTCTCTATGGGTCATAGTAGACTTGATGGCACTGGGTTTTGTGTGGTGGTGCAGCAGCTAAATGCTTTGCTGCAGACCAAATAGTTAATGCTTTGAACCCCCTTCCAGTTACTCCATGGGAGAAAGAAAGTTGTTTGCTTTCGTGGAACAGTTCTACTCTGACCTGTAAGGTCATGATGAGTCAGAAACGACTTGATGGCAATGGCTTTATTGTGCTTTAGTAAGAGCAGGCTAAGTTCTACTAGGTCCAGTGAGCGAACAGCCTTGGCATAGATCCTTTGGCAAGAGTGCCAACTAACTATTCCAGCAGCCTGTGGTTTACTTATTGTCCGAACATAAACTTTCGTGCAAACCTGTCTCCATTTGCTATTAATGATTTCCTTCAATTCTTTGCCATGTTTTTATTGCCTGCTGAGTTTATTATTCATAGGAAGTTCTGTGTTTTATTTACCTTTCTTGACAGCTACTATCGGCTTGTATTTTCAAGCTTCTGAGCCGAAGACTTTCTGACACTGCGTTCTCAGCATGCTGCTGTCCCAGTGACTGAAATAGTTTACGGGAGCGCGACAACGCAGAAATCAAGTGCTCTTCAAAGTGAGGAAGACAAAACATCTTGATGTGGAGGGTTTCTGTGAGGACCAAGCATTCATTGTGAAGAGTTTAGAGAATTTGTGTAGGCTGCCTCTAAAAGATGAGACTACCTTGGATTTTTCAAGCCCTGATCTTCTGAAGGGAAGAAAGACAAGGCTTTCTCTTCCTGTAGAAAGAGTTACAGCCTCGGAGACCCACAGGGGTGGTTCTACCCTGTCCTAAAAGGTCACTATGAGTCAGCATCGACTTGATGGCAGGGAATTTGGCTTGGTGTTTTGTGGTGGTGGTGATGTGTTTTTTTTTTAAAGGAATAAACACCTTTAATACATGTGCTAGGATGGGAGGATTTATTTGCCTTTTGGAGCTTTGATTTTCCTCCGCGAGAACTCCAGCTCCGTGACCTCTAGCCACGCTGGCCTGGCCTCGAAGCCATCCTGGCAAGAAGCTTGCCCTGTTCCATGTTCCTCCACAAGACTGCAGATTTTCGCATTCTTTTTCCTTTCATATTTTTTTCTGAATTTTCCTTGATCGCTTTTTATTTAATATCTCTTCCTCTTCAGGTGTCAGTTTAGCCCCCTTCTTCCACCCCGGGGCAGCACACAATGGACCTCGTACCCCTGGCAGTACGGTGTGCTGTCCATGAGCGCGGTGCAGTTCTGCCCCAGGGTCTTGGTGTGGACAGTCATTGTCGGATGCACCGAAGACAACGTGGATGATCCTTGTGTTGTGGGTCCAACACTTGGCGCCCCGGGAGAAGTTCCCCACATCCAGCCTCTGGGCCCAGTGCTTCTTGTCGCCTCCTCTCACCGGAACTGTGTCGATGTGGTGTTGGGCCAATCAGTGTTGGCAGCTGAGCGTCCAGCTCATACTTCTGCTTCTTGCAAGAGGGCTCTCTCTTGTCCCCGGTCGTGGGGCACTTGTGCCAGTTGTCCCAAGAGATGTCCGTCACTGGGCGCTGGCTGGGAAGTGCTGGTTTGGTTTTTAATCTTCTGAAGTTGGTGATCCGTCTATGACTTCGTGCGTCCTGAAACTAAAAGACTAAACCAGTTACCTTCCAGTTAATGCTGACAAGTGCCAACCCCGTGGTGGTATAAAGATAACGTTAAGCTCTTGGTAGTGGGCAGAAAGGTTGGAGGCTTCAGTCCTCCCATGCAAGAAAGGCCTAACATTCTACCGTGTTTCCCCGAAAATAAGACATACCCATAAAATAAGCCGTAGCAGGCTTTCTAAGCGTTTGCGCAATAGAAGCCATCTCCCAACAATAAGACCTAGTGACAGGCGTGGCTCTACACCGCACTGGCGCAGGGCGGTCACGAAGAAGACTGGGAACCCTTCTCATGTGCCCCATGGGGACAGCTGCTCTCTCAGAGGGGACTGGAGAGGTGCAGGCAGCCCATCCACAAGGGCGGCTCCCCCTGTCAGGTCCCATCGTTCTGTGCGTGCTGCAAGCTGAGGCCGAGAGGGAGACACAGACAGAGAAAGTCAAAGTCTCCTCCGGGAAGTGAGGAGCAGGACGCTCTGCTTTCGGTACTGTGTGTCCTCAGGGGGAAGGAGGAAGGCTGGGGCTGCCGTTTGACTCAGCACCGTGGGCCGATGTTCCAGAAGAAGACCACTTCACTATATGTGAATCCATGCAGATGGTTGTCCCCTGCTTATAAAAAGAAGACGTCCCCTGAAAATAAGCCATTGTGTGTCTTCTGGAGGAAAACGAAATATAAGACAGTGCCTTATTTTCGGGGAAACACGGTACATCGGTAAAACCACCCATTGCAACCCCTATGGAGCACAGTTCAAGTGCCATCGGTTGGGTTGTTAGTGAATGCCTGCCACATTGTTGTTATCCCTGGTTTAGAAATGGGGAAACAGAGGTATGGTTTTGAGTAGGTGGGACCTGTGTCGCCCACATTTATCAAATGACAGAAGAGAGGGACAAAATGTGTGTATGTTGGATTTGGGGCTGATGATCATTTTTCTTAATAGGTTTATTAATAGAAAATTCACATATCATGCACTTCCATAGTTAATTTGCTTTTTATCATATTATACCATGGTTCGATCCACCATAATCAAGTTTACAATACTCTCTGTCTGAAAGTAAAGCTGTTCGATTCCTTCGCCTGTATTTAGAGTGGATCTGCCAGAGGCTTAAGGAAGATGATTTTTTAAAAATAAATCATTTTATTGGGACCTCTTACAGGTATTTTGAAATTTATGTTTTTCACACCATGACATTTTATTTTATTGTTTTTTGTGAATCATTCTATTGGGGGGCCTCTTACAAATCTTACAATCCATCATTCAATTGTATTAACCACACTTGTACATATGTTGTCATCAACATTTCCAAAATATGTTCTTTCTACTTGAGCCCTAGGTATCAGCTCCTCTTTTTTCCCCCTTCCTCCCCCATCCTCCCACCCTCATGAATCCTTGATCAATTATATATTATTATTTATATATATTAATTATATATTATTTCATATCTTACATATTTATCTATATTAAAATATATTTATATATTATTTATTTATATTATTTATACATATTAATTATATATTATTATTTCATATCTTACACTATTGTCTTCTTTCATCTTACAGCTCTTAGAACAATCCATACATCATTTGTATCCAGCCCATTTGTACATATGTTGTCATCATTTTCAAAACATTTTTTTTTCTAGTTGAGCTCTTGGTATCAGCTCCTCTTTTTTCCCTCCTCCCTCTCCCACCCTCGTGAACCCTTGATAAAAGATAAATTATTTTCATATTTTACACTCTCCGCTGTCTTCACCCACATTTCTATTGTTCATCTCCCGTGTGTGTGTGTGTGTGTGTGTGTGTGTGTGTATGGAAGGTTTTATATGTCGATCATTGTGATCGGTTCCCCCTTTCTCTCTCCCACTTTCCCTCTACTCTCATGGTATTGTTGCTCTCATTATTGTTCCTGAGGTGCTTATCTGTCCTGGATTCCGTGTGTCGAGAGCTCTTATCTGTACCAGTGTACATGCTCTGGTCTAGCTGGATGTGTAAGGTAGAACAGGGCTCATGACAATGAGGGGAGGAGGAGAGGAAGCATTAAAGAGCTAGAGGAATGGTGTGTGTTTTATCGGTGCTATACTGCACCTTGGCTGGCTCGTCTCTTCCTTGTGACTCTTCTGTGAGGGGGTGTCCAATTATCTACAGATGGGCTTTGGGTCTTCACTTAGACTCCCCTTGTTCATATCGATATGATTGTTTTGGGTCTATGCTTGATACCTGATCCCATCGACACCTCGTGATCTCGTAGGCTGGTGTGCTTCTTTCTGAGCTAGATGGCCCCTTGTTTACCTTCAAGCCTTTAAGACCCCAGACACTATATCTTTTGATAGCCGGACACCATCAGCTTTCTTCACCACATTTGTTTGTGTACCCATTTTGTCTTCAGCAATTGTGTTGGGAAGGTGAGCATCACAGAATAAGGTTGATGATCTTCTGTTAGGAAACATTTATTTTTGACGAAGCTTAGGTCTCTGAGAAAGTAAGTAGGTGAGGACTAGAATAGAAGTACTGAGAAATGTGGGCCCAGCCAGTACAGATCTTTTATTGCCACAGTTATGCCTCAGGATTTTCACAACTGTTTGCGATTGGTCATTCTTCCTTTCTTTGTAATTTGACTATTTGAGGGTGGAGGGGTCTACAGAGGTGCCTGTGATCAAATTCATGGAGCTATTAAGGTTTTTAATTTCTTCAAGTGGGTTAGAGGTGTCCAAAAAGAACAGCATAGATCTTTCTTTCCTTACCTCTAATATTGCAAATTGAAGCCACTGCCGTTCTGTTGATTCCAACTCCAAGACCCTCTGGGATCGAGTAGAACCACCCCCATAGGGCTTGCTGTAAAGCTCTACCTGGGTAGATAGCTTCTTCTTTCTCTTGCAGAGCAGGTAGTAAATGGGAATTGCCGACCTCTCAGCAGCCTGGTGCTTAACTCATAGTGCCACTGGATGCTTTCCTTTTCATTTGGGGTTTCCTGCTTGGGAGACTGCTGACTTTATGCCTCACAGGCCCTGTTGTCACCACGCTTGTGGTGGGAATGGGAGAGTGTTTGGCATGGCTGGTTGGTGTATTTTCCTAGATTGAACAGGCCTTTCATGCATGCGTGCATCACATAGTTGTCTAGAGACCCAAAGGATGGAATGCCACCTTCTAGGGCAGTGGTTCTCAACCTGTGGATCGCGACCCCTTTGGGGGTTGAACAACCCTTTCACAGGGGTTGCCCCATTTTTAACAGTAGCAAAATTATACTTAAGATGTAGCAACAAAAATTTATGGTTGGGGGTCACCACAACACGAGGAACTGTATTCAAGGGTCACAGCATTAGGAAGGTTCAGAACCACTGTTCTCGGGTGACTTAGTGGTTGTGTGTTGGGCTACTAATCACCGTGTCCAGAGTTTGAAAGCACCAGCCACGCCTCAGGAGAAAGATGAGACTTTCTACTGCTGCAAAGAGTTAGTCTTGGGAAACCCACAGGGGCAGTTCTGCTCTGTCCTATAGCGTTGCTAGGTGTTGGAATCTAGTCCATGGCAGTGAGCGAGAAAGTGCTATCTTACCACCCAGAGCTAACAAGTTCTGAATCGCTTGTCAAAATTGGACGATTATTTAAAAGCTCACAGGAGCCAAGAGCCCTCCTCGTGCCCAGCCAAGTGTTTATGGCACCACAGCTTGTGGGCAAAGGAAGTGGTGGGGGATTGCTCCTTTACTGACTTGACTACTTACAGAGTCACTTTGCCTACATCTGCTCCTTCTGAAGGTCTGCAGAGTCCTAACCTGGAGAGCCAGCTGAGGAAGCCCGCAAGACCTTTTTGCCTCCATCCTTTAATAACAAACTCAGCTCTTTTCTCCCTCCCTCCCTCCCTCCCTTCTGTCTTGATGGAGCTGGAGCTACTTAGACATCCACTTCAGGTCAGCGCCTCTGGGAGCTCAGAGACCTGTAGCCTATAGAACACGATAAATGGCTCTCCTATTGAGAACTTAGTGTCAGCCTCTAGCCGTCCAGGCTGCTGGTTCTATCCTATCTCGAAAGGCCATTTCCAGTTGCTGTTATTTCATCCTTGATCTTGCACCATTGTATCATTTGTCCCAATGACGGTATCCCTGTGTTGAGCCTTACTAGTCCGTATCTGAACCCTGCCTTGATTTTTCTGGACAGTTGCTCAGATTCTTGAGGTGTGAATTCTAGCCCTGTTGCTGGATCTGCTGAGAGGTACCATACCTCGCACCATAACCATAAAACAGTTGAGCACATCAAGAGTAGAACTGTGAACTAAAGGAGTGTCTGCTTTGAGAATGCAGAAGGCAGAGTGCCCAGCGTGAGGCAGCACAGCAAGTGGCCCTGCTGACTTTTGAATTAGAGTCAGGGTCTATTTGTTTATCTGGATGGCTGTATTGTTTTAGCAATCCCTAATTTGCTTCGGATATTATAGTGATGTAGTGGTTACTAACCCCAAGGTTGGCACTGAGAAACCACCAACCTTTCCTTAGGGAGAAAAATGAGACAACTACTTTCATAAGGAGTTACAGTCTTGGAAACCCAAAGGGGCAGTTCTGATCTGCCCTATAGGGTCACTATGAGTCATAATCGACTCAATGGCAGTGCATTGTTTGTTTGTTTTTTATTTTACCTCTAGGTTCTAATATCCATTGCAATGTCTACACAGAGTACTCAGACAAAAGTCATGATTAAAAGGTTTAGTAAGGAAATTGACAGATTGTAATGCAAGCGAGAAATACTCAGGATACAGCTGTTCATCAGGATGTGTTACAAAGTTCTTTCAGGGCTGCTAGTAGAGCCCAAAGGGGCATACCGCTTCACTGTGAGCCTCAACCCATACTCCTAGGGTCAGCAAACCCAGCTCCCTGAATTAATGCCCAGAGGCACCCACTCCAGTAAGCCTCAGCCCAAAGGCACTCAGCTCCCCACCCCCAATTAAGTGCCCAGAGGAACCTCACTCCACAAGCCAGCCTCCTACCCAGAAGCACTCAACTTGAGCTTTACTTGCTGTGTGGGTGGGGAAGTCCATCACTCTCACCTGTGCTTTAGCTCCTGGCTCTGCTGCTGCTCCTCTGATGGCATAGCTGTCTTCTGGATCCAGGAGGGTCATTGTGCAGGGATCTTGAGTTCAGAGGACAAGCTCCACTTCTGGCTCTGGCTCTTGCTGGTAATGAGATCCCTCCTGCGTTTCAGAGGGCTTATTTTATACACAGTTGGATGGTACTCCAAGGGATCCTGTTGGCAAGTACTCACAGGTTAATCCTATCACTATCTTCCCCATCATACCAGATCCATGCAGGGAAAGGTCGTTTAGTGGGAGTTGGAGTCTTTGGTTAGAACAGTCACATCAAATCATTCACTTCTCTTGCAGCTGCCATAACAAATTGCCCACACAACAACACAATTGTATTCTCTCACTGTTTTGATGGTCAGGAGACCCAAATGGGTGTCAGAGCATCAAAATTGAGGTGTCAGGAGGACTAGTTCCTTGTGGAGGCCTTAGAAGAGAATTCGTTAACATTGCCTTTTCCAGCTTCTCAAGGCTCCGCACATTCCTTGGCTTGTGGCCCCTTCCTTCATCCATCTTCAGGTTAACAGTGGCTGGCTGAATCTGTTTCACATCTTTTGACTCTGATCTTACGCTCCGTCATTATCATCCTCAGTCTCTGACCCTCCTGCTTCTGTCATTTTTCTGAAAAGGATCCTGTGATCAGGTTGGGCAATTGAATTACCCAGGTTATCTCCCTGTTGCAAAACATTTTCAATCACATCTGAAAAGTCCTTTTTTTTTTAACCACCATGTAAGCAAGGCACCAAGGGGGCTTCAAAACTTCAGCCATTTTTTTTCTATGAACTTTTTAAAGCTCCTCATATTCACGGGTTCTGGAGATCTGCTTGCCTCTCATACAAGTCATTGCTCAAGGTGAAGGACTGGTGAAATCCTAGGGTCAGATGTCCCAGCATAGTGTGACATCATGGTGGAGGAGAAACAGGAGATCTGATAGCTGGCAAACTGAGAGCTTAGGTGAAAAGGTTTTCACTGAATCAGAACAAAAGCACAATCCCATTTTGAGCTTTTTTTCTTCGTCCTTTTTGATGAAAAGGAGTCCAAAGTTGCAGTCTGCAATTTCAATTTGGATATTTTCTTAAATTCTTCGTCATTAAAGTTATATTCCCACACAAACCTCCTTTCAGTCTGGGAGATCTTGCAGTGGGCACTGCTTGCAGACTTGAGTTGTTTCAGGGTACAAACTGGCCAGACACTTAGCAGGCATGTAGCCAGCTCAGACTTATGGAATTTTCCACCCTTGACTAAAGAAAAGAGCAGAGAGAGCGAACGTGTGTGTGTGTGTGCCTTTAAAAGAGAAAGTGATGGTTTCATATCACAGAAAATAACTCTTCAGCTGACAAGCCCCAAGACACCTCTCACGTGTCCTGTGTGAGAGATGCTTCACCATTCCTGAAGATCGAGTTAGGCTGGGCATGACCTTCCTTGTGTCTGCAAGGTAATTTCAGGACTGCTTCCCAGAAATGGGTGTCTAAAGCACCTGGGTGGAGAAGCAGAGAGAAGGCCTGCGAGGTTTTCTTTGTAGCTCCTTCTGGCTTCCTGGTTATTTCCGTTGAGAAATAAATGGACACTTCTCCCCACCAAATCCATTCAGGGGAGAGGGAGGGGGAGAGGGAGAGGGAGAGGAGGGAGAGGGAGAGGGAGAGACTGTGAAAACTTCCTGGTGGATCACATTTGCAGGAACCCTTCTCCCACTGACCGGCCGGGATCTTATCCGTGATGACCGATGGCAGAGCATCACTGCCATGAAGAGAAACGCTGTCAGCGATGTGGCGTGCATGTTCTATTTTTGCATCAGTTCTCGCTGGCCATGGTCATATTTCTCCTAGACGCAACCTGTCTTTTTTCTTCGGCCCTTGGATAACTGCTCTGGCTGTAATGTACTGGAAAAAAATCATTATGTAAAAGATTCAGGGAGCTCCCAGATTTGGTATAAATAATTGTAGAGGGAAAAATACACATTCACCGTAAGTCTTTTTCTGTCTTTTGTATTTCCCCTTCCTTTTGTTGTCTTCTTTCGTTAAACCCCAGACCGAATCTACTGCCATTGGGTCCATTGTGAGGCCTAGCCACCCTGTATAGGGTTTCGGAGACTCTATAGGTGCACACTCCTTTCTTAATTGCCTTTAACAGCCACCTCAATGAACAAATTCAGATACTTTCCCCTGCCATTATGTTTTTCAAAATTAAAGCATATATTTCTACTGTAGCCTAATTTTCCCATGTTTGTAAACTCTGAAAGGATTATTAGTAGTAGTTGTATTTAAATCTTGTTTAGAAGCTAAAATTTACTTCAAATTTTGGATGCTTGCTCTTCAACCTGGTGCATATATGTGTGTGTGTGCAAGCGCTTGCTGATGGACTATTTTCTCTTCGGGGTGGGTGGTGGTGGTGGGGTGTGTGTGTGTGTGTGTGTGTCCCCATGTCCTCTTTCTACTGACCCCCAGCTGAACATCGTCATTGTTTACGGGTAGTGTGCCTCACACAGTTGGGGCCTTACACGCCGGGACAGCTGGGTCTGTGGGACTGTAGAGACGAACTAGGAGGCATCTGTGGTGTTCCGAGGGAACTACATAAAAGAACCAACTGCCTGTGGAGGCGGGGCAGGTAGCTTCCTGGCTTGACAGAGGGAAAAGAGAGTTGTTTTCCTTGGTTTCATCCCCAAATCCCAAGGGGGTTACTTTCAGAACTGCTGCTGGAATTGAAAGCAGCAGAGAATGTATTTCCACCGATTTTCTGTTTAATGGATTAAATCTACTTAGGACAAAGTGGGGCAAGGATGGCCGGCAGGCAAGCTGGGACACAGACTGAAGGATTAAAAAAAAAAGTGATAACCCAAGAAAGAGCTCTTTTTGTTTGTTTGTTTACAGTCATAGACCAAGAAACTAGATATTAAAATATTAAAAATATTTTAAATGACGTAAGCAATGTACTTCTAGAGTCAGACTGCAAGAAATCAAAACCCGGTAAGAAATTGAACTTGGTCAGCTGGATGGATTTTGTCAGGGATCAAAGGAGGGAGGCAAACCCAAAGCAAACGCCACTGCCATGGACCCGCCCCAGCGGTCTCTGCCTATCAGACTGGGGAGAGGCCTTCTTAGTCACGGGGTGGCGGCCGGGCCCATTGTCAGTTTACCTCATCCTAGCCTCCAGGCCAATCACTGCTCTTCACAGATGATTGGGCCCCTCCCCGAAACCCCCAAACGGGAGGTTGCCGGGGCCATCATGTGTCGGAACAAGCCTACCATGGCGTGCCATTTTCCCAAGAGCATGACCTCACTTTCTGTCTGCCACCATTGGGTAATTCTCACAATATTTCAAATTTTCTCAAAATGCTATTGCACATGTATGACCGCCATCTCGTGTAAATGCAACTGTCCTTTGCACTGGGCATTCAGAAATAAAAAGGAAACAAGGAAAAACTGTGTGCGGCTCAGTTTGGCACCACACTTGCCTTATTGTGGTGGTCTGGAAAGCACAGTCGCCCCAACGAACTAAACTGCAGTGAAGGCATTTCGAAAACACTTGGATGTGGTTCCTGATTGTGTCTGATAGGAGGAGCCTTGTTCTCCAGCTTAGCTAGAGGGCAGAGATCTGACCCCATCAAACCCTTGTGGAGGACAAGCCTTCTTGGAGGGCCAAGGAAGGGTGTGTTCCTGCAGGGGAGAAGGGTCGGCAGCTTACACTCGTGAATGAAACACTTCCAGGCCTTGCACTATCCCCACGAGTGATGGCAGATCCTACTGTGTGTGAGCCACATGGTTTTCATTGGTGTGGTGTTCGAATGTAGCCTGCCATGCCTTTCCTCCTAGTCTCTCTTTAAATCTAGAAGCTCCCTTGGAACCTGTTCAACATCGCTGTCACATGAAAGGCGCCCACTGAGAGACAACTGGTGCATGAGGGGCTCTGACCAGGGATCAAGCCTTGGGCTCCTGCAAGGAAGGCGCGACTTCTCCCACTGGACTAACCACTTCTCCCTTCAGCTGCCTTCCCAACTGTTGTCTCGCGTCCTGGTTTTCCTCGTGTGCTACTCCCGGGATTCATCTCTGTACTGCCACCTTCCACCGCCTGGCTCTCCTCTGCTTCTTTCTACCTGCCCTCACGCTATGGGAACTTCATTCTTCCCTGGGGCAAAGTCCCCCACTGTTCGGTTGCATCTTTTCCTTCACCTTGTCTTTCCCTGTCTCCCCGTGTTCTCTACAGGACAGAGCCATCGCTGTGTTTCTTTTCTTTCTGCTTCTCTCTCTTGTTTTAACCTTTTCTTTAGCCAAGGGTGGAAAATTCCAAAGGCCTGAGCTAGTGATGGCTGGGTGCCTTTTCTGGAAATCCAATGGCCTAGGCGCCAAGGGAATGCTGGGGAACTATGCATCTGGCAAGGTTGTTCCTTAAAATGTCCTGGTTTGGGATTTTTTTTTCCAACTAAAAGAAGGCAAGGGTAGAGCAGTGGGATTATGGAGTAAGAAGGAAACGTGTTTAAGACATGATACAATAACTATAGAGTCCAATTTCTTGTCACATTGGGTCCCTCCTGTTCCCCAACCCCCGCCGGGCTTACTTGGGAAAGAGTGGCCTTTGGCTTACTAGGCTTTTAACAAGTGAAACCTTTTACACAAGAGGCACATGAAGTTCCTGCCGCAGCTCCGTTTAACGGAGGAGTGTGCTTGGTTGGGGTAATTATTTGAAAGAAGCCAGAGCCACCTGAGTGGGCTTCCTGGGAAATGGGGGATATAGCCAGTTGTATTTCTTACCCCCTCCCTGGTGAAATAACTTGGATAAGGTTTTGTTTGGCTATCTTTTATAATTGTAACAAATCCCAGTTTGACAGTAAGCAAAGGACTTATCTTGAGAAAGTTAGAAATTATCCACCATTCTGCCACCGCTCAAGGAGGGGGGAGGGGAAATAACAAAATCTCCCAACCATAAAAACACCACCTTCATCCTCACTGGATCCCCCCACATCCCTACCTGTGACTTATACTCCCTGCTGCCACTGTTGCCTTTCTCACCTCCATTCTCATTTGCATTTTTCATCCCAGAATCCTCTGATGGTGTCTTCCCTGCCTAGGTTCAATGGCCATGCCTCCTGGAACCCTCAGTTGGGAGTAACTTGCTCCTTCTGCAGGCAGAGCCTCATCCTGTATTCCTTTCTGAAGGCTGCAGTGCCAAATTGTGGTAGTTACAGACATGGTGACTTAAAGCAACAGAAGTTGATTCCCTCAACAGTTCTGGAGGCCCCACATCCCAAACTGGTATCACTGGGCCATCATCACTCCCTTCAGAGACTCCAGGGGAGAAGTCATTTCCTGAGTCGTTCATCTTAAAGGGCTGCTGGCATTCCTTGGCTTGTGGCCAGATCACTCCAGTGTCTGCCTTCAGAGTCTCACACTGCCTTCTCTTCTGTGTCACAGTTCCCTCCTTTTCTTCTAAGGACCCTGGTGATGGCATCTAGGATTCACCCAGACGATCTAGGATAATCTGTCTCCCCAATTCACAATCCTTACTCACACTTGGCAGAACCTTCCATGGAAGGTAACATACTCAGTTCCTGAGGATTAGGATATGGACATTTGCGTGTGTCTTATGAGAAGGAGCATTTTGTAGCCTACAACACGAGCTCTTTAGTTTTTGCATGGATTTCATTTTATCTCATAGTTTCCGTCAGCCTCTCTCACCCATTAAGATGTAAGCGACCCAAGGAGCTAGCAGGAGAGTTTCCACGGATGCTTATTAGAGTTCCGGAAGGGCCCGGGCGATTTCACTGCCAATTGGTGCAGTCTTGGGCAGGCAACTTAACTTTTGGGAATCTCTTTGTGCTCCTTTGTAAAATGGAAATCATGTGATCAACCGTAATGGGTCTTGCGGACTTGTCTATAACAACAACAAAGCAATAGCACAACATTGAAACAATAGCATCACGATGAGTTGGAATCCACTGGGGTGAGTTTGGTTTGGTGTGCTTAAAATGCTCGGAAGTATTGCCTTGAGTGAGTTCGGTTGGGTTTTTGGAGGGTCACAGTTAGAAAGTCCAGTGTGAACAAGTGCATCTGCCCTTCCACGTACTAATTTTTTTTAATCGTTTTATTAGGGCCTCATACGACTCATCACAATCCATACATCCATCCATTGTGTAAAGCACATTTATATATTCATTGCCCTCGTCATTCTCAAAACATTTGCTCTCCACTTAAGCCACTGGCATCAGGTCCTCATTTTTTCTCCTCGCTCCCCGCTCCCCCCTCCCTCATGAGCCCTTGATAATTTATAAATTATTATTTTGTCATATCTTGCTCTGCCCGACGTCTCCCTTCACCCATTTTTCTGTTGTCCGTCCCCCAGGGAGGAGGTCA
>NW_022111327.1:14904356-15003413 GCF_000313985.2 Echinops telfairi | reverse complement strand
GGGTCTCCACTCCACACTCCCCCCATCATTCACTATGGTAAGATTTTTTGTTCTGATGATGCCTTATACCTGATCCCTTCGACACCTCGTGATCGCACAGGCTGGTGTGCTTCTTCCATGTGGGCTTTGTTGCTTAATTTTTTTAACAGGTTTTGAGAAGCAGAAATACCCACCCAGAATTTGCTGAAATGTAAAAAAAATAACTTGGGCTGGGGGAGGCCACATGAACTATGTCTCAGGTTGTTGCTACTGGTGCTTCCCTTGGCTGCCATTAATATGATTAACCCCTAGGAGTTAAAGTTGAACTAAGGCTATGAAATTGGTTCTGAGCCTTAAGAACATTTAGGAACTTAAGAGATCTCTTGCTGGTGGCTCTCCTGGTATTGTCCCTGCTGTAGGCCATGAGTCAGAACTGGTTTGGGGTTGCTATCTTCTAGTCAACATCAGCAACAACCAAAGATTGTAGGCTTCTTAGCCATTTCAAAACAAGGAGGTGGGAGCATTGCAGAGGAATTAGGAACTTTGAATTGGAAAGGCTAGCTTTGATATTTCAGGCAATTAGACACTGGGTGGGGGACATACATCTTGGTAAGCAGAGTTTCCTTTCCCCTTTGTGCTCTGTATACCTTCCCTGCCCACCCCACCCCACCCCCGCCCCCCAGCAGTATGCACAAGGAGCCCTGGTGACTTGTAGTGTTATGCATGGCACTGGTAACCACAAGGTCTGCAGTTTGAAGCCCTCAGTGGCTCTTTGGGGGTGGGGAGGGGTGGGGGGTGGAAATGAGGCTGTCTGCTCCTGGAAAGATTTTTGTCTCAGGAACCCAAAGGGGCAGTTCCCCTCTGTCCTTGTAGGTTGCTATGAGTCGCAGTCACTGGATAAGAGAGGGTTTGGTGGTTTATCAGCATGCACACCTGTAAATGCACTTCTGCATTTGGCTGCTGTGCTTGTGTGTCTTCCCCTCATGACATTTCTCACTCTACCATTCACCAACCCCCACTCTGATCATCATAATAAGCTGACAGTCTAAGAAATGACTTGCTTATCAACTGAGTTTTGAATATTTCTTCAGACTTAAAAAAATCCAATGCATGAAATAGTCTATTCTAATAAATGTTCTTTTGTGCTCAGATGGCCGTTGAATTTTTCTGCCTGTCAGTGATTCTAATAGATGTTTTAAAATTTCCCCTGTCTTTTGTACCTGTTTTGGCATTATCATGAAGACCAGCTAGGGGATGTGAGTTGGCATTTTGAAGGTGTTGGATGAAGTGGGCTAGACACAAGCAAAGGGAGTTTCCTTTTGCAGAGTAGGGATTGTGAACTCACTTTCCAGGGCCCGCTCTCACTGCGTGAACCTGGAAACAATGCATTGCAAGGAGGTCTTGCTAATCAAGTTTAGGCTCTGCGATGACTGTTTGCTCCATGCGAACCTACATGTAAATCATACTTCACTCACTGCTATTGAGTGGATTCCAACTCAGAGAGACCCTATAAAACAGGGTAGAAATGCCCCAGTTGGTTTCTGAGGCTGCAACGCAGAAAGCAGAAAGCCTCCTCTTTCTCTTATTCAGTGGTCGGTGGTTTCAAACTGTTGACCTTGGGGTTTAGCAGCTCAGCTACGCTATCCAGGGCTGCAAACGATACTTGGTGAATCAGATAACTTAAACAACATGAGAGGACTTTGAATTTGGAATGAACTTTACTGGGAGTGTGTTGGCCGAGCTTAGAAGCTTTAGGTCATGCAAATGATCGCCATTGTCATTTAGGTCTTTTCCAAGGTTCTGTCAGATGCGTTTTTGTAATATCCTATAGTCCTGCCATTTCAAATCCTCCGATGATGATTGTGTTTAGAAGGGAAATGTTCTGAGAAGTTGCATTAACTCCTTCGGGCCTGAAGAAGCCATTTCGTCGCTTATTATTTCTGGGAACTATTGTAAGTAATACCCTGGTCACCTGCAAGATTGAAAATAGCTTTTATAAGTGGCTTTTATAATAGCTTCTATAAGTGGCTCCGTCGTCTTGGGGCGAGAACAGATCTCATTCCTTCATTGTGATCTGAAAGAAATCCAAGTGTCAGAAGATACCAGGGAGTAGACTGAGTTACGCTTTTACACATGATTACTAGAGGCTTTAACTCGGTGTTGTTAGGTGCCATGCAGTCGGCTCTGACTCATCATGCCCAATGTACAACAGGACGAAATACTGTCACTTTGAGCGCACTGTTAGAGCCATTGTCCCAGTCCGTGTCGTTGAGGGCCTTCCTCTTTCTTGCTACCGGCTACTTAACGAAGCATGATGTCTTTCTCCAGGGAATGCTCTCCTGAAGTCCGGGAGACCAAGTCACTCCAGCCTCGCTTTCAAGAAGCATTGTGGCTGTTCTTTTTCCAAGACAGGTTTGTCTGCTCCTTCTGGCAGACCAGGGTAGTTTCAGTACGCTTTGCCAGCACCATCATTCAAATGGTTCGATTCTTTTTCTGTCTTCTGTATCTGGTGCCCAACTTTCACACGCATATGAGGTGATTGAAAATATCCTGGCTTGGCATCATGTGCCCCTTAGTCCTCAAAGTAACATTCTTGCTTTTCAACACTTTACAAAGAGGTCTTCTGCAGCAGATTTACCTAATGCAGTGCATTGTGTAATCCCGTTGATTGCTGCTTCCATGGTCATTGATTGTTGATCCAAGTGAAAGGAAATCTGTGACCACTTCAGCCACTTTCCTGTTTATCATGATGTTACCTATGGGTCCAGTTGTGAGGATTTTAGATATTTAGAGTCCAGCACAGAGCCAGTCCCTGGGTTACAGACGTCTGGCTCAGCCACAACGACTTGCTCTGGAATGTTAGGCAAATTTGTCCTCACTTTGAAAAGACTGAGCCAACCGCTACTTGCAACAATTTATTCATCCACGGTTACCTTCGCTTATTATAAGTGCAGCTTTTAAATCATTGAAAAGGCCTACAGCCCTTTCTTGCACGAAAATAAGATTAAACGACATCCCTATGCACCTCTTAGGACTGACTCTCTTACAAATTCCACTTACAGACACATGAATGGATGACACATATAGCCCGGAACTGCCACTATAGTTTAAATGATGATAGTTCATGTCTTTACATTGGGATGTGCGTTGAAAGGGCAAGAATTGGACTGGCAGTCCTTTGTGGAATATTCTTTGGAGAAATTCGTACAGGTGGCAATAATGGTCTTTATCTCCTACTGTACTCTCTCTCACGGTGTGTGTTATTCTCTTGTCTAGGGAACCCACTCCCCACCCCCATATTTCTGATAGTATCATCTTTAAACATGACCCCATGAGGTTTCTTCTGTGAGCTATACTTAGCGGTACTTCCCTGTCAAGCAGCCTTTGGATCCATCTTGTGCACAGGGCCAGTGAAAGGAGACGATGCATATTAGAACAAGTTCTGTATTCAAGTTTGGAAGATAGATTGCATGTTTGCCTTTCTTAAAATCCATGTTCCTGATCATAAAAAATGGGGTTATAGAGGGTGAGATTCTCCAGGTAGATTCTCTCTAGGTCACCCTTTGCCTTTCATCGACCTCAGTGAATTCCACTCGTTGGGAAAATATGATCAGGGTTCACCCTATGGAATCATTGCTTAATATTGCAGATGACTCATTGGAATGAGTGTGTTCGAGAATGACTTCCAGATGTGTAGCAGAAACTTTTCCAGAAGAAAGGCAGAGACTCCGGAGAACTGGGTTCGTTTTGTTTTTATGATCTTGGAGTCCGAGTCAAATCTACATGGTTACTCAATTCCAGTGAGGATGGATGGCTTCAACACATTTGTGGGAAAATAGAATGAAAAGATGCTGGAATTTCCCCACAAACTTTTCGAAGCCCCCTTGTATCTGGGATTCTGAGTAGTGGGCTACAGTTCACTTACTTTTATACTGATATTCATGCAAATTGGGGACACAGGCTGCCTCTTTATCTCAATCACTTTGCTGGACTGGGAGGATGTCTGCCCCCAGCCACCCTATCTGTGTCTCTTATCTTCGCACAGTGATGAATGGTATGGGTAGCTAACTACTGCTTCGGGATCTAGCCTCCTTCCTTATCCTCATCAGCAACATTCATGGCACATTCCTAAGTGGAAGCACTTGGGTAGGTTCTTTGAAGGATGGAAGAACTATTTCATCTTGCTGGAGACCAGAAATCAGAACCTCTAGTAGATGGACTGAGAATGTGAGCCCTGGCTGAAATGCCACTTTGTAGCTGTGGAATGTTGGAGAAGTTACTTCACCTGTGGAAACCTCCATTTTCTTGGTCAGATGAGGAATGTCGGTGAGAATGGCCCCTTCATCGAGTGGATGTGAGGTCAAAATGAGATCGATCATGGTAAGCGCATAGCGTTTGCCAAGTGTGAGCTATATTATTAACGAATTTTCCTCTCTCTAGTTTGCATGTGTGCGTGTGCGAAAGGGGGAGCATGTGATATGAATTACAGATTGAGAACCGTGCTCCCAAGGTGGGCAATAGTTCCCCCTCCCAGATGTCTGGTATTGGAACAATCTAGGGGGCTGCAAAAGCAGATACCTAACACTTTATCCTGGATTATGGATAGAATTTTTAAATTGCCAGCGGGGTTGGGGGATGGGGTGCTCTTGAGTAATTTTTATTTTTCCTCTGAAAAGGGATCAGTAGGCTCAGTAAGTTTGGGAATCTGTGATTTAGATCCTCCAGGAGGCAGCCACCGTATTTGATATGTTGGGATTCTCTTGGGAATTATTTTACTCCAGTCGGGAATTCACTGATTCCTGTCCTCAGGAGAGTCTTAGTTGGGTCCCGTTAAAAGAAGTCCTGTGTTGTCTTTTCTTGAAGGCACCAGATTCATGCAGCTCACACAAGAGTCAGAAGGCAAGTATAAACAAACAGTCTCGAGCCCTTGCAAAACCTATGTCGGTTCTAATAAGGTGCCTTTGGTTAAAAAGGAACAAAAAAATCTCATTGACTTTGAGTGGATACCAGCTCCTAGTGACCCATAGGACAGGCTAGAACTGCCCCTGTGGGTTTCCGAGACTGTCGGTTCTTATGGAAGTAGAAAGCCTCATTATTTCTGTCCTGAGCAGCAGGCTGGTCATTTCGAACTGCTGAGCAGCAGTTAGGCCAATGACAACACCAGGGCTCCTCTGTTTTTGGAAAATCTTCAACTTTCCATCCGACTTATTTTCCCCCTCAATTTACCTTTATCACTGTATTTGAACGGATTCCTATTCCATGTGTATTTTGCCCTCAAATATCAAATGCGACATCAGTTTACATTTACAGTGATACATACAACGTGTATGTTTCTATACTATAACGAGATAGACTCCTCCTCCCTGAAACTTGAAAAACGACATCAGAGAGGAACAGGTCCTTACCATGACCGCTCAGAGACCTGATGTTGCTTCTCCTTTTAGCAGAGTGACAGATGGTGATGGAATTGTGGACTCCAACAGCTGTGACTTTGAATCTCGACCCTGTTAGTTATGAACTCAATCAATGGAGGAATGATTTAATCAAGAAAGCAATACGCATACTAGGTGCAGATCCCACTTGCATTCAAGGGGAGGGGATGATTCTGGACAAGTTGACCAGTGGCCAGGCATTTGAGGGGACAGCTTAGGATTTGGCCTATTACCTTGCTGTTGTACTTGGGCAAAGTTGTCTAACCTCTTAGTAGCTCAGATTTTTCATGGATAAAATGTTAACAGTTTTTCTTTTTGCCACATAAGCTTTTTCAAAGGATGGAGATAACAAATTTGATATTTGTAGCACTCACTCTCACTGCCATCGAATCGAATCTGACTCATAGTGACCCTATAGGAGGGGTAGAACTACCCCCCCCGTGAATTTCTGAGACTATATAGTTCTTTATGGGAGTAGAAAGCCTCATTTTTTTTCTCCTGCTGAGTGGCTGGTCATTTTGAACTGCTGACTTTGTGGTTAGCAGCCCAATGCATAACCACTATGCAGCCCCATGTACAACAGCTGTCACCGTCATTCAATCATAGTGAAGGTGAGCTTTTCTCCCTCTACTCCTTACCTCCCACCCAAACTTAGCCAGGCGATTCCAACTTAGAGGGAACCCATGTCATTAGATTAGAGCTGTGCTTCATAGGGTTTTCATGGCTGTGATCTTCTGGTAGCAGATTGTCAGGCCTTTCTTCCAAGGTGCCTCTAGGCAGATTGGGCCCGTAGTCACAAGCTAACCATTTGCACCACCCAGAAGCTGTTTTTCCACTTCCAACTAGCACATGGCTTTGGAGGTGGACCACTTGACATCTGCCAAAAGAGTTGGTGGATTTCCCCATCTTAGGAAATACAAACAGAATTTCCTAGGAATAAAGATCCTCTAACAGTAGAATTTCTGAGCCCATTCTCGTGGAAAGTAGTGGAACCCAGGTGGCACTGTAGTGGTTACATGTTGGGTTGCAATCCACAAGTCAGAAGTTCAAACCCACCAACCGATCTATGTGAGAAAGATGGGGATTTGTACTCCTGTAGAGTGACAGCCTTAGAAACGCATGGGGCCAGTTCTATGTACTGCCCTCGAGGGTCGCTATGAGTTGGCATGGACTCAATGGCAGTGAGTTAGGTTTTGGTTTTGGAGGGGAAGTCAAAAAGTATTGCTACAAATTAGAGCCATTGTTATTAAACACAACTATCTAGGTTGCAGAAGAAAATTGGAAAATGGTTGAGGCAATACATCAACGAAGCAGCCAGAAATTCAAGCTCAGATACAGAAGAAAACGTGGAAGGTGGGAGATCATTGCTGATGTCAGATGGGTCTTGGCTGGAAGCAGAGACTACAAGGGAGATGTTTACTTGTATTTTATTGACTGTGCAAAGACATTCACTGTGTAGGTCATGCATAACATACTATGGATAACATTGAGAAGAATGAGAATTCCAGAATACTTCAATGTGTTCACACACAACATGCACATGAACCAAGAGGCGGTTGTTGGTACAGAACAAGGGACCATGGTTTATAACCAGAAAAGACATGCTCCAGGGTTGTATCGTTTCACCATACTTAATTCAGTCTCTGTGTTGCAGAAATAATCAGAGAAGCTGAGCTGTATGAAGAAGAATGTGGCATCAGGATGGGAGGAAGGCTTATTAACAACCTGTGATATGCAGGTGATACAACCTTGCTTACTGAATACAGAAAAGACTTGAAGCGCTTACTGATAAAGATCAAAGACATACACAGCCTTAAGTGTGAATTACAATGCAATGTAAGAACCCGAAATTATTGAACTGGCCCAGCAGACATCATCATGGAAGTAGCAGTCAAAAAATCCAGTGGTGTGTTGCATTCAATAAATCTGCAGCACAAGACTTCTTTAAAGTGGTGAAGAGCAAGGATACCACTTTGAAAGAACTAAGGTGTCCCTGACCCAAGCTAGGGTATTTCCCATCGCCTCATATACATATGAAAGCTGGACACTGACTCATAGGGAAGACAGCAGAAGAATGGAGATATTTGAACTGTGATGCTGCTGATGCGTACTTAAAGTACCATACTTTGCCAGAAGGATGCACAAAGCTCTCCGAGGAAGTACAGGTAGAGGGCTCCAGGGAGGTGGGATTGGTAAGACTTGGTTTCAGGAACATGGGACATGTTATCAGTAGGGACCAGTCCTTGGACATAGTGCATGGGAGAGGGTCAACCCCCAAAGAGGAAGGCCCTCAAGGAGATGGATGGACTGCAACAATGGGCTCAAACATAACAATTGTGGTGATGGCCCAGCATGGGCAGTGTGTATCCTGTTGCTCTGTTGGTTATTATGAGTCGGGGCTGTAGAGTTGACTCTGATTCATGCTGCCATTAAAAGAAAAAAGGTTGATTTTATGTGTTTCAGATAACGTGCTTGTTCTACAATCATTTGAGGAAAAACATAAAGAAAAACTTGCCTACAATTCCTCCGCCTGGACTAGAGAAACCTTGAATATTTTACTTTGAACATATCTACCTTTAGACCTTATAGGCGTTGCTTAAAATGACAGTGACTTTCTACCACTTCCTGTATGATAACACCTCCTTATTTGCCTGCCAAATGTCAGCATTGTAAACAACGCACAAATGGCAAAGAAATGAAAAAAAATAAATAAAAAGGCTTCTGAGTAGTGGCAAGAATAGCTGCTGTGGGAGACATTCTGTCCCAAAGGCGCTCTCAGTAAGGCCATGGGTCTTCAGCCATGACCACATCACAGGGCCAGCTGCTGGGAAGAGTTCAGGGACCTGGAGTTTGAAGGTCTTGTTTCCAGCTACAGTGTTTGGAAAAGTCAGGAAGAGGGCGTTAAACTTCCTTGGTCATTCCTCTTGCTCTCTACCACGTCATCTACAGCCACAGCACATTTAGCCAGAGGCATTGATTCAAAACTGTGTTGTGTAGCGTGAGGCTCTTGCTCTAAGAGTCAATGCAGGCACTTATCTCTTGTTGCTGTACTTTCCGCTGTTGTGTCCACTGACGGAGGACCTGCGGTAGGGTAGGGAGCTCTGCTCCAGGGCCCTTGAGGGGAGACAAAGACACTGGGCACAATCAATTATCCAGGTGCAGTCACTGGTGCCCAATTTGCTTATAGCCTGAAAGCAAGGTGTGGTGTTAACAAGAATGCAGGGGGCAAGCCCATGGCCTGGACAGAGATTGCTCCTTGTGTAGTAGGTGCTAGAACATTCCTTGGTTCTTGGAAACTCTTACCCTGGGAAACTCTTACCCTCTCTCCCTGAGAGAAACCCGAGTGTCAGAGGAACGAGGAAAAGACTCTGTGGTTTAGTAAGGGATGCTAAGGGAAAGTATTAAGCATTTCACTGGGCTCCCGACTTGGAATTCTGGAAAGATCCTTTCTTTCCATTTCTTGAAGACAGGAGAGGATTTAATGAGGAATGAAAATTGCATTGGAGAACACTCAAATGAAAACCCCTGCCTTTGAGTTGATGCCGACTCCTAGCGACCCTATAGGGCAGGGTAGAACTGCCCCTGGGAGTTTCTGAGCCCATCTTTCTCCCTTGCAGCAACTGCTCATTTCGAACTGCTGATCTTGCAGTTAGCAGCCCACCACATAGCCTCTCTGCCACCTGGGTCCCTCTGCATTGGAACGAGTCGCCTTAGATAGCAAGAAAGCCTTGCCATTGGCTCTATTCTGTGTGTACACGCATGATGTAAAGCACAGAAATGATCCCGTTTCGCCAGAGCTTTCTAGATTCTCAACTGTGTAACCAGTGGTGGTGAAGCAATCGCCTAGACTTTTCTCCTGGAAACACACCAGAATTCCACAAGCAAACAACTGTTCCCCATTCCGGGAGAGAAGCCACACACTCCCTAATGTTGTCATTGCTCAAACCACGGATTGCCCTCAGAGTGGATTTGAGTCACATGAAATGACCTGGGGTCTTTACAATGTGGTCAATCATATGTACTACAGGTTTTTAAAAAAATCTTTGGATGAGTGTATTTCAGTAATAAGGAGGAAAGTATCATTAAAAACAAACAGACACACCAAAGACTTCTAATGGTTTCACAGCACTTCCCTCTGGCGTCAATTACACCGCTGTTACCCAACCAGCTGCCTTATTTTTCAGTTGTGTTGGTCCAGCTATTTTAAATGGAAAGCTTCTCGGAGGCTGGGGCATCACATAGCCTTTTGAAATCCTTAGACTCTTTTATTTAGCACCTTGTGTGAGAACTTGGATAAGCATTTACCTCTTTTCCTTTGGGGGTTGAGTGTCATGCACAGAGCAGGTGCTCAGTAAATATTTCTTGGTAGGTGTAGCTTGAAAAAACAAGAGGTTTTTGAATCCTCATTTCAAATTCCTTGTCCTCTGAAGTTTCTGTTAGGTTCTTTCAAACAGCCTAACTCTCAGGAATTGACTTCACAGTATGAATCCAATTTAGAGGGAAAGACAATACCCCCAATAAAATGATTTTTTTTAAAAGTGATAGGAACATCGAAATGTTAATGATGGTCATTTGTGGATAGTGAGATTCTTTTTAAAAGAAATTGTTGGCCGCTCCCACTACCATGACTCGAATCCGACCTTGCAAGTCTGGCTAGACCAGAGGATGTACACTGGTACAGATAGGAACTGAAAATACAGGGAATCCAGGGCGGATGAGCCCTATAGGACCAGTGGTGTCAGTGGTGAAACAGGGAAAGTGGTAAAGGGAGAGTGGGTAGGAAAGAGGGAACCGATTACAAGGAACTATATATGACCTCCTCCCTGGGGGACAGACAACAGAAAAGTGGGTGAAGGGAGACGTCGGACAGGGCAAGATATGACAAAATACCAATTTATAAACTATCAAGGGCTCATGAGGGATGGGGGAGCGGGGAGGGAGGGGGAAAATGAGGACATAATGCCAGGGGTTTAAGTGGAGAGAAAATGTTTTGAGGATGAGAGCAATGAATGTACAAAAGCGCTTTACACAATAGATGTGTGTATGGATTGTGATAAGAGTTGTAGAGCCCCTAATAAAATGATTAAAAAAAAAAAGAAATTGTTGAGGTTGAACACAGCAAAAAACTCTCTAATTCAACAGATTCTCCACGGACAGTTCAGTGACGTGGATGTCATTCTTCAAATTGTACAACCCTTTTCACCCACCTTTATTGAATAGCTCCCTATTAATATAAATTAACTGCCTCCTTAAGTTGTTTGAACCACTCACCCTGGTGGCTAACAGCCCAACGTGTAAGCCACAATGCCACCAGGGCTTGGCCACATCGATAGCTCTTCTAAAGAGCACCGTGCTCAAGGCATATATTCTGAATTATGTATGTAAACTAACCTATAGGGTCTCTAGAGAAAAAGATAAGGCTTTCTACTCCCAGAAAGAATTACAGTTTTGGAAAACCCAGATGCATATCCTACAGGATCCCTATTGAGTTGGAATAGACTCACTAGCAGGGAGTTTTCAGGTTCTGGAAAACAGAGTTTCTACGAGTCAGAATGGACTAGATGGCAGCAAGTTTGCTTTTGTTGTTGTTGTTCATTGCTTAAAGAAGTCTAGAAGATATTGGGTTTAAATGTTCAATCTCAAGGCAACAGTTGTGGGATTTTTATTCCACTTCAATGACTCCAGAATGTCTGGATCCCATTAAAATTTGGAATTCTGTTCCATATACCACCCCCTGTTGATCAGAGTTCTTCTATAGAAGCTTTGATCACAACTTTCAGGATTGTTAGCTGAGTATCGTCCAGTTCTTCTGATCTCATGACAACGGGGCATTTACCTATGGAGGAATTTGCCACATATTCACTTCCTCCTCCTGTTCCAGACTCTCCCTCCTCTTCTGCTGCTCCGGGCAAATTGAGTCCAATTATTTGGCTTTAGATGTAAGCTTTTAAAGCTCCAGGCATTATGCAATGATCTGGGTCAGAATGAAAAGCGATTATTAGGACAATTACCCAAGATGTCTCATGAAACCATGACCCTTAACCTCCAAACAAAGAAACCAAATCTCATGAAATGTTTGACTGCACATAATGAGACTAAGTGGTTCTTTTTGTTTAAATATATACACACACACACACACACACACACACACACATATATCAATCAGTTTAACTTTTTACAGGTGTACAAAGATGGCAGGGTTGACATCAAGGATGGTAGGGTTGTGTGTGCTGTTTATTCTTCATTCAAATGTTTTTACTGGATATGTATTGCTTTTTTAATTCCACAAAACCAAGATATTTTTTTAATCATGCAGTATATGTATATGAAGCCACTGAGGCAATCGATTTAAACTTGTTTGCGTCACACATCCCGTTGGGATTCTGGGACTCTCCGGAGCCTTTTCCCAGAAAGAGGTACATACAGCTTTTTCCATGTCATTTCCAAGTTTCCCAGACCCCTTGTCACCCATCTAAGGATCACTTTGGAACCCTGATTAGGAACCTCCTCAGGGAGCAAAGAAGGTGACACCTCGAAATGAGTTGAATGTCAAATTGTCAAATAAATGAGAAGAGGCCCTTTAAGTGTATGTGAACAGTGCCAGGGGTGGGGTGTGTGTGTGTGTGTGTGTGTGTGTGTGTGTGTGTGTGTGTGTGTGAGTGATGGAGGGCAGGGGGTGGCCCTTGGTGCTGATCCTGCCGTCCAAACTAATCAGGATACAATCATAAGAGACTAGATTTGGTTCTATTTGTGAAACCTCAAGTATCCTGTTCTTCTTTGGGCCAAGAAAGTAAGTAAAACCTTCAAGGGCAAGGCTGAGCCATCTTGGCATATCTGCAGAGAAAAATATGCAGAGGGACTGGGGCGGAACAGTGTATGTAGTTCAATTTGACTAGGGGTTAGTGATAGGCCTCTTGGCCATGGGGTCCAGGTTGAGTTGAGAATGAAGCAAGACAGAAATCTTAGCTGTCATATTACAAGAATGGGCAAGGGTTATGCTAGTCTTGTTGCAGAGTATCCCAAAGAGAAGGTATAGAATTTCTTTTCTAGGAAGATAAGAGTTTTGTCCTAAGGAAAATGATTTAGCTCAGCCAGTTGTATACAGAGCTGAGTTGCTCTAAATGTAAAGTCTGATTGGGACCTTTACTAGGGATGGAGCTAGCATTGCAAACTAGAGATTTTTAGGTTTTAGGGAATGGGAGCGGCGCTTGGTTCAGCTAATTGCTGTACAGAACCTGGGTTGCTTTTAAGTCTAAGGTCTCAGTGATATTTACAAGGATAAGGAGCCCTGGTGACAAAATGCGTTATGAATTGGGCTACAAACCACCAGGTCAGTAGTTCAAAAACGTCAGCCGCTCCATGGCAGAAAGACAATGCTTTCTATTCCTGTAAAGAGTTACAGTTTCAGAAAACCACAGGCAGTTCTACTCTGTCCTAAAGGGTCACTATGAGTCAAAATCAACTCAATAGCAGTGAGTTTGGTTTAAAAAGAAATTTTAAGGGGCTCCCAGGTCTTGTAGTGAGCATGGCAAGACTTCATCTCACGTACTTTGGACACCTTACGAGTCCGTGGAGAAGGACATCATGCTTGGTAGTCGAGGAACAGCGAAAAAGCGGGAGGCGCTTGAGCAGACGGATGGACGTCGTGGCTGGGCAGTAGTGGGCTGAAACGTAACAAATGTGGCGATGGGAGGAGCGTTTCATCCTGTTGTACATAGATAGGGTCGCTATGAGTCGGAGCCCATTCGAAGATTACGGTAATCACAGAAGAAGGAGTCCCTGTGGCAGTGTCTGATTCTTAAATTGTGCAGTAGGTCGGGTGCTGTGCTTAGTGCTTTTCTGTAGTGCAGGTGGTGAAGCCAGATTCTTGGCTTCTGAGCCATATGCAACATTGTATGCACTTAGAGTATTTTTAGCTGAGGAAATGAAATATACCTGTGGGCGGGGGAAGAGCTCAAAGGAGGGAGGAAGTGAGAGCAACAGTTTATTTTGGAGGACATTAGACTTAGGCTGTGGGGAACACTGGTATACTATCAGCAGCAGTGGAGTTTCCAAAACTGTAAGTCAGTACAGGAGTAGAAAGCCCCATCTTTCGCCCAAGGAGCGGCTGGTGGCTTGAAACTGCTGACCTTGCAGTTAGCAGCCTAACCCAAAACCCCTACGTGAAAGCATTTTGTTTCAGGTGTGATCTGAGTGTCCAGCCAACACTGTTCAACTTCTTGACATGTTTCTCTGCTTCATGTTGGCATGCTACCTTCTTCTATGCAAAAGTCATCTATAAACGGGAAACAGACAAAGTGATGATTCCAGTTCTTAGAGCGTTCCATCCTGGGGCCGCTTGGACAGCTTCCGTGATGGCTCTACCCCTCGCGGCGTATTCGAAAGACTGCAAGAGGCAGAGCATTGTAGCAACAATGTAGCAGTACACCAAACACACATACAAAGGAGGCAGCTACTTGACCAACAGACAGGAAGAGATCCATATTCATGCCCATGGCAAAGACAGGTGATCCAACAGAATGCAGAACGTATCATTGTGCAATGATATCATTAATGCAGCCATGTCATTAATATTACACGCAAGTAAATTTTTGCAGAAGATAAATTTTTAATGGTTAAGGCAGTAATACATCAGCAGGGACCTGCCAGAAATTCAAGCTGGATCCAGAAGTGGACATAGCGCCAGGGATGTGTCACGGCTGATATCAGATGGGTCTTGGTGGAAAGCAGAGAATACTAGAAAGATGTTTGCCTGTGTTTTATTGGCTATGCAAAGGGATTTTTCTGTGTGGATCAAAACAAATTATGGGTAGATTGTAAATAACTCCAGAACACTTCATGGTACTCATGTGGAAACTGTACATAGGCGAAGAGGCAGCTCAAACAAAACATGAAGATTGCTTGGTTTAAAGTCAGGAAAGGTGTATGTCAGGGTTGTATTGTTTTACTAAGTCAATCTGTATGCTGAGCAAAAAATTCAAGAAGCTGTGGATTCTGGTCCACAGTAACCCTATAGGACAGCGTAGAGTACAACTGAGTCATAGTATTGCCAAGGCTGTAAATTGTAAGGGGAGCAGGCTGCCACGTGTCATTCTAACCTCCACCACCACCCATGCCCCTCCACCCATTCCTTAGTTCAGATGATAGGTTGAAATCGCCAACCTTTCAGTTTCGCAACTGAACACTTAGCCGCTGGGCCACTTGGGAGCCTTCTTTTAGATTCAAATGCATACTATTGAACTAAATTTTGTTGTTGTTATTTTTTAGAATTGTACATTGTTGCGTGTCCAAATTAAACCTGGGATCTGAAAATCAATTCTGAAAGCATTGATGCTCAGAATAAGCAAAAGTAAGATAGCAAGGCCCATAGAGAGAAATGCCCAGTATGGTTGGTGGTGTGGGCTCAAGGCCAGGTTATAAGGGTGTGTGTGTGTGTGTGTGTGTGTGTGTGTGTGTGTGTGTGTGTGTGTGTGCGCGCGCGTGCGCGCGCAGGTTTAGGGCGAGCCATTTAAGGGCTTTGAACAAGTTAATACTGTGACCCAACTTGCGTTTCCTCTAAAGTGTTGCCATTTGGAATCAAATTCACCTGTAAAAAGGTGCTAGGAGCACTTTAAGTGGGGATTGGCAGCTGATTTTTTCCAAGTGAAATATCCATGCTGATTTGACTCTCAGTCTTACAAGGAAGATACAAGTGTCCTCTCGCTCTTTGAAAGAAAGACTCTGCCAAATACAGAGCTCCTAGTGGAGAGTGGGGAAATCTGTTTTGTAAGTAACTCCGATGAAGTCCTTTTCCATAAGTCAGTAAATTGCTACTGGAAAATACAGACAATGGGACAATTTTTTCAGTCTCTGCTGTCATTTGTGGATTTATTTCCATTAGTGCTGTAGAGTCTGGCCTTCTGATTTTCAGTGTCTGAATAAGTAAAACATCTGTTCATGGCAACACCCTGCTTAAAAACTTCCATTGTCTTCTGATCTCAGACACAAAGACAAGGTGCAAACTCACTGTGGCGGCATTTGTGGCCCTCTGTAAATCGGCCTTTCTAGTTCATGCCAGCCATTCCTCCCCATTCAGTACATCCCTAGACTCCCTGAACACAAGCTTTTATTCTCTGTGCTTATTACTACCGTGCTCTTTTTTGCTTTTATTCATCACTTCGGGCACAGGCAGGTTTCCTGTCACCAAGGCTCAGCTCAAATGCTGCCTCCTGTCTCAGAGCCATTGGCCGGTGGAGTCCCATCACTCCCTCACCTGCATCCCTGCTGCATTCCCTGCGTCCTCTGTCTGAAGCCCCTATCAGTTGTTATTTGTAGCTCTCTGTTTAGGGAACTGGCTGTCCCCTCTTGCCCAGTAGTTCTTCAAGGGCAGGAGCTAGGTTTGGCACATGTGGAGACTATGCTGATCGTCTCAGGCGTTTTGCACTTGTAGGAGTCCCAGAGGGGCTCTTGGAGAGAGACAGAAGAGCAAGCCAGTCATTGGAATCTAGGACTACAGTGTAGCATTCTGGGACATTGAACCTTTCTAATGAGGGGGTAGCATGGTGGTTGCATATGGGAAAACCTTATCTAGGGTTGCTGTGAAGTAGTGTCGACTTGATGGCCCAAACCAAACTCACGGCCATAGAGTCGATGCCAACTCAGAGTAAATCACCCCCGTGAGTGTCTGAGACTAACTCTTTATATGAGAGTCTAAGGCCCTGGCCTGTTTCCACAGTGGGTTTTGTTTTTAATTAATTAATTTTGTTTTTTGTTGTTTTAGGGCTAAAAATGTAAAATAAGGTAAGCTATGTATTCAAAATGGTCCCCAAACCTTTTAGAGGTCTCGGCTCCTAAGAGTACTCTTTTTCTAATGGTGACTCTGATGATAGGAGCTCTGTCTTAGATAAGGAATTTACTTAAAGAGGAAACAAAGATTATGGGTAGGTCAGGTGTCCCCACTCCTTGCCTTAGAGGAAGATGTATGTAAAACAGCTGAATTCTCAAAAAAGACTTACCCATGGGTAAGCGTGTCTTTTTTAGCACCTTTTTTCTGGGGCAGAGGGGAGACCCAGCTATGTGAGTGGTGAGATCACAGTGAGGCCGTATAAGGCTGAATATGTGTGTGGACAGGAAAGTAGGATGATCTCCTGAAGTGGAATAATCTGTAGGCTGGTCACAAGACAGTCTGCCCAGAGTAAGTAAGGCCAATCAAGACAGTAAAAATGCATGTTCCTGAAGAGCTTTAGCAGTTGTCTATGGAATCCTGCCTCACCTCACTAAGGAGGGGCAGGGAGGGGTAACTTAAAAGGAATCTAGCTGAAGATGTTCCTATTTAAACCATGACTGGGATAGATAGAAAAAAAAGGAGCCCCGGTGGTTTCATGGTTATGGGTTGGGCTGTGATATGCATGATCGGCAGTTCGAAACCACTAGCAGGTACTTGGGAAAAAGACTGGACTTTCTACTCCTGTAAACAGCTACAGTCTTGGAAACCCATAGGGGCTCACTATGAGTCAGCAATGACTCAATAGCAGTGAGTTTGTTTGTTTTTGGTTTTGGGATAGATAGAAAGGAGCCTTGGTAGTGATTGGGCATTGGGTTATGACCTTCAAGGTCAGCAGTTTGAAACCACCTTTGCAAAAAAGACAGGGCTTTCTACTCCCATAACAAGTCACAATCCTGGAAACCCACGGGGAGAGTTCTACCCTCTCTTATAGGGTTGTTATGACTTGGATTGATACCAGGAGTTTTGTTTTTTGTTTTTGGAGGTAGATTGATTGAATAAGGCACCACAAGGATCTACAATGTCAGGGATTAAAACCCACTAGCCCATTGGAGGGAGAGAGATGAGTCAGCCTGTTCCCGTCAAGATTTACTCTTAGACGACACTATAAAGGGTCACTGTGTCTGAATTTATTTCATGGCAGTGGGTGGGCAGGGAAAAGAAATAATGCCAAGAAATGGGATATACCACCAAGCCCTGAGGACGATATTCCCGCTCAGATCAGCTAAAGGACACAGAGGACCATAGGGCCGGCCTCACTAGGAGACACTGACGCATAGCACTACGGGGGACAACACTGGAGACACAGTGTGGGATATGCGCCCCATCTGACCCCACCACACTGAGGCAAAACACTAAGGGCATGCAACAGAACGGCAAGGGGAAAAGAGCAAGAAGTTCCCAGGGAATACCAAAAATAGACTTTGGGGTCAGGGCATGACACCCCATCAGACTTGACCGGAAAAACACTCCTAAAGGTCAACAAACAGACCTTGAACTATTTACAGGCGGTTTTTTTGGTCATTGGTATTGTTGTAGTTGTCTTGTTTTCTTTTGTTGCTTTGTTTTGCTGTCTTGTTTTTTGTGCATATTATTATCTCTGCAGGTCTATTTAGATAAGATAGGCGGTATAAACAACCTGGAGGAGAAAACAATGGACCAACGATTCCATGGGAACATGGGAGAGGAGGAGGCGGGGGAAAGGAAGTGGGTGTTAACCGCAGGGATGAGGGAACAACAAGTGATCTAAAATCTATGGTGAGGAGGGTGTAGGAGGCCTGGTAGGGCTTAAGCAAGGGCAATGTAATCGAGAGGAATTACTGAAACCCAAATGAAGGCTGACCAAGATAGTGGGACAAGAGGAAAATAAAAGGAAATAGAGGAAAGAACTAGGAGGCAAAGCATTTATAGAGGTCTAGATACAGGCATGTACATATGTAAATGTATTTATATAGGATGATGGGGAAATAGATCTATGTGCATATATGTATAGGTTTAGTATTAAGGCAGCAGATGAACATTGGACCTCCACTCAAAGACTTACTCAATGCAAGAACACTTTGCTCTATTAACTTGGCATTCCATGATGCATACCTTACTGACGTAATCACTGAAGACAAAGCAGGTACATAAGTGAATGTGATGAAGAAAGCTGATGGTGCCTGGCTATCAAAAGAGATAGCATCTGGGGTCTTAAAGGCTTGAAGATAAACAAGCGGCCATCTAGCCGAGAAGCAACAAAGTCCTCATGGAAGAAGTACACCGGTCTGTGTGATCATGTGGTGTTGATAGGATCAGGTATCAGGCATCAAAGAACAAAAAATCATATCATTGTGAATTAGGGGGAGTGTGGAGGGGAGACCCAAAGCCCATCTGTAGACAATTGGACATCCCCTTACGGAAGTGTCACAAGGAAGAGACGAGCCAGTCAGGGTGCAATATAGCAACGATGAAACATACAACTTTCCTCTAGTTCTTTAATGTTTCCTCCCCCTCCACTATCATTTCTATCCCACTTTCCCAATTCTACCTTACAAATCTGGCTAGGTCAGAGGATGTACACTGGTACAGATCAGAGATGGAAACACAGGGAATCCAAGACAGATAAACCCCTCAGGACCAATAATGAGAGTAGAGATACCAGGAGGGTAAAGGAAAGGTAGGATAGAAATGGGGAACCTATCACAGTGATCTACATATAACTACCTCCCTGGATAATGGACAACAGAAAAATGGGTGAGAGGAGACATCGGACAGTGTAAGACATGACAAAATAACAATAATTTATAAATTATCAAAGGTTCGTGAGGGAGAGAGGGTGGGGAAGTGTATTAGTCTGGGTACTTTGGAGAAACAAATCCACGACGACTCACGGAAAAGAGAGAGTTTTATGCAAAGAAATGTGCATCACGAAAACATCCCAACCCAATGCTGCCCAAGCCCACAAGTCCAACATTAACCCATTAACCCAACACCAGTCCACAAAGTCCTCCATCTCACAAAACAGAGGCAATGATGCCGACTGCAGGAGGAAAGCTGAGTCAGTGAACGAACAAGCATCTCAGCACTAGCAGGGGTCTCCACACGGCTGCTCCAGCACCCAGGGCTGCATCGGGATAGGTCTATGTGGCTTCTCCTTGGGGATGTCTTGTAGGAAGTCCATCTTGCAAGCTGAAGCAGGGAACTGCTAAGGCAGCTGCACCCGATACAACCATCACAAAACAAGAGACCCGAGAACTCGAAAGGCGAGGCTTCACCACCCATTTATCCCTCTGCCTTTCAACCAGCACCACATGTGATTATCGGCCAGGCTGGCACAATTAACTAACTCAGGAAGGGAGGGGAAAAATGAGGAACTGATACCAAGGGCTCAAGTAGAAAGAAAATGTTTTGAGAATGATGATGGCAACAAATATACAAATGTGCTTGACATGATGGATGGCTGTATAGCGTGTGATAAGAGTTGTATAAGCCCCCAATAAAATGATTTTTTTTAAAAAAGCAGAGGACATCCTCAAGGCATTATTAGGAAATTTTTTTAAAAGGGTGCATATCCTGACTTTTAAAAGAGGTACACTTAAGAAAAAGTAAAAAAAAAACCCTTTGACTTTATGTACTTGAAATAGTTTTAGAGTGCATTAGTGCATGAAGTAGTGTAAGCCACAATTATTACTAGGTTCAAAATGAAAAGGTAGAGATGATTTCATTTAAAGGATACGCTTAATATAAGTGATTTCTGAATAATTCAGGGAGATGTGGAAAGGTGCATTTTTTCCCCTGCCAAGGTTGACTTTCCCCGCCCCAGAACCAATTCTGACTTACATGTTGTTTCTGTGGGTGGAACTCTTTACAGGAGCAGTCAGCCTCACGGACCTTTTAGTTAGTAGCTTGATGCTTCCCCCACTGCGCCATCTGGACTCTGTTCCAAACTCTCTGTCTCTCATCGCATTCGTGGTGACTCCGAGCCACCCTTACAGGACAGGGTAGACTCTCTGAGACGAACGCTTTATGGGAGGTCAGAAGCGGGCCCATCAATTTTCATGACTTCCTTGTCAAGAGCAAATGAGTGGGCTGATATACTGAAGGTTGGGTGTAGCTGGAAAATGACGTGACTGCTTTGTAGATTACTGAATTTTGGGGAGTCCCCTGTGGGACAAATGATTAACATATTAGGCTGATGGCAGGTTGAAGGTTCTGCTCAACCTAAAGATTCCTGAGAAGGGAGCAAACAAAGAAACTCACAGCTATATTGTTGATGCCAACTCATAGTGACCCTGTAGGATAAAGAAGAAGTAACTGCCCTTGTGAGTTTCTGAGATGGTAACTCTTTACTGGAGTAGAAATCATAGATAAGATTTCTTTCTCTTAAGGAGTTGCTGTTGGTTTCGAACCACTGACCCCACCGTTAGCACCTCAACCAAATGGTTACTTAACTATTGTGACACCAGTGCTTCTTCCCCTGGAAAGAAAGGTCTAGAAATATACTTAGGGCAAAACACTATTAAGCATGAGCCTTGGTGGATGATGTGGTAAACTTTTGGCAACTAGGTAGGTCTGTGTTACTTTTTTCCAAAAGGTATAGATTCTTTTGGATTTTATGTTTTCATTCAATGTAAGTGATGTAGCTGGTTGAATCCACATACTTGGAGAACATCTGTTCACTTTAAATTTTGTGCTTAAAAGAGCAAGATATGGAAAAAAAAAGCGCAAGATATGTTAGGGATCTGTAAAACTCTGGGGACAGTCAATGCAGGTCATTTTTTGGTTACAACTTTGCAGTGAGATGGAGATCCAAGGCAGGTTATAAATTCACTGATGAGCACAGAATGGATGCCCATCTAAGCGCTTTACTTGTGCAAATGAATTACAGTAACGATTGTATGTCTAGGTGAACTTGTTAAATTCTTAGATTTGTTAGAAAGTCCTCCCATATAAGCAAGGTACCGTCTTTTTTATTGCCAGTTACGATGTGCTGAAGAATAGATGCAATGTTCATCTTGGAAGCAATGCTCATCTAGCATTAAAGGGTGCCTTGTCATTTTCTAAGAAACCCTGGTGGTATAGTTGTTAGGCGTTGGCCTGCAAACTACAAGATCAGCTGTTCAAAACCACCAGCCTCTCAATAGGAGAAAGATGAGGCTTTCTGCTACTGGAGAGATTTGCAGCCTTCAGAAACTCACAGGGGCAGTTCTACCCTGTTCTATAGGGTTGCGATGAGTGGGAATTCACTAGGTAGTTGTGAGTTTTGCTATCTGCTCAAGCTACTCAAGTACCACTTTTCATCTTCTGCCTTCCCTTTCTGTCATTTAAATGCTTATTAGCACAAAGGGGGGCGGGGCACAAAAAGCCAGTAGGACTAAGGAGAATTCAAGGCTTTTTCCCTACCTGTTGAACAAAGATGAGTAAGATGGAGTTTGGGAAACTGGAGTTCATCAAAATTCTCTCTTCACTTACAGATTCTTTTGATTATTTGTTTAATACTTGAGTGGAAAGAAATACATTTAACTGATTTTGATTGAACTAATCAGTCAGATTGGTTATAAGATTTTACAAGTTCTTGGTGTAAATAGTTAAGTAGGGTTGGTAGAGGGAAATTATTTAAAAGATTTTTCTTGGCTAGAATTCTAAAATGGACACACACACACACACACACACACACACACACGTCTTCACCCCCCCCCCCCCAGTTTCTATTTTAGACTGAATTGCCTTCAAATCCTCATTTTGTAGATTTGTAGAATAGGCCGTTGGTTGCTGCTAAGATATGACAATCCATTCAGAAATTGTGAGTCATGCCTTGCCACGCCCCTCCTTGGATGCCTCATAGGAGTTGGAAGGCACCTAAGTAAAGCCAATCTCTACAATATTCAGCTGGTTATCCCTCAGGAAGCACACACTTCTGACTTTGTAGTTCTCACGGCTCCTTCTAGGTTACTGGGATGAATTAGACACGGTCCCTTGACAATATCTCACTGTTGTTTTTTCTGTAATTTGATTCTTACCCAGTTAGAGTTGAATCTGCCAACTCTTTTCCCAAAGTAAAAGACCTAAGGTGCTAATCCTTACTCACTGATGGTAAAAATGCAATTGGAAGCAACAGCTTAGCGACGCAAAACTCCAGATCCAATTACAAGACAAAGCTCCAGAAGCCAGCCTGCTCAGCAGCATCAGGGCAAGAGGAGTTTACTTTGGTGTGGACGATAGCATTGTTGGAAGCGATTTATGATGCATAACCTGTCTAAAGAAATAAAATCGGGTAGGAGACAGGGCTCACTCCCAGGAGCCCTGGTAGCATAGTGGATTATGTGTCGGGCCAACAAGCATAAGGTCAACAGTTTGAAATCACCAGCTGCTTGTGGGAGAACGATGAGGCTTTCTACTCCACTACCTTACATCCTTGGAAACCCACAGAGGCAGTTTCTCTCTGTCCTATAGGGTCGCTATGCGTCAGAGTTGACTTGGTGGCCTTGGGAATTTTCTGTTTAGCAGGGAGGAGAGTAGGGAAATACTTTGTTTTTGCTAAACTCTGAGCATGTGAGTTTTTCTGGATCCCAGTGGAGAGCATCAAGTCTGGAGTCCCATCAGGTAGAGGGTACAATCCCTACTGTGTGTCACTAGACAACATACTCAACCTGTCTGCGCCCCAGTTTCTTCATCTGTAAAATGGGCACAGCAAAAAGCTCTTCTGTGCCACGTGTTTGTATGTCTGTGTGAGAATTACATGGTAGATTCGCTCAAACTTGCTGAGTTTGGTGTGTGATTGTGCTCCAGAGGGAGCCCGGATAGAGCAGTGGTTACTTATTGGGCTGCTTAACTGTAAACCAAGCGGTTCGAAACCACCATTTGCTCTGAGGGAGAAAGGCAGGGCTTTCTACTCTTGTGACAGAGTAGATAGTTACACTCTCAGAAACTCTCAGGGGGAGTTCTACCCTGTCCCATAGGGTCATGTGAATTAGCATCGACTCGCTGGCAGTGAGTTTGGTTTTCTTTGTTTGAATTCCCCTTAGAAGTGGCAAGAAACGACAGGGCTCAACTCTTCACGTGTTCCGGCCTCTTGTTGAGGCGACCAGGCAGACTAGTCACACATCAGTTCAAGATCACAAGCTGCAAAGGCTTGTAGAGACAATGACAGGCTGTAGGCAGGAGAGGAGAGGTCATAGTATCACTGGGATAACGTAGGCCAAGCCATCGGGTTAGGGATGAACAGGGCCTGGTGATCTCAGGCAAAGTACCACCCACCCCATCCCCAGCAGCTGTTGGCTTTCCAAAAACACCAGTGTTTTGAATGCAGTTTGTATTTGCATTTGTGTGCCAAAATTTGCTGGGGAGAGGGGACTCGAAAAATCTGTTCATATCAATTTTGCCAAGTTGGATTGTACCAACTGAAAAGATGGCTTGCCCCCCACCTCAGATCAATTAAAAATTCCTTCAATACATGGCATTCTTATTTGGGGAGGAGGGAAAAGGGTGAACTAGGGAAAGCGTCATGAAAGACAGGGGCCTAGTAAAGCCACTCTTCATTTGAACCTTCACTAGAACTTTCTGTCTGGCTCCCTTGTTGTCATGTTGTGCCAGGTTCCCGTGTAGCTTCTTGCTCGGCTACAATGGTGAGATTTCTTAGTTTTGTTGATCACAGCACAACATTTGTTGCTTCTCGCCAAACAATCCCCCTCCTCTCAACAATCACCTCATCTCTGATCGTAGAGTTTCTGCACAAAAGTAGACCAGAAAGAGAAATCATCGGAGAGCACATAAATCAGACACATGAAATTCTAAAGTTTGGTAGTCATTTTGCTGGAAGAAGATGTGGGTTATGGGAGAGGGGTATGGAAGCCAAAGGATTATGGTATGACTTTCTGAGATCAACTTGAACTAGACATGAGTTTCTTAAGGGCAGGGTACGCTTCTTTTTCATCTCTGTGTTACCAGGGACTACTAAATGTCATGTGAAAATGTCAAACCCAACTCACAAACCAGAAAATAAATATGCACAGGTGCGTATGTATTCAACCATGGAATCATTCATGAAATCCACTTTATTGTCTGCCTTCACTACCATTAACTGTCAATCATCAAATTTCTTCATTAAAAAGTAGCCATATATATATATATATATATGAATATGAATATATGATACAATTCTTTTTCTGGTTACTTGTGTGTAAAAATTGCACCAAAGGTCATTAGTTCACTGATAAATCTTTTACTTCCGAAACCAGTTCTCATTAAGAATTCTCAGAATGTCTCTTCTGCAAGTGAACACCGTGCACATCACCTTCACAGACTCCCTCCTGCAGTTAGCACACTGGCAGACAGACCAGAATGCAGCGCAGGTGTACTAATAATGATAATAACCACCTATATAGCTGTCCCCCTCACCCCAGCCCATCGTCGAAATTAAGTTTCAGTGTGAGGAAGAGCACAGTAATAGCTGGTTTAAGAAAGAATGATCTAGTCCTTAAGTCACTCATCACACATCCGTCGCAGTGTGGAGATCAGGCTGGAGTGTCAATGACACCTGGACCGTTTCTGATTGGGAGGGGGACAGAGTGGGTGGGGATTTCTTGAGAAAGAAGTCAAACACACAAAAAGAGGGGTTTACTCAGTGAGCCTCTCCTTCCCATCGCTCCTCCAACCTCCCTTTCTGAAAGTTTCTCTACCCACTAAGGCATCTGACTCCCCTATTGTGTTTGAGTCCTTTCTCCACAGAGAGCATCCTAAAAGAACACTTCACGCTCAAAACAGCAGCCACTGGGGGCAAGTGATTTCTGGCAGCAGAGGAAAGAAAGGAAGTCCCACGTATGACACATTTACTGTACCTCTAACAGAGGCCCAAGGAACCCTGGTGGCATAGTGGTTACACACATTGGAGTGCAATCCAAAAGGTCCACAGTTTAAAATCACCAGCCACTCCTTGGGAGAAAGACAGGGCTTTCTACTCCCATCAAGAGCAACAGTCTCTGAAAAACCACTGGGGCAGTTCTACCCTGCCCTGGAGGGTCACTATCAGTTGGCTTCTTTGATTACAGTCAGTGTTTGGTTTGGTTTTGCTTTTTCTACAAAGGCCCAGCCTTTTATTTGGGGGTGATGAAAGGACAGTGGTTCCATGTACTGGGTGGGCAAGGACTGCCACAAAACTCATCTCAACAACTCAACTCATTGCCAGCGAGTCATTGCTGACGCATAGCAACCCTATAGGACAAGGTAGAACTGTCTCTGTGAGTTCCCTGTGAGGTTCATTCAGCCCAAGTATTTGATCTTGCGAGTGCATCTGTCACGAATCCCATGTGCCCTCTCTTGGGACCAAGGAGGAGACTGTGACCGAAGCCGTGGTGATGAGTATATCCCTTCCCCACCCAATGTCCTTGTCCTCCTATGTTAGCAATCAGAACTCTCTTAAGTGGTGGCATCCTGCATTTCTTCACAGCTTTTGGAAGTCTCTTTAGATCAGGTCCTTAGCGAATCCTCAGTGGGGCACAAAAGTGGACATTTGTTTTCTGCCTTGTGCATTGTGTCCTTTTCAGAACTGCGTGGGATCAAACTGACAGTAGCAGCTGAAGGATTAGATAGGAACCTCAGGGGGCAGCCAGGTGATGTTCAGGGGGGAAGAACAAACCGCTGGAAGAATCTGAGAAGGGTAGCATGACTCAGTGAATGTAGTAAGTGCCACTGAAGTGTGCATGTAGAAACGGTTGAATTGGGGTATATTTTCATGTGCATATTCGCAACAACTGCAAAATAAATAGAATCTAAACATTGGCATTTTAATTTTATCGTGACATGCCTACGAAAAAGACTGGTTTTTGTTTTCCATTCATAGGAATGATAAAATGTTTTCTGTTTCAATCAGTAGATGTCCAGGGAGAAGAGACCTGATTTAAAGAAAAGTATGCAACAAATGCTAATTTGGAAGATGTAGCAAAAATATTTTACTTCAATGTAGATCTTAGGATCTTATTTGGCCTACTGCTCCCTTTTAAGAAAAAGGAAAAAAAACCCGCCAGTGTCCCCCCTGTGTTAGTCTGGGTAGACTAGTGAAACACGTATATGTGTATAGGAAAGAGCTTTCTATACAAGAGCAATTGAATGTTGAGAAAACATCCCAGCCCAGTCCGGATCAAGTCCGTAAGTCCAATATCAGCCCATATGCCCCATACAAATTCATAGACACAATGTGTATAGGAAAGAGCCTTATATACAAGAGCAGTTGAATATTGAGAAAACATCCTAGCCCAGTCCAGATCAAGTCCATAAGTCTGATATTAGCTCATTTGTCCAATACCAATCTATAAAATCCTCTTCAGACTCATGAAACACATGTAATGACACTGAATGCAGGAAGATCACAAGCCAGTGGGTCCAAAGTCTTGTGGATCCAGTGGCGTTGTAAGCATCTCAGCACCGGCAGGGGTCTCCACTTGGCTCCTCCAGTTCCCAGGACATGGGGTCTATCAGCATAGTGCCATGTGTCTTGTCAGTAGAGCGTCTCTCAGGGAGTGAGATGAGAGAGGGTGAGAGAGAGAAAGAGAGACTGATGCCCACCTCCAAGGAGGAAATACAGGAATTCCCAGAATCCTCAGGGGAAGGTCATGCCCACACAGAAGCCTTATTGGCTATGACCCAATTAACAGAATAGACTCCACCCCTTCACTCTTAATCCTCTCAAGTCCCAAATTGACACCAGATCATGTAACTACCACCACCCTCACCACCCCCCAATTAAAAACTTGCATACTATATCCCATAATCCAGGATCAAGTGTAGGTATGTAGGTATCTTCTTTTGTAGCCACAGCTACCCTGGGCCCTTCTAGAGCCCCCTGGGTCATTCTAGAGTCCCCCCCACAGGGGCCAATATCACCCATTTTGGTGTAGATGGAGCTTGGGAAACACTTTTAATGGAAAAAGGACAGGAATTGGAACTCTTAGGTTTGAATCTTGGTCCTGTTACTAAATGTGCACAGATGAACCTTTGAGTGAATTTCTTCATGTATAAAATTGAGAAGATTGGATTTTCCCTGCCGGCTTAACAGGTTTATTAAGCACTTATTGGGACTGCAAAGTGCCTTTCCAATAAAAGAGCAACAAAAACTAACAGTGTTAGTAGCAAATTAAAAAAACCAAAACATGTATTTATTTAAAACAAACAAATAAACCAGAACATGAATACTACTACAGATAAGAGCCCACAACACAGGGAATCCAGGATTACATTAACCCCTTAGGGCTAACAATGAGAATAGAGATACCAGGAGGATAAGGGGAAGGTGGGGGGAGAAAGGGGAAATTGATCACAAGGATCAGCATATACCCTCCTCCCAGGGGGATGAACACAGAGAAGTGGGTGAAGGGTTACAGAGGACGATGTAAGATGTGAAAATAATAATAATCTATAATTTATAGATTCATGAGGGAGGGGGGGGGGAGGGAGAAAATGAGGAGCTGATATCAGGGGCTCAAGTAGAAAGAAAATGCTTTGAAAATGATGATGGCAGCATATGTACAGATGTGCTTGACATGGATGTATGTATGGGCTGTGATAGGAGAGGTAAGAGCCCCCAGTAAAAGTATTTAATAAAAGAAAAAACATTTTATTGAGGGCTCTTACAGCTCTTGTCACAAACCAGACATCAATTGTATCAAGCACATGTGCACATATGTTGCCATCATTATTTACTAGACATTTATTTTCTATTGAGCCCTTGGTGTCAGCTCCTCTTCCCCCCTTCCCCCGCTATTTCAATACCCTCATGATGCAAACTTAAATAGGTGGCAAATTGGGGTTGATGGTTTTCTTGTCACTGCTTAGGATGAGAAATGTTTATAAAATATCATTTGTTACAAGACACATTTCTTGATGTATGAACAAGCACCTCTTCAAGTGGGCAAAATGGTCTCACTCCACTCACTGCTATTGAGTGGATTCTGACACCGAGCAAGCCAGGGTAGAACTGTCTCTGTGGGTTCCCAACACTGCAGAGTAGCTGGAGGGTTGGGATTGCTGACCTTGCTGTGGGCAGCCCAAGTGGCAGCAAGGTCAAATCAACAAATCTCAGAGAAAGTCTCTTGTGTGCATGTGGCAGAAACTCTATTGAGGGTAATTGGACAAGTCTAATAAAATGTTAAGCTAGGCTGAGCTATCACGAAATCGTGATACTTCTCAAAGTTATAGAGTTTCCTAGTGCTGACCCAGCAGTCTCACCTGAGTTCTATTGGAAGAGTAGGTTGCGGCTCTTTTTTAGAAATCATTTTATTGGGGGCTCCTACAACTCTTATCACAATCCATCCATACATCCATTGTTGCCAGAAGAAGCCAGCTCCTAGCACAATCACTACGGGTTCGGTAGGCGCAATTGTACAGCGATAATAAGTAAATATTATAGTAAGGTTATAGAGAGCATGAGAGATAAAAGAGATATATAGAAATAAATGGAGTCAGACACATATTATGATAGCATGCTCACCTCAGCCCCGCTTGGTGGTCCACGTGGAGGGAGTGAGAGAGAGAGCTTTAATGCTCCCCAAGCTTTTATACTCTCTGGGGACATTGGGGATGTGCAAGCCCCCACATTACAGGTGAAGACATACGTCACAGGAAAGGGTTGTGCTACAGGTATTACAGTGATGGGAGGAGGTGATCTAGGGACATATGCACTACAGAAGGAGGGATTGGGGGTGTACATCATGAGGCAAGATAGGCGGATCCTAGATTTCTGGTAGCAGCTTAACTAGACTTTGGGTCTCTATAGGAACCATTATCAGTTGGGTGTGAACTCCGCCCACAGGAAACCAAACTGATGGCCTTAGGCTCCAGCATCAGGGAGCAGGCCCACCCCTGTGGTGGGATGAGACAGCAGTCTGGCAACTGATTGCCTTCAGGGGGGGAATGCCTGAACATTTGCCCTCCCCCAACACATTGTGTCAAGCACATTTTTATATTCATTGCCATCATTATTCTCAAAACATTTGTTTTCTGCTTGAGCCCTTGGTATCACCTCCTCATTTTTCCCCCTCTCTTCCCACTCCCCCCTCCCTCATGAAGCCTTGATAATTAAAATTTTTTTTTCATATCTTACCCACTCCCTTCACCCACTTTTCTGTTGTCCATCCCTCAGGGAAGGTGTTATATGTGGATCCCTGTCATTGGTTCCCCCTTTCCACCCCACCCTCCCTCTACCCTCCCGGTATCACCACTCTCACCACTGGTCCTGAAAGGGATCATCTGTCCTGGGTTCCCAGTGTTTCCAGTTCCTGTCTGGGTGCAGTTCTTTAGGGCCGCCTCTTATTGCAGTCCAAACCTCAAATTTTGATTTGTACTTTGAACACATGGGAGGGTTAGTTGCCATCCATCTAGTTAAGGGATTGCAGAGATTTTAGATGAAAGAGCCCACACTGTTGTTCACAACCATTTAACAATTATTCGTGAGCCATAAATATGTTTCTACAAACAAAGGAAATCACCATTATCTGAATAATATCCTTAATTTTTAAAAAAAAATTACTTCAGAGCCGTATGGATGGATTGAAAGAGCTGCATACGGCTTGCGAGCCACAGTTTGTCGACCCCGCGGATGTCGTTGACTCCGTCAGAGTAGAAAAGCTTCATATGGTTTCCAGGAGCTGATGTCCCCAAAGTGGGTAGAGAACCCTTAATTCCAAAACATCTCTGGGTGGGAAAAGGCAGAAAATGGATGATTGGGGGGTGGGCTGGAGGCGCAAGTGGAGTCTCTATGATTCGTTCTTAAAAATTTTGACTGTGTAGTGACAAAGGGTTTACTGAGCAGAGCAGTTTTCCATTCAACTATTCATACACCTTTTGTTTCATGTCTGTGATTGCATTCTCCACAGTGTAACATCACTTAACCCATTCCCTCCCTTTTCCTAACCTTTCTGAACTTTGGATAAATGCTGCCCCTTTGATTTTAAATAGTTGATTAGTCTGTGGTGCACATACCCTCTCATGTCATTTTTCCCTTTATACACTTGTCTATTGTGTGGCTGAAAAATACGCAATTAAAGTGAGTTCAGTTCCCATAGAAGTGACTAAGAGCAATAGTCTTGGGGGTTCTACCTTGGTCTTTCTGATCAGCAAGCCCAATCAGGCCCCTCCCCCCCCTTTAAAAAAATGAACGGCTATAGTCACAGGCCTAGATCTTCTTTTTGAGGAAGCCTTCTGGTACCCAGAATAGTGACCCTCCACTTTTCCTCTGGTAGAGCTGCTCCTGACAAATGAAGTAGGAACGGAGACCCAGGAAGGCTTATTAGTTTCAGACATTGTAAGTAAAAAGGAAAACCTTGTTTCCTATAACATGGACAGATGGCTTTCATGGGAGGCACATACTGTACATTGAAATGAGTGATAAAATCCTGTATATGCTTTTCCATATTTCTTCAATAGCTGCATTAAAAGATGAAAGAGGAGTTCGATATTCATCCAGTTGTTCAGTCATTCAAAAGCAGGTACTTTAGGAACTTAACAGCTATGGCTTCAACAGGATTCTGGTGGTAGATTTGATGGGGCGAGGCCCATTTCATAAGATCGACAGCGTTATACAGGTCCCTGCCTTGTGGTAGCTTATACTACAACTGGAAGGCTGCATATACTATTGGGTGATACATGTTCTTTGGGTCACAGAGGGTTAAACCTTGAGATTTCAGGGCTGTTGTTGCAATCAGTATGGGGAGGCTAGTCGACCCCAGATGCAAAAATTTCCTGTTCAGTGCCTTTTATTTAAGGTTTGCATGCATGCTGTAGGTGAACCCCTTACATGGCAAATTGGTTTGCCAATCACTTAATTCGCAAATTGTTCCATGACATTGGTTGGAATGCTCAAAGTGTATTAGCATGCTCCCCTCTTCCTCCTTAGGATCTGCATTTCCATTCACTCAGTTTCACCGGTCCTCCTACCTTTGTATCTTTCAAGACAAACAAACTCACTGCCTTAGGGTCTGTGCTGACTCACAGTAACCCTATCGGAAGGGATAAAACTGTTCCTGTGAGCTCCAGAGACTGTCTTTCCCTCAAGGAGTGGCTGCTGGTTTTGTACTGCCAACCTTGCACTTAGCAGCCCTACTTGTAACTATGCCACCATGGTAATTTTAGTTTGGGGCAAATGCTGTCCTTTGGGTCTCATATAGTTGATTGTTCCAATGAACACATTCTTCCTGAGTGTTGCTGTTTGTTTGATAGACCATTCAACTGAAAGGCGGCCTTGTGGAGTGTCTTAAGTTTCAAGTTAGGTGGCTGTGTTAGGGCATTATGCTCATGGGTTCTGACAGTTTCATTCTGACCAGCAAATTCTAATCTTATTTTTCTTTTGACTTTGAATTTTGATCTATATTTCTTCCTCATTCTATCTGGGACCTTTTATTGTGGTCCTTGTTGGTGTGGGTTGTAGAGGTAGCTGGGTACCAACTACTTCTTCTGGTTTCACGTTAGAGAAAGCTGTGGTTCATGGTGGGCCGTTAGTCTTTTGGACTAACTGCTTCCTTGCGTCTTTAGATTTCTTCAGTCTTCCTTGCTCCAAGCAGGAAGAAACCAATAGTTGCTTCTTAGATGGCTGCTCACAAGCTTTTAAGATCCCAGACAGTACTAATCAGCCTTATCTCCATGAACTGTGCTTTGCCTCTTGGTGATGTTCCCTGAGACGATGGCCCTTATTCTTCAAACTAGTAGTTCAGTCCTGTTTCTGTGTGCCTCATTTTATTTGTGAATATGTACGCAACATTTACAACTCTATATGTAGAAATATGATGCATAACCATACGTACATGTGTACACAGGTATGCTCCAAGAGGATATCTATGAATCTACTAAAAACTAGTGTTATTACTGTCATTGCAAGAGCGCATACGTGTTCCACTGTAACTGTAGTTACCGTTTATTCTTGCCTGCCTCCCCTGCCGCACTTTGCTTTGGCCTCCCATATTATACATGGATTGACTTTCCCTTCATCATAATTAACACTGGTGCAGTAAGTTAAATGCCGATTTGCTAGCCAAAAAAGACAACTGTTCAAATGCACCAGCTGCTCCATGGAAGAAAGATGAGGCTGCCTGCTCCTGTAAAGATCGTCAGTCTCAGAAACTGCAAGGAGCAGTTCTTTTCTGTCACTAGGGTCGGAATAGACTCAATAGCAATGGATTGACTGGGCCAGAACTATCTAGGGACGACTCCTCCCTCTTCTTTTTGCTCTGCCCTAACTCATCTAAGGAGTCCTGGTAGCTTAGTGGGTTACGTGTTAGGGTCTGAACCAAAAGATTAGCAGTTCAAAGCCACCAGCTGCTCTGTGGCAGGAAGATGAGACTGTCTACTCCTGTAAAGAGTTAGTCTCGGAAACCCACAGAGACAGTCCTACCGTGTCCTACAGAGCTGGCAGCAGTTTGAGGGCAGCAGTGAGTTTGGTTTTCGTTTTGTTGTGCTTGACTCACCTCACATCAAACCCACTGCTATCGAGTCAATTCCAACTAATCATAAGCCTATATAGGATTTCTGAGACTATATCATCATGGGAGCAGACAGCCTCATCTTTCTCCTGTGGAACAGTTGGTGTATTTGAACCACCAATCTTGTGGTTAGCAGCCCAATGCCTACCCTGCAGCACCATCAGGGCTCCATTCTCTTCTCTTTGGTGACCCACCCTCCAAGAATGTTTCTTGACTTTTTATAAAAATGGACTCACAGCAGAAAAGTGGGTGAAGGGAGACATCGGACAGGGCAAGATATGACAAAATAACAATTTATAAACTATCAAGGGCTCATGAGGGAGGGGGGAGCGGGGAGGGAGGGGAAAAATGAGGACCTAATGTCGGGGGTTTAAGGGGAGAGGAAATGTTTTGAGAATGATGTACAAATGCGCTTTACACAATTGATGTGTGTACGGATTGCGATAACAGTTGTATGAGCCCCTAATAAAATGTTTAAAAAAATAAAGGTGATGGAAAGATTTGGAAAAAAAATAACTAGGAAAAAAAAGGACTCACATAACATTTGCCCCTTTGTGATTGACTAACCTTCCTCACATACTGTCTTCCAGGGCTCCTGGGTGAATTTAACTGAAATCACTTTTTTTTGGTCTCTTATAAAGGAAAAGACCAAAGTTGTGGAGCCCCTGGACTATGAGAATGTTGTCATTCAGAGGAAGACCCAGATTTTCAGTGACCCTCTCCGAGACCTGCTTATGTTTCCAATGGAAGATATCTCGGTGAGTTAACCAGCACTTCTTTAAAGACCGGAGCTGCCTTTTCCAGATCAGTTCTCACAGCCAAAGTATTCCATCTTCTCTAGATCTCCGTGATAAGTCGACAGCGTAGAACAGTGCAGTCCACAGTTCCTGAAGATGCTGAGAAAAGAGCGCAGAGTTTGTTTGTTAAAGAGGTAAGTGGTTCAACGTTCACAAATTAGTAATAGTACATTTGAATACTTTCCTTTTTGTGTCAATGGAAAATGCTCACTCGCTGCCCTCGAGTCCATCCAACGCATAGTGATCTTATAGGATAGCGAGGAATAGGCCCCGAGGGATTCTGAAACTTAACCCTTTACAGGAGTAGAAAATTCTTGTCTTTTTTCCCTTGGAGCAGTGGTGGTTTCGAACTGCTGACCTTGGAGTTTGCAGCCCAACACATAACCACTACGCCACCAGGGCTGACAGACAGAAAATTAAGTCCCTAGAATTTAACTGAATATGTAACTTAATCTTCATAAAGTAATGCATGATATTAGCCATTTTCTCTTGGATTTGAATACTCCCTGGACTTAAAGTAAGTTTTTGAAAGGGTGCATCTGAATTGGGGTTTATTGCAGCCAATTGGTTTAGAGAACGTAGTTATACCCTAAAGGAAGACCCCCATACCCCTGTTCTTTGTCCACTTATTACCAAACCCTGTGAAAGTAAGTGTATGTGTACTTTTCATATATTTAAAATTAAAGATTCATATTTTCTTTCAGTGTATTAAAACCTACAGCACAGATTGGCATGTGGTAAACTACAAGTATGAAGACTTCTCCGGGGACTTTCGAATGTTGCCATGGTAAGATTAGCATTCTGGGAAATAATTAAATAATTCTGTAAGAGAATGATAGTAAGCCTCTTATCTTTTTAAAATCTTTAGTGAAACCTATCCGTCAGAATTTTATAATAAAATAAAACCTCAAATAACTAGCATGTTTGGTAAATGGCTTCTTTTCATTAATTTAATATGTTCTTACATTTCACATTACAAGTCTTCAAAATGGTTAAGTTCATATTTTGGATTTAGTTCATCTGATTTGACCATGTAATGATCTACCTTTAATTCTGGATAATATAGTGATCATTTTTCAGTGGTGTTGATTAAAAAGTAAGAAAGTATTTGGCTCAGTTTGACCCCAGGATGTTGCTTGGGAAAACATCTTTTTATTAAAAAATTTGTTTAAATTTTGGTAAGTATTATTAAAGCTTTGAATGGCCCCAAACAGACTCAGTCTTGGCCAGTTCAGTGAAACCAGAAGAGACTTTAATTTATAAAATGTGGCTGTAACATAATAACTAGAACAAGAAATATTATGGGTTGAAACCCTGGATTGGGAAGGCGTGTGATGAGTCCTTTCCATGAATTTTATGTGGCAGATTGAATTATTGCCAAGATGGTGGAGAGTAACATCCATTCAAAGCCTCAGTGTCGGTGGACATCTTTAAGCTGGGCACTGTTCTTTCCAACTGCGCTGATCAAGAATGTTGTTATCAAGCAACAGACGCTGCCCCTGTTTTCTTTCTTTTTTTAAAAATCGTTTTATTGGGGGCTCATACAACTCTTATCACAATCCATACATATATCAATTGTGTTAAGCACATTTTTACATTCATTGCCCTCATCATTCTCAAACTATTTCCTCTCCACGTAAGGCCCTGGCATTAGGTCCTCATTTTTCCCCGCCTTCCCCGCTTGCCCTTCCCTTATGAGCCCTTGATAATTTATAAATTATTATTTTGTCATATCTTGCCCTGTCCAACATCTCCCTTCACCCACTTTTCGGTTGTCTGTCCCCCAGGGAGGAGGTCACATATAGATCCTTGTAATCGGTTCCTTCTTTCCAACCCACTCTCCCTCTAGCCTCCCAGTATCGCCACTCACACCACTGGTCCTGTACGGATCATCTGCCCTGGATTCCCTGTGTTTCCAGTTCCTATGTGTACCAGTGTACATCCTCTGGTCTAGCCAGACTTGCAAGGTAGAATTCGGATCATGATAGTGGGGGTGGGGAGGAAGCAGTTAGGAACTAGAGGAAAGTTTTTCATCGTTGCTACCTCGCTCCCTGACTGGCTCGTCTCCTCCCTGAGATCCCTCTGCAAGGGGATCTCCAGTGGCCAACAAGTGGGCTTTGGGTCTCCACTCCACACTCCCCCCATCATTCACTATGGTAAGATTTTCTGTTCTGCTGATGCCTTATACCTGATCCCTTCGACACCTGGTGGTTGCATAGGGTGGTGTGCTTCTTCCATGTGGACTTTGTTGCTTCTGAGCTTCATGGCCGCTTGTTTACCTTAAAGCCTTTAAGACCCCAGATGCTATACCTTTTGATAGCCGGGCACCATCAGCTATCTTCGCCACATTTGCCTACGCACCCATTTGTCTTCAGTGATCCCTTCGACACCTCGTGATCACACAGGCTGGTATGTTCTTCCTTGTGGCTTCCCCTGTTTTCTGAGAGAGCGATTAAGTTGATCCTTAATTTTTCAGATTCCAGTCATTGTTCGAGTATAGCACATTTTATTAGTGTTTCTTCTAGTTTTGCTTCATTGACCATAACTGAATTGGAAAGAACCTGTTAAAAGCCCCGGTGTATATACAACAAAAATTGCCTTGTCAACACTTTTTGTGCGTACAATTCAGTGAGGTTAATTATATTCATTATGTTGTTTAACTGTCACCTTTACCAATTTCTAAATATTCCACCACACTTAACAGAAACTTGATGTCCATTAAACAATGATTCCCTCTTTTTCCCTTCCTACTACTACTTCTGGTGACTACTATTAAACTTTGGTCTCTATACATTCATCTATCCTAGAGACTTCATATAAGTGGGACAATCAAATATACATCTTTTTGTGGCCAAGTTATTTAACCTTGGCATGATATTTTCAATCTATGCTCTACCAAGTATCAGAACCTCATTTTTTCCCCTGGATGTATAAAGAAAGCACCCTTGTATATAAGTACCATCCTATGTTTACCCACCAAAAAAATGGTTTTAGACATTCTGATAAGAGCATGTTTTACTGTTGTCACTTCCTCTTAAGCTTTGAATGCAGAAAACCAAACCTGCTAACTGGTAGACCTGGTACAATAACTGCCAAGCTGGTCCTCAAAGTGCTCCGACAGTGAACTGGTCTGCCAGTCGTTTTTCAGGATCTATATTTGCAGCTCTAGCACATTGGGTTCCTAGTGAACCACTCTTTTCAGAGGCATTGAACTATGGCAAATGCTTCCTGCTTCCAAGTATGGTCTGTCCACCTAGAGGTAGAGAGCTAGTTAGACTTATAAGTGGTTTTCGTGGCAGCTTCAAGGGCTCTTTTCCCCCCTCTTCTTCATAAAAAGCCTGCCATTTTAATTCGTTGTTGTCTCACCCGTGTTGCTCCTGTCATTGCTTCTTCATTTTGTTGACAGATGTGATAGGCTTTAAAGTGTCACGTTCTATCGCTTTTCATTCATTCAGCAGGCTATGCTTTAAGCCTAGAGGGACACCTTTTTTCAAGTGCATCTCTTTAAGTTGGAGCGGTCACTCAGCCGGGTTACACCTTTCTTGTCTCTCTTTTCTTGTGAGTACTACCGCTAACCCCACAGGGCCGCACATGTGAAAGGTTTGAGAAAGAGTGCTGGAGAGAACATGACATCCGGGTAGCTTTGGGTAGTTTTCTAAGCACTTCCTGAGGAGAAAGCAGACCTCAAAAAAAGATGAGCAATCCAAAGTCATAGAATGGACAAGAGGAAGAGTCAGAATTGTGCTATGTGCTTTTCCAAAAGGACATCGTTTTAGTGCAGTTTTACGTTTACAGAGAAATTGCTCAGAAAGTACAAGGCTCCCTTGTAATGTACATTTAACCTCCTCCTTGGGGGACAGACAACAGAAAACTGGTGAAGGGAGATGTCGGGCAGTGTAAGAAATGACAAAATAATAATAATTTATAAATCATCAAGGGTTCGTGGGGTGGGGGAGGGAGGGGGAAAATGAGGAGCTGATGCCAGGGGCTTAAGTAGAAAGCAAATATTTTGAGAATGATGAGGGCAACAAATGTACAACTGTACTCGACACAATGGATGGATGTATGGATTGTGATAAGAGTTGTACAAGCCCCCAATTAAATGATTTGAAAAAAAAATTAAAAAAAGAAAGTACAAGGCTCCCATCCTCCCCCCTCCCTCATGCACACAGGCTCCTCTAATATTAACATCTTACATTCCAGTGGTACATTTTGTTATCATTGTTGATAACTTTAATATTTACTAAGTCCATAGCCGAGATTTGGCATTACTGTGTTTTGTTACACGGATGTATGGGTTTAGACAAATGCGTAAGGTCATGTGTCCACAATTAAAGTATCATCCAGACTAGTTTCACTTACGAAAACATGCTTTGTGCTTTACCTACTTATCTCATCCTCCCTCTCCTGGACCCTTGGCATCTCGGGCCTGTTTACTGTCTATCTCTCTGTCTTTGGCTTCTCCAGAAGGTTGTGTAGTCCTTCAAACCTCTTTTTTAAGCCCAACTTCCTTGACGAAGCAATATGCATTTATGGTTCCTCCATGGCGTTTTGTCTTTTCATCGCTCGTTTCTCCATGTCGTAGGCTGAAATGTCACAGTGTGGCTGGGCCATCCTTTGTGTGTCCGTTCCCGTACTGAAGGACCCTTAGGTGCTCACATTGCTTTTTGACCCGAGGAAAGATAATCTTCTGCCATCCAGAAAGGCTGACTAGGCATTGCGTATTGGGGTGTACTTACAAGGTGCTACCCCCCACAAACAAAACAAAAAATGGAATTTCCCCCCCAGAGCTATGCATTTAATTTTTATTTTAATTTTACAAAGCAACCATATCATCTTCGAAGTACACTTAATACATTTGTCAAATCTGCAATTCCATTCTTGGAAACATTTTTCAAACTCATCTGTTTGGATGGCTGACAGCACCTCCCTCCTTTTTGTTTGTTTGTTTGTTTGTTTTCCTTCACCTCTTCTAAATTGTCAGATCTCTGTCCTTTCACATCCCTCTTCATTTGTGGAAACTAAAACAAGTCACACTGAGTGAGGTCGGTTGAGTCAGGTGCTTGAGGCAAGAGAGACATCCTGGGTTTTTTTTTGCCCCAAACTGGCACACTGAGATAGCTGTGTGAGCAGGTGCATTGTTGTGCTGGTAAAACCAGTCTGCCATCTGCCACAAATCAGGCCTTTTTTTGTCGCACACTGTTGTGCATTCTTTTCAGAACCTCTAAATAGCTTGATTAACAGTCTGACCTGGTGAAATGAACTCCAAATGAACTCCAAGTCAACATTTTTGTCTGTTCGGGAATTGACTGACATCTAGAATGAAGTTGGTGATCAATCGACATTTCCCCTTTTTTGAAATGAGAAAACCACTTGTACACTTGAGTTTTTGTCCTTGTAACCTGTGTTCAACATCACAACAGTTTCTGCGGCATTCTTCCAAGCAGGAAACAAAGTTTCACGGCTACACACTCTCTGAAATTGGCCATCACAAAAAACAAGAACTTTTCCAGGTGATGCCACTAGGTACACTAACTCAAGCAAGTTGCTCAATGTCATGAAAGATCTGCCCAGTGTAGCACGCGTTTTTCTGTTTGTTTGGTTTTTTTTTGGGGGGGTTGGGGAGTACCTCCTTGTATGTTCATTGCTTGGCTGCTGGCAGCACATGTAGGAGTCCTTATAAAATCAAAACAGATGATCTGCTCCGTAAACCTTCACTTCATTCACAATTTAACATTTTAAAAAACTACAATAAAAAAGTGAAGAGTAAGTTAATCTGAGGGGAGAATACCTATTTGGAAAGGAGCAAATTATCGCTCCTCCTTCTTATTTCTTGTGAGTGAAAGTCTCAAGTGCACCCCTCCGCCAGTGGCATTTATTTATTTATTTTTAAGTGCGCTCATCTTGCCTGGCTTGGTCTGCTGTCCTGTTCAGTGTCTTAAGACAATTCTCTTGCATTTTCAGCAAATCTCTGAGACCAGAAAAGATTCCCAATCATGTGTTTGAGATTGATGAAGACTGTGAGAAAGATGAGGTAAGGCGAGGGGAACAACAGCCTTTGTTTCTTCAAGGTTATGTCTACCGAGAGAGATTTTGGAAGGGGAAGAACTTGACAAAAGAGATGACTGCTTGTTGTTTTTAATAACTTTCCAAATGACTGGTGGCCAGCTTTAAAACCAAATGCTACAATTAATTTCCTCCCTCCAACTCTTGGATTTCCGAGAGGGATTTTAAGAAACATGGAGTGGGAAAGACTGTGATTCGGATAAAAACTTGCACGGCCCCCACCTGTGGGATGTGTTTATAGAGCTGTTTTTCCTGCTTTGGGCATGTGGTGTGATTCATCTGGATTCTCCTGTCTGATTGATCTCTCTTGGGACAGATGGCCCTGATTCCTGTGACATTTCGCAGTGCACTGTAATGGTTGGCAGAAGAGAGTTCTCAGAAGAGAATCCATGTGATTTGATAAATATTGAGCACCTATTATGTGCACAGCATCGAGCCCTTCATTGTCTTTGGGGTTTAATCATGTGTTTCTATAGTGAGGAAGGGCTTTGTGCTGTCATTAGGAAATTGGGCAGAGCCTAGGACTGTGTGCCCCGTGTGTTTGCCTGACTAGGTCCTTTGCTGGCTACTGGCTTACGGATGATTTTGGCTCTGTTTCAGGACTCATCATCTTTATGTTCTCAGAAGGGCGGCGTGATCAAACAAGGCTGGCTGCATAAAGCCAATGTCAACAGTACCATCACGGTTACCATGAAGGTAAGAAGCAGTTTTAAGGATATCGTCCGAGACAGCCGCCCTAGAAGCAATATTGCTTTTTCAAATGAGTCCTAGCCAGAAAAAGAAAGGCAAACAAAAATCTTCCCCTAATAAGAGGATTCTTGCACATATGGACCTTAAAACAAAATCTGAGGCCTCGGGATGAATTCAGACATGCAGCTGTTGAGAGATGTCTAAGACTTAGTCTCTGAGTCGGTCACGTGATAAGAAAGAGGCAGTCTGTTGAAAAGTGCTCAGGGAACAGAAAGGGACATCAAAGGTTCCTGTGATCGGAAATAAGTGTAGGGAGTCATTGAAAGGCTAGGCTAATCCTTTTAGTTAGTGAATCGCAAGAGCGTGCTTAGTACATGCTCGTCACATACATGGAGTCACAGGTGGGTATCCTGAGCTCTAATAGCCTTGAGCTGAGATACGAAATGTACCAGAGTAACAACAGATCCAAACAGTGCATTTAGTACTCTCGGAATAACCTAGCTCGAATGTTTTGTAGTTTGGCCAGAAGATTAGGATTGTGGGAGACAAAGGAAGATAGAAAGGGATTAAATTGTTCAGGGCCTTGAATAATTTGGACACAAGGTTGGCTTTTGTTTAGGCCATAAAGAGCCATTAAAACCTCAAAGGGAAAAACCAGAAAGCTCCTTGGATGACGCTGAGCCGAAAAATCAATTATTCTCTGATATGGGATAAAATGGTTCTCTCAGATATTCACTATAAGCTCATGTGCTTCTTTGAGAATGACTCATAATTCCATTAAGCATGGAAGGTCATTCTCTCGTGCACATGGTACGCCAGCAGAAGCCATGGGTTTCTACTGAGGAAAGACTCAAAGTTATCTTACTGTTTCGTTTGCTGGTCTCCTTCCAGTGGCCATTTTCTCATTTTCATTGCAAGCCCTGCAGAGAATGGCTTGAAGTTGTGGAATGCTTTGCTGTTGGACGTTTCCAGCTGCTAAGCATGACCATATGGTGATAATAAGAGAAATCATGTATTGAGAATTTAACATGGACCAGGCATGGTATTTTTGTTTGTTTATAATCTATTTGTTTATGTTTTAACAATTTCATTGACATTAAATTCACATTATACATCTAAAACAGTTCGATCCCATTCCTAACAGTTGTGCACCCATCATTACAATCAATTCCAGGACATTTCTTCTTCCTTGTACTCGTTGTTGTTAGCTCCCCATTTCCTGCCTGCCTCCCCTACATGTCCCTTTGAAGCTCTTGATTCTGTTTTTGTCCCTGTAGGTTTATCTACTTGGGGTTTCATATACAGAAAATTGTACAAAATTGAGACAGATTGCATACAAGTGGCACAACAATGCTATAATGAAGCAAAGGAAACCCTCGGGCAAAAACAAAGCAGAATGTGATGAAAACTGGGGCAGTTATACATTGGGTCAAGAGGGAGATCCAGCAGGCATGGCAGTTTCTTTTTATAGATAATTTTATTGGGGACTCTTACAGCTCTTATAGCAATCCATACATCACTTATTTCAAGTATATTTGTACATATGTTGTCATCATTTTCTGAACAGTTACTTTCTATTTTTTCCCTTGGTATAAGCTCCTCTTTTTTCGCTTCTTCCCCCACTCTCCCACCCTGGTAAACCCTTGATAAATTATAAATTGTTATTTTTTATGTCCTGGATTCCATGTGTCAAGAGCTCTGATCTGCACCAGCGTACATTCATTCTCTGGTCTAGCCAGATTGGTTCGGTAGAACTGGGGTCATGATAGTGGACTGGGGGGAGGATTAAAATGCTAGAGGAATGCGGTATGTTTCGTCAGTGCTATACTGCACCCTGGCTGGCTTGTGCCTTCCTGCCAGGGGATGTCTGTGAGGGGGTGTCAGGCATGGCATTTTCAGTCCCTCCATATGTATGGGTGAGATGGACAGCAACTAAGGAAGACTGCAGAAGAATTGGTGTCTTTGAAAGATGGTGTGTTCAAAGAATACTGAATGTGTGTGGACTGGCTCCCAGAAGAAGGAACAAATAAATCTACCTTAGAAGAAGGTATAGCCAGAACTAACTGTTATATCGAAATGGGGAGGGTGGGGGGTTCTCAGCTCACAGAGTTTTGGTCATAATATCAGCAGGGACCAGGCCTTGGAGAAGGTTAAGGCCTTCATGCTTGGGAAGTGGGGGGCAGTGAGGATGGTGCTGGCTCGGGCAGTATTTCATTCTGCTGCACATGAGTTCGCTCTCAGCTGGCACCACCACCACCACCACCATCAGGCACTGTACAATGTGTTTCATATTGAGTATTTCATTTAATCCTCCTGGAAGTGATAGGAGAGAGATACTGTTATCATTCTGAGTCGATACACGTAGAAACTGAGACACGAGGCAGGTCAGTAACGATCCCAAAGTCACCCAGCTCCCCAGGTTCCAGAGGAGGGATTTGTACATAGGCAGGCTGACGCCAGCGCCTGGCTCTTAGCCAATCCAGGCTAGTTGCCCACCAGTTGTGTGCGACTTAGGCCTTTTCGTGATGTATCTCCTTATAATGTTACCGCCCTTTCAGAGTCACCAGGTCCAGACAGTCACGTGTGAGGCTTATAGGTCAGTGCAGATGGTCAGAAAATGCTTCCATAGTTTTGGATGCCATTCCCTTCCCCTAACTCTGAAAAATATTCAAATGTTTTATCCAGCAGATAGAATTTACAGAAGAAACTTAAATGGATAAAATAAGACATTTTAGGGTACTGCTATCTTGACAAGCCCCCCATGGTATTTTACGTAGTGAGTTTCTCTGATGCCTTTAAATAATCATTTGCATTACATGCAATTTTTTCATAATATATTATCATATGTGGGATATAATATACTATATAGTATAAATCAAAATCCACTTACCTGTAGAAATTAAAGGCTTTCTTTTTTTTCCCTTTAAAAATTTTTTATTTTCTTAAAGACGTTCAATTTCCTTTCATAATTTGTGAAATACAGATGGATGGATATGGTAGTTAGAATAATGCCCCCCTCCCTCCCCACCAAAAGAAGAAAAGAAGAAGATTGCATCTTTTAATCACCAGAACCTGTGCATGTTATTTTACATGACAAAGGAGGATTAAGATTGCTAAGCAACAGATGAAGGAGACCTGATTGCACAATGCATAAGTGCTCAGTAGCTCATTTAAAAGTCAGAGGTTCAAGCCCATAAGCTGCTTCATCAAACCCATCAGCTGCTCCATAGGAGACAGACGTGGTGATCTGCTCCCCTAAAGGTACAACCCAGGAAATCCTGTGGGCAGTCCTACTCTGTCCTCTTGGGCCATTATGAGTCAGAACTGACAGCACAAAACACCAATGATCAACAGACTAATCCTCCATTTTCCAGATCAGCCCAGTGTAATGATAAGGTGAAATGATATAAGTGAAAGAGGGAGGCATAAGAGAGTGTCTGAGAATAAAGATGTGATGATGGAGGAATATTTGGAGGGATGCTACAGTACTGACTTGGAAGGTGCCATGAGCCAAGGAATGCAGGGGACCTTCCAAAAGTCAGAAGCCAAGCGCACAGCCTTCGAGTCACTGCCAACTCATAGCACTCTATAGGGGGGCAGAACTGCCCCTGTGAGTTTCAGAGATTTAACTCTGTACGGGAGTAGAAAACCCTGTCAGTCTTTTGCAGAGTAGCCGGTGGTTTTGAACTGTTGACCTTGTGCTTAGTAAGCCAAGGTGTAAACCACTACACTACTACGTCTCCTGCAGGTAACCTCGCAAGCTAGAAAAGGCAAGGAAGAGTTTCAACGCCTAGAGCCTCCAGGAGGAAACATGGTCCTGGGAACATTGTGTGTTTTTGTTTAGTGAGACTCATATTTAGTGACTTAAGACAATTTGTATTGTTTTAAGTCACTAAGTATCTTAGCTCTCTAGTGCTGTTGTGACGGTGATACCATAAATGGGTCAGGTGGCCTTAACAAACAGAAATTTATTCTTCCGAAATCAGGGTGCTGGCTCTAGAGTAGTGGTTCTCAACCTCCCTAGTGCCGCGACCCTTTAGTATAGTTCCTCATGTGGTGGTGACCCCCTCATCCATAAAATTATTTTCATTGCTGCTTCATAACTGTCATGTTGCTACTGTTGTGAATTGGACAACCCCTGTGAAAGGGTTGTTTGACCCCCAAAGGGGTCATGACCCACAGGTTGAGAACCGCTGCTCTAGGCTCTGTGGAAGTGCCATGGTTTCCTTGCAGCAATTGGAGGCCCAGCAGCCTGTGGAGATGCCCCTGAATCTTGGCATCAATCTCTCCCAGATCCAGGAGTATCACAGTGCAGGGACCCCGAGTCCAAAGACCATACTCAGCTCCGCGCTCTCCTTTCTTGGTGGTGGTAGGTCTCTCTCTGCTTACCTTTCTTTTTATTTTTTTTGTAAGATAAAGATACTGCAGGTCACGCCCTTGGGAAACTCTCCTTAGCATTGGAGCAAGGCTCAGATGGGATTAAGGGTGTCGAATCCTATCTGTAATCCTTTTATTGGTTTATCACATCATGGGGGAGGCGATTATCACTTAACTGCCAAATCATATAACTTCCAGAAGTGGAGTACATCCTTTGGACTGTGAGATCCCTGTATACCGAGCCTCTGTCAGGGCAGAAAGCTGGGACAATGGAGCTATGGCACAGGAGTGGCAGCAGCAGACCCAGAGCAAGTGAAGCTGATTGCCTTGTGGCAGAAGGCTAGTTTATAGAGTGGGGTCCCTTCAGGCACTTCAGCAGGGAAATGAGGTTTACTGATCCGTGGAACGAGAGCCGAGTGCTTTCAGCCTAAGACTTACAGTAGAGTGGAGTGCCCTGTGAGCATTGCTAGGCAGTGCTAAAAGAATATTATAACATTGTCTGAATAGGTCCAGAGAGAAGGCCTGTCTACAGGCATGACTGAGAAGAGAGTGTCCTGATGCAAGGAACTGTATCCTCAACATTTCTGATCCTGAATTGTAACCTGTTCACTTCCCCGATAAAATCCCACCATCATTGTGAGTGTGTCCTGTGAGTTCTGTGAGGCTGTTGCGGCGAGTTAACAAATCCAGCAAGAAAGAGAGTGCTGTGGCAGGGGTGGCTGACGTCAGAATTAGTAAAGAAGGGTGCCTGGTAGAGGCATGTCTGCCCTCTGTCTCATAGGTCTTGGACTTATTTTGGGTTTGATTTTCTTTCCTCGGGATGAATCAGAGGAGGCCAGATGACAAGCTCCCCACACCCTTCTTCCAACTTGTCTCCAGCTAATTGTTACTTTGCTGACGCTGAGCTAGGCTATTGGCCTCTTTTTGGGCCCAACTGCTCTAAGTTTGGCCATTAAGTAATTTTTTCTGTCAGCTACTTCTCAGCCTACCATAAAAACACATCTTTCTTTTTAAAGCTGCTACCAAACAGTAGGCAAGGGAAGGGAAAGGGCAAGGAAGCCCAACTGGTCATACGACACTGAACAGCTCTTAAATCAACAGGGAAGGATTTGCACTGGAAATGCCAGCCTGAGGTTTAGGAATTGTCTGTGGTTTGGGATTTCATTTGTCCGTGCTCTTTCCCATTACAAGGAACCCAGGTGGTGCAGTGGTTAAGGTTGGCAGCCTGAGGCCATCAGCTGCTCTGGGGGGGAAGCAACAGCTGTCTGCTTCAGTAACAGTTATCGCCCTGGAAATCCTAGTGGGCAGTTCACCTCTGTTCTATAAGGTTGCTGTGAGTTGGAAGCAACTCAGTGGCAGTGAATTTTACCCCTTTTGCTATGGATTTGGTGGTGTAGTGGTTAGGAGTTGGGCTGCTAATCCCAAGGTTCAAAACCACCAGTTTTTCAGAGGGAACAAGATGGGCCTTTTTACTCCCATAAAGATTTAGAGCAGTCGTCCTCAAACTACGGCCCACGGGCCACATGCGGCCCGCCAAGGACATTTATCCGGCCCGCTGAGTGTTTTTGCCCCATTTGATTTTTAATTCAAAATAAGATATGTGCCCTTACAGAAGGGTCCCCGGGAGGAGACGAGTCTGTCAGGGTTCAATGTAGCAACGATGAAACATACAACTTTCCTCTAGTTCCTAAATGCTTCCTCCTCCCGCACTATCATAATCTCAATTCTACCTTACAAATCTGGCTAGACCAGAGGATGTACACTGGTACAGATAGGAACTGGAAACACAGGGAATCCAGGACCAGTGGTGATAGTGGCGATACATGGAGGATGGAGGGAGGGTGGGGTAGAAAGGGGAACAGATTACAGGAATCTACATATAACCTCCTCCCTGGGGGACAGACAACAGAAAAGTGGGTGAAGGGAGATATTGGACAGTGTAAGATATGACAAAATAATAATTTATAAATTTTCAAGGGTTCCTGAGGTAGAGGGGAGCGGGGGGAGGGGAAAAATGAGGAGCTGACACCAAGGGTTCAAGCAGAAATCAAATGTTTTGAGAATGATGAGGGCGATGAATGTACAAATGTGCTTTACACAATTGATGTATGTATGGATTGTGATAAGAGTTGTATGAGCCCCCAAATAAAATGATATCAAAACAAAACAAAACAAAATAAGATGTGCAGTGTGCATAGAGATTAGTTCATAGTTTTTTTTTAAACTATAGTCCGGCCCTCCAATGGGTCTGAGGGACAATGAACTGGCCCCCTTTTTAAAAAGTTTGAGGACCCCTGATTTAAAATCTTCCCAAATAAAATTATTAACAACAACAAAAAAGATTTAGAGTATTGGCAACCCGCAGGGACAATTCTACCCTGTCCCTGTGTTGGGTTGCTATGAGTCAGTATCAACTGGATGACAGTGAGTTTTTTGAATATGGATTGAGGGAGCCGAATAAAAATCCTGTATTCTGGGTTCATCTAAGCCGTGCCAATAATTCCATATTTCAGGGTTTGTTCCACGCACAATGTGCAAGATGAAAAGGTTAGTCAGAGCCTGGTTAAAAATGTCACAGTCGTTTTGTCAAGATTATAACTTTTTTCTTTTCGTGTCTATGTATATTAGATAGGCAGGATAAACAATCCCAAAGAGATGGTAGTGGTACCAAAGGTTGGTGGGGGCATGGGAGATGAGAAGGAGGGGAAGGGAGCTATGAGCCAATAACTACAGTGACGGGGTTATAGCAAGAGATCTAAAAGTGATCTTGAGGAGTGGGTACCGTTCCTGGTCATGTTTGATCAATAGAAATGTATCCGAGAGGAATTACTGAGAGGCGAGAGATAGGTAAATGTGGTAGTGTGGCAGGAGGAAATGAAAAAATAATAGAGGAAAGAACAAGAAAATAAAAATTATATAAAGATATGTCTATTTGTGTGTGTGTAATACTTAGAACAAAGATTGGACTTTGGGCCTCTACTTTAATCTTACCTCAGTACAAGAATGATAGAATGGAAAAAAAATGATAGAATGGGTTTTTCTCATGATGGGGCAATGTATGATTCTTACATTCCCGACAAGATAGCTGAAGACAAATTGCGTGCATAAGCAATTGTGGTGAAGAAAGCTGATGGTGCTCAGTTAATAGCGGGAGTCTCAAAGGCTTGAAGTTAAACAAGCAGCCATCTAGAAGGGAAGTAACAAAGTCCACATGGAAGAAGCACACCAGCTTATGTGACCATGAGGTGTCAACGGGAATAGGTATCAGAAGTTCAAAAACAGCAATCAAGTTGATGTGAAGGAGCATAGACAAAGTGGAGACCCCAATCCCACCTGTAAGATAATTGGACAGTCCCTCACAGTAGGGCCACATAGAAGGGATGATATATCCAAGGTGCGAACAACACTATTGAAACACATAAAAGAATTCTAGTTCTTTAATATTTCCTCCCCCTATTACTATGGTCATAGTTTTAGCTCATTAATCCTGTTAGACCTGCATATGTTCACTTGTATAATTAAGATAGTTTGATGCATGAAATCCAAACCCTTTAGGAATAGTAACAGGAGTATTGATTCCCTGAGGGTATGGAAGAGAGGTAGATGGGGGAAGGGGGAACTGATAGCAATGATGTATTAGAATGGCAGATGAATGGAGGATACATTGGATGGTATAAAATATGGGGTGGGGGGAAGGATTAGTAATAAGTTCTTGGGGGTTAGGGTGGGGGAGGGTAGGGATAAAGGCGAGCCAATGTCAAAGAGTACAATAAGAAAGAAAATGTTTTGAAAATGATGGTGGCAACAATTGTGTGATCATGCTTGATCTAATTGAACTATGGATAATTACAATATATGTAAGAGCTCCCAATAAAAATGGGTAAAAACGAGATGATGATTTTTTTCCCTCCAGTAAGAACTGTATATTGTCTATTATGTAGTTCTACATTGTTGAAATTGATGGGAATTTGGAGTGATTACTATTGTCATTTTCCCGTGTTTGTTCTTTCTATATAAGTAGAGGCCATGTGGGGATTTGGGTCAGGCAGGTGGAATACTGGGTATGGGTAGCAGTTTAATAGTCACCAGGTTAGAACTTGGCTTGATGATCAAGGCCAAAAGCCAAGGCCTATAAGCTGAGGCACATTGGAGACTTCAACTCTAAAGTGCCCTGCTCCAGGTTAGCAAGTCTTTTAAGTTCTTTCTGCTTGAAGACTGGATTGGCCCAGGCATAGGAGGAAGGCTAAACCTCAGGATGGGGCACATAGCTGACCCAGCACTCAGAGAGTTGAGAAAGGCAAAGGCAGAAGTGGTAAGGTTCACAGAGTATGTAAAACCAAACTCAATTCCATAGAGTCAATGGCAACTCATAGCGATGCTATAGGATGGGGCAGAACTAACTGCCCCTGTGAGTTTCCCAGACTGTAACTCAGTATGGGAGTAGAAAACCCTGCCTTTCTCCTAGTGGTTTTAAACTGCGGACCTACAGGGCTGAAGCTCAACACCTAACCAGTACACAGAGTACTGTATTTACTCTTGTAGAAGTTGAGTTTTTCAGTACCTTTAATGCAGTTTTTGTGGTAAAATTACGTAGGTGCCTTGGCTGATATTCAGGTTGGCTTATACTCTAGTATATACGGTATATAAGAAAGTTCAAAAGGAGGCTTTCTCTCCGTTTGTTTCTGCCTTGCCTACTGATACTGGTGACAGTTTGGCTCTTGGCCTATTCATAGTCCGCTGCCTGCTAGGACCTGTGGTGCAGACTAGCAGGGAAGCTTTGATAACTAGCTATCGGCACCATAGCTCGAGAGCTAACAGATGAGAGAAAAGAACCTTTTCCATTGGACAATCCAAGCTTTGATAGCTCCCACCAACTCACGGGAAGCTATAATAGTAGGATCTGGGTATTGGTCATCATTGAGTATTAAAATAACAACCTGCAGAGGCTGTTTTATCTGAGCTTCCTTGGTAGCACATGGGCTAGACACTGGCTTGCTGATGCCTTTGGGATCGATGATGTTAGTAGGACTTAGAAGACTGGTTGAACACTCCCCTTCTTTCCCAGCTAATGCAGCAGCTGTAGAATACAGCTCTGTTGGGTGGCGGGCCTAGGCAAGAAAAAGCCAGGCGTCCTTCTTCACTCTTCTTGCTTTTGTTAGGTGCCACTGAGATGGTTCTGACACACTGTTACCTTAGGTACAACAGAACGAAACACTGGTGAGTCCTGTGCTAAGAACCTCAAGATCATTGCCAGGCATGAGCCCATTGTTGCAGCTACTGTAACAATCCATCTTGTTGGGGACCTTCCTCATTTTAGCTGCCCCTTCACTTTACCAAGCATGATGTCCTCCTCCAGGGACTGATAACCTATATCTAAAGTATGTGAGATGAAGTCTCACCATCTTCATTGCTAAGAAATATTCTGGCTGTACTTCTTCTAAGAGAGATTTGTTTGTTCTTCTGGAAGTCCGTGGAATTGATAAGGAAATACAAGTGGATCGAGAACCTAATGCCAGGGACTTAAGTGGAGAGGAAATGTTTTGAGAATGATGAGGGCAATGAATGTACAAATGTACTTTACACAATTGATGTGTGTATGGATTGTGGTAAGAGTTGTATGAGCCCCTAATAAAATGATTTTTTTAAAAAGGAAATACAAGTGGATCAGCTTGTTACCTTTCAGTTTATGGTCTAAATGAAAGACCTGGTACAAATTTCTGAATTAAAAAACATATGTATATAGATACATAGAGAAAATATCAATTCTTTGGAGAGGTTGGACTTATGTACAACAACTTTACACTCTTTACAAACAAGTCTGAGGCCTTTTCTGGACATTGTAATAATCAGAAATAAGAGGATCTAATAACACAGGAGAGAAATACAATTTTGAGAGAAAGATGCCCAACATAACACCAACCTCCACCGCAAAAGAAAAGCCTAGTTGATAAAAGAAAATCAGAAGAGTCCCCTTTGTAAGCTCTGTTAAGAAAGGATTCATTTGGTTTATAATGTCATATAAATACTTTGTATATGGTTTGCTTCTGAAAATTTCTTTCTCCCGAGGAGTAGCTGGTGGTTTCAAACTGCTGACCTTGTGGTTCACAGTCCAATTCATAATGACTAGGCCACCAGGGCCCCTGCTTTTGAAAATTTCTCCAGCCAGCTACCCAAAGTTTTACCAGAAGGTTCAAGAAGAACTGGCAAATTCTTCACGTCTGAAGATTTCAAGATTCCCATTTGTTTTTTATTAGTATATTTATTTATTTAAAATCATTTTATTAGGACATAATCCAGACATAATATCGCTCAATAGTTCAGTCAGTCTGGAATAAAATTTTGCCTTGTCCCTAGTATGGAATTTTCTCCAGCTCTGATCTGTTGTTAGACATAATTTGCAAAGATGTATAGATGAGTCCTTTTCAAAAGGGGGTAAAATGTAAAACAGAATTTTTGTTTCTTATGAACCTCACTCAGTCTTTTAGAGCAGGGAAGGCTGGATGAGCTGTTGCCCTGAGGTAATCTTTAAACCTTAAGTGAGTAATGTCTCCTGAAGTGCCCATTATCACCCCCTTCCGAATAGTTTAGCTTACGGAATGTTGGCCTTGAAGAATGTGCTCTTTTAAGATCTCTCCGGCTGGACCAAACTGACAACAGCCACTGGACAGTTTGTCTGTGGTAGTCGGCAGAACAACTCAGCAAAGGAGGAGGAAGATGGTTGCACAACTCAAAGATTGTCGTCACTGTCAGTGAAATGTTTGCCGCGACATGCAGAAATTGGTGAACTGGTGTGTGTTCTGCTGTGTATATTTTATTGCTGGGACAATAAAAATCCAAGAAATTCAGAATACAGCGACAACACTGTGTGATCGGGTAAATTGTTATTAGATCAACAGACGTTCTTCTGGAGAACATTGTGAATCCCCAGGGGAAATGTTAACAGCAATTGGCAAATCATACATTGAGTAAACTTCAATCAGGTTTATATATATACATTTCATGTATGCTGTATATAAACAAAAAAACCCCACAAACTCACTGCCATTGAGTCAGTTCCGACTACAGCAACCCTATAGGGCAGGGTAGAAATAACTCTGTTGGTTTCTGATGCTGTAACTTTTTACGGAAGTAGAAAGCCCTTTCTCCTGTGGATCAGGCTGGTGGTTTTGAACTGTGGACCTTGCAGTTAACAGCCAAATGCATAACCACTACGACACGAGGGCTTCTCTGTAGGCACTGAACTCAAAACTCACTGCTATCGAGTCGATTCCTTTTCATAGCGAATCCTATAGGACAGGATACAACCCCTATGAGTTTCTGAGACTGTAACTCTTTATGGGAGTAGAAAGCCCTTTCTCACACAGAGCAGTTGATGGGTTTGAATTGCTGACCTTGCATTTAGCAGCCCAAAGGGAAAGCACTATGCCACAAGGACTCTTACAGTATATATAATCTGCGCCATTTTCTGTAGTTGATGTTATTTTCTCAGAAGTGCTTGAGGAGCATCCCCATTGTTGGCTGAGGAACTTGCCCCGCAGGAACCCAGCCTATTGGGCAGCTGCTAATGGTGAACATTGCTCCACAAGGCGAAGTTCCCAAGGCTGAGCATCTCTTTCACTGAGAAGGATGTGCAGAGCACTCGCAAAAGCTCTCTGTTGGTTGTCTCTGAAGTTGGTAGTTCTCTGAAGAGGACTAACTGCATGATCGTTTTACTCAGTTGTCCTTTGCTTTATTCTTGATGTTAACTGTAAAATGGGACGTGCCTTGTCTTTGGTAATTAGCGTCCTTTGCTTCAAGTTCATGACAACCCCTTCTTCCCCCCCCCCCTTACCAATCTTGAATTCCTTGAAAAGAAGTGATTCTTTGGCCAGAAGCACCAATCTGAACACAAAGCTATTCATTTGCATCCCCTTTCTCAAGTAGCTGGCTGAAGACATCTGCTTCCTTTAATTTCTTTCCATCTCAGAGAAGGAATTTCATGTGGATAGCTATGATGTTGACCATGACCTTGCTCTGGTATTTCGAACTCTTTTTTTTTTTTTTGCCCAAGGTCTATAATGATGTATGGACAAGAGAAGAATCTTATCTTGAGAGTTCTCTCTCTTTCTCTCTCTGTGTGTTGAGTGGTTTTTCAATAAAGCAACAACTAAATTGCAGATTCTTGGCCAAGCCCAGAGACACCCACCTTTAGGCATCTTCTTGGCTCTATTCAGTCACATTCCTTCAGCTCCCTCCTCCCCATTCTCAGCCATTAAATCCTGAAATGCCTTGCTATGTTAGTAGGTTACAAGTTCAACTGCTTGATGTATGACTCACTTCTGGTGCCCTTTCATATATCTATCTATGTATTTTGCACAAAAGAGGGACATTTGTTATATATCCAGAGTCCAGAAAGCCTCACTTACCCTTTGACTGTTACAGGAGGGCTTTTTGACATTTACTGGAGGAAAGCTACAAATCAAAAAGAGCCTTGTATCTCCGAAATTACTCACCATAGTAAAATCATTGCAGAAAGGGCAAGGTCACCCTGCTTATTAGAAGACAAGGAAGAGAACAATCTTTTTATTTTTGATACCTTCGTTCATTTTTTTCTTCCAAGGACTACCCATATCTCACAGTTAACAAATGGATGACACACACAAGGGGTTTCTCACTAATTTATGTTTTGTTTTGCTTTATTTTCCCTCGTTAAATTGATTTAAAAACCATTTACTAAGTGCTTGTTATGTGGCAGATACTATTAGAGGTCAACAAACTCAGCACGCACGCATGCACGCACGCACGTGCACACATGCACACACACTTCAAATACCTTATTAGTTTAGTACAAGGTAGTAGCTTTGTGGAGAGTTGAGAGAAGGACAAGATGTGAAACTTAAAATATGTTTGGGGAGGTAATATATACACAGGATCCCTGATGGTGTAGTAGTTACACATTGATCAGCAATTTGAAGCCACCAGCCTCTCTGGGGGGAAAGACAGGCTCTCGTACTACCATAACGAGTTATGGTCTCTGTAACCTATAGGGGGAGTTCTACCCTGTTCTTTAGGGTCACTATGAGTTGGACTTGACTCAGTGGCAGTGAGTTTGGTTTTGCGGAGTATATACACATACCCAGTAAAATGAATTGTTTCAAGATGGTCCAGAAACCAAGTACTGTGAGTCCAGATCATTATGGCGGAGGTCAGAGAAGACTTCCAGAAGGAAGTGGGGCCGCAGACGATGAGTACCAGTCACTTAGCATGTTGACTCGGACTCCGGGAAACTTCACGTGTGTCTGAGTAGAACAGTGTCCAACAAGTTTCCAATGGCTTTGCTCTTTTAAGAAGTGGGTCGCCAGGCCTTTTGACGCTCTTCTAGGTGGACTTAAATGCCTATATTTTTTGTTAGCAGCCAAATATGTTAACCACTGGCACCACCCAAGGACTGCCTCAAAGGAAGGGAATTAGACAGGAGAAGGGATGTGTGGCAGGCAATTTAGTATTTATAGGCATGTGTATCATAAGAAGGTGCACAGTCAGGAGAGACAACATTTGGTTACTTGGTATTTCTCTGTGCCTCGGTTTCTCCTCTGTAACATGGGGGTGATAATAATACTTGCCACGTGAGATTTTTATGAGGATGAAATGACATAATAGGCAAGCACCTAGCCAGAGACTGCAACGCAGCAAGCACTCTACCAAGGAGGTTTGCAATGGTTTCTACTTTATAGTAGTAGTAAGGTTGGGAGGGCCATAAACAGCCAGCATTAGGCATGTGTATTTGATCAGACAGGTAATTGAAGGCTGTTGAAAGTTGGAGCCGGGCTATGACACACATGGTGAAAACCATGTGCTAGAATCATGTAGTGGCAACCGGCAACATGTGTCGCAGACCCCTATTACTAGACTTAACAGTTAACAAAGCCTTCAGTGCCTGTAAATGGTGGGATTGTGTCAGAAAAGAATAAGAGGGTACTACCGTGTGGTGTCTAATCAGGAATGGTGTACATCAGGGTGGTGTCGTTTCATTATACTGATGACATCCATATGCTGAGCAAGTAATCCAGGAATGTGGACTATGTAAATGACATAGAAGAATGTGGCATTAGGACAGGAGGAAGGCTTATTAACAACCTGTGATATGCGGGTGACATTCGCTGCTTGTTACAAGTGAGGAGGACTTGCAGCACTTGTGGATGAAGATCACGGACTGCCGCCTTCAATATGGATTGCAACTCAATGCAAGGACAACCCAAATCCTCACAAACGGACCAACAAACCAGAGCATGATAACCAGAAGGTATTGAAGTTGTCACAGATTTCCTTTTACCTGGATCCACTATCAACACCCATGGAAGCGGTGGCCAAGAAATGAAAGGACATAATGCATTGGGCACATCTGCTCTAAAAGACCTCCTAAACTGTGAAAAGAGCGAAAATGCCACTTTGAGGACCACCGCCATGGTGTTTTCAGTCACTTTATTTTCATGTGCATGCTAGACAACCAATAAGGAAGACTGCCGAAGAACTGCTGTATTTGAATTATGGTGTTGGCAAAGGAGAGTGGAAGTCCCATGGAAGAGCAAGCACATATGTCCTGCAGGAAGTGCAGCCGGATGCTCTTAGAAGAGGGGATGATGAGACTGTCTCTTTGACTTTGATCACGATATCAGGAGGGACCTGTCCCTGGAGAAGAAGAACATGCTTGGTAAAGGAGAGGGGCTGCAAAGAAGAGGAAGGTCCTCAGTGAGATAGATGGATTGGCACAGCAATGTTCTCAAGCAGAGCAGGAACAGTGGGGATGGTACAGGAATGGGGCCAGTGTTTTGTTGTTTGGCGTACCATACATAGGAATCAGAACCAATTTCGCAAATAACGTACGACTTTTGACATATTTCCCAGAAAGCATGTAGTAGATCAAAACCGTTGGTAGGGATATAAAATGATACAGGGGAGAAAGACAAGGCATAGCATTTGATTGCCAACCAAGTGGTAGGGGTTCCTCAGCCAATGAAGCTCTTAACAGCCTGGTCGGATTTACCACCACAGGGAACTCTTTCATTTTTTCTTAGAACAGCTCTGAGATGCGCTATGTCTCTTGTTCTCCTGCTCTCTCTCTTTTTCCCCCGTACCAGATTTTCTGTGCTATTCTGCTTAAGACATTAGTCCTTGAAATCGTCCTCCACCTCATTTCTACACTGTTCCTGGCCCATCTACTTTGCCTGTCAGGCTTTGGAGCATCCTTTCTCAGGGCAATAAATAGTGTCTCTCTAGGAGCCGTGCTGGTTATGCACTGGGATGTTTGGAGCTTGAGTCTCTCTCTAGGTAACATGGTGGTATATTATAGTTAAGGTGCTCAGCTAGCTGAAAGGTTGGTGATGAAGGTCTACACCGGGGTACCTAGGCCTGGCAACCTATACCAGAAAAATCAGTTATGGGAAACCCAGGAGTTGGCGTCAACTCCAAGGGAACTGGTTAGTTGACAGAGGACCCACACTTAGGTAAATCCTCTTGCGAATTTGTTGTATAAAACGATGAAAGGGGTTTTTTACTTTAAGGATATTAGGCCCTTGATTTTTTGCTTTTCCTTTTCTTCCATCTTTGACTCAAAGGACTAAAGGCCAAAGGGTTACACTTCAAAGATCTTGAATTTTTCAAGAGTCCTCTAAAACTCACTGCCATCGAGTCGATTCTGATGCATAGTGACCCTGTAGGACAGGGTTGAACTGCCCCTGTGGGTTTCCAAGACTGTTACTCTTTAAGGGAGTAGAAAACTTCGTCTTGGCTCCCATAGAGCTGCTGGGTTTTAACTGCTGACCTTGCATTTAGCAGCCCAACACATAACCACTAAGCCACCCGGGGTACCTGCTTGAGTCATGGTGGACCCCAATCTCAGAGACTCATTTCCTCTGCCTTACTCCCTATTTTCTTCTTCTGGGTAGACTGAGTAGGCTACTTGTCAGTGCCCAGGTTTTTGACTTTGGTGCAACGAGGGAATTTTCAACTCTGTTTACCAGTTTGGAAGAAAAACAAAACAAGAGGAAGAGTGTGGACATTACAGAAAAATGCTGTTCGATTGGATGTAACTAATGGACAATCTGGACACACTATTCATGCAGTGATTGTTCCTTGTGTAACTGTTGAGTCCACACACTGTTAGAGGTAATGTAGATACAGCCTAGGTGACACAGCGACTTTAACAGTCAACAAGAGAAAGCAAATATGTAAAGAGATAACTATGGATATAATTCAGTTAAAACCATAAAACAGGTTTTTATGATGAAGGGAGGCAATCATAGACAGTCTCTCAGAGGGAGGCGACATTGAAGCAAAAACCTGATAGAGTGAGTGAACCCTGGGTATGTGGAAGAAGAGAATTCCAGGTCCAGGGTAAAGGAAGTGCAAAGACCTTGAAGCCGTTTGTGTGGGGTGTTAGGGAAGAGTTGTCAAGTTAGAGGAGCTCTGTTGGCAGAGTGGTAAGTGCTTGGTGGAAAACAGGAAAGTGGTTGGTTCAAATCCACCAGCTGCTGTTTGGGATGTGGCAGTCTCTGTCTGGACAGCCTTGGAAACGCTGTAGGGCAGTTCTACCCTGCCCTGTAAGGTAGCTATGAGTTGAAATGGAATCAGGGTCAATGGGTTTGGTTTGTTGGTTTTGGGTAAGTCAGTGTATTAGGGGGATATGATGACAGTCCTGCAGGACAGGAAGATTCTGGAATACAACCTTGATAAGAAACAATTGAAGGGATATGTAAGATTCTTTTTGTCACCATGGTATGATTCGGATGACAGTTCTACCACTTACCTGCCTAAATGAACTTGTGGGAGCTCTTGGTCCCTCAATTTGCTGCTATGGAAAATGGGATTCATGATACTTATCCCATAAAAAGAATGTGTCCCATAAAAAGAACTTGCTATTTGAAGGCTTGGGGCCTTCAAATGAAAGGTATAGTAAGAGAGTAAATAGTACTGTCCCATATCCAAAACCCAACCATACTCACTGCCATGGCGCCCATGCCAGCTCATAGCAACCCTATGTGACAGGGGAGAGCTGCCTCTGAGTTTCCAAGACGATGACTGTGGTAGTCACATAATCTGGTGTCAACTTGTGAAGGGGTGGAGTTTAGGTGGACCTGTCAATCAGGTCACAGCTTGATGACCTCATTTGGAGGCGCTAAGGAGATAAATAGCTCACTAGAGGCGCGATGCAGATACACTCCCTGTGAGACATTCCTGTTGTGGTGACAAGCCACATGGAGCTATGCTGATGGCAGCCAAAGCCTTAGAGCTGAAACCCATGCCAGCCATTCACTGGATCCACAAGACTTTCCACCCATTGGCCTGTGATCTTCCTGTACTGGGCATCATTGCATGTGTTGCCTGAGTCTGAAGAGGAATTTACAGACTGGTACTGGCTATTTAGGCTAAGATGGGGCTTACAGACTTGATCTGGACTGGCCTGGGATGTTTTCTTAATGCACAATTACTCTTTGATATAAAGGTCTTTGTTATACATATGTGAGTGCCTTTGGATTTGTTTCTCAAGTCAACCTAGATGAACATAATGACTCTGGTATTTATTTATCTATTTATTTAAGACTATGACTCTAGTCAGGAGTACCATATAATCATTATTTTGTCATCTGTCTTACTGAGATGGAGGGGAAAAGGCCAAGTAGTTATATCTTAGAAATTTTTACATGGCAGAGAAGTTATATGGCTAATTTCTCTTTTGGTTCCAGATGAGAAAATTAGGATTAACACCCCCCCTTCAAAGACACCATAAAAGCTTTCTAGAAGTTAAAACCCAACATGTATCATAGAGTAGTAGTAGAAGGAGTAGAAATCTTAGAGATCTCACAGATTTGTTGTGGGATCATGTGTTAGGCCGCATTGACTAGAGAAAAAAATCCAGTGACACTCATGTATGTGTAAGAGAAAGCTTTATATCAAGAATTAATTTTATATGAAGAAAACATCTCAGCCCAGTACAACTCAAGTCCATAAGTCTGATACTAGTTCCTAAGTCTCTTCTTCAGACTCACACAGCCACATGCAATAATGCAAAATGCAGGAAGGACACAGGCCGGTGCCTGCAAAGTCTTGTGAATCCATTAGCGGTATAAGCATCACAGGGCTCTCTGGCAGCTCCCAGCATGGCTTGTCAGCAGGAAGGTAAAGGTAGAGAGAGAAGGGAGGTTCCTAGGGCCCTCCTAATGAGAAGTCAATGCCCAAAAAGAGGTTCCATCAGGTTGTGACCTGATTGACATGCTAGACTCCACCCCTACACTTTTATATCTTCAGGTTGACAGGAAATTATGTAACTACCACAGATCAGAATCTATTTCTATATTGAGATGACTTATTTAAAGATTGCTTATTGTATGCTTCTAGCCTGTAGAGAAATAGCTTGGGGTGAGTAGTCCCTCCAGCTGCCCTCCCCCCCTTTGAGCTTTTCAATTTTGATGCAGATATTTTCTAGAATCTACAAAATAAAAGTGGTCTGAGGTGGGCTTGTAAAACAATGATCCCATTATTTTACATTGGGAGGAAACTGTGGCAGGTTCCAGAAGGAGGATTACTGTGCTAGTTAGCAGGAGCTCCCAGGTGGAAATCAAAGTCTTAGATTTTAAGGCATGTGCTCCTTCCAGTTTGCCCTGTATTCTCCCCAGATCCATCAGCCACCTATCTCAGTTTTACACACTTACACATAATGACAGTGTTAGAGGAAGTAATTTACTGTCATTTCAGATCCCTTCCCCCCTCTATTGTAAGGCTGTGCTCTGCTGCTATTGGAAGTGGCGGCTGCCACAAAAGGTCTTTGCTTGGTGAGGCAGCTGCATGTGAAAAAAATTAGCAGGCTCTAATTTTGACTCTATGCCACCAAAACGCAAAAGCGGTTTGCGCTGCGTTTCCCCTTCCTCGGTTCCTCGCTTTGTTGGTAGCTGTGGACCCTGCCGGCGAATGCTACAGACTATTCCACTGAAACTATAGACTTTGAAATGATTTGGTAATAAGTCTAATCTGGGGTAATGTTTCCTGCTAAGTTTTGCCTGGAAGATGTATTCTCATTTTGGTGGGGGTGGGGTGTGTGCACACTTATTGCAATAACCTTTTTAAAAACGGCGCTTTGCAGACTGTTAGTACTCCATACATGCTGGCTCCATGACAATGAGCTCAGCACCTATTTTCCGGCTTCTGCTCCTAACGCTGCAGTAGTAGAGGTGAACCCCTGCCGCGAAGATGAGCCCAGTTTTTGTAACACGGTTTTATTGGCACATCATTCACGTATCACACAATTCAATCATATGAAGAAGAGTTGCACAATCATCACCACAATCGATTTGGGAGGCCTTTCTTCTTTCTTGTATTGATTGCTATTAACTCCCCATTTCTCTCCTGTGGAAAGAAAATCTGGATGCCTATTCAAGGAGGATGCCAATTGTAATGACCATTTATAATTAACATCTCCCTTGAATAGTCATTGAGGCTTTTTTCCCCCAGCAGACATCAATGTGGGTAAATGAGATAGGAGGAGCTCTATGTGGGCTTGCCGTGCCTTTGTGCCAGAAGTTAGCAGTCTTCCCTTGGATGGCATGGCAAAACGAGCCAATGCTTTCTGCCTGGGCTCTTTGCTGCTGCTGCTGCTGCTGCTCTATAGTTCTCATGGCTGCTCCCGGAAAGAAAAGCCGTAGCACTTAAAGCTGTAGCATTTACCAGTCCAACCTGTTAGGGTGTTCCTCACAGTGGCCTTTTTTTCTTTTTAGTTATTCACAAACCAGTGACACTCCAGGCAAAAAAAATAACTACAAGTATCATTATTTCTCTTCACCGGCTTTCCTACCAAGAAACATTCCTTGACATGGTCCCAGCCCTGCTTGCTCATGCTACCGGGGAAAGAAATTGTTAGTGTTTCATGGTCTGTGCCAAAAGTTAAATCGTTTTCAAGAATGCTCTTGCCAAATAATAACACTTTTCCAAACTTAAAATTCTTGAAATACCCAAGGATCCTACCGGGTTATCAGATGGGTGATTGAAAATGGCAAGCTTAGATCTCATCACAAAATTCTATGGGTAAGGCAAGATTCTTGAAAATGCATTTCCTTAATACTCCCCAAGAGCCTTCTTTTCTGAGTCTTCCCTTCTGACCCTTAACACGATTGTAGAGTTAGCATCCTGGGGGGGATACTGCAACTGGAATTAGCTCTGCCCCTCACCATGACGAACACTTGACCCCAGCTTGCAGTCTGTGGCTTCATGAAAGCAGCATAGCTCCAGCAGAGTTCCTGGTGTACTCTTCTCATACACTTGACCAGCTTCTGGGGTTTGGGTTGTGAGGGAGCGCAGAGGGGCAGCACGAGCACATCCGGCAGTCTGCTGCCTTTCCTCCATTTCCCTGGGCTGTGCTATAAGGTATAACCCACGGATACTCCTTAACTATTGTGAATCCCTAACTCTTAATGAATGGCAATCTTGTAGACTCATTGCGTCTACTTGTGTGAATTGTAATATTCGGGCCACTCAACAAATCACCTGCTAAGTAAGCATTTTCTCTGTGAGTGAGTGTCATTGTAAGTTGAACCTTCAGAAGTGGAGGTGCTGGTATAATGTAGGTGAGAAACAATTATATGAAGGGGGCTTCAAAAAGTTCATGGAAAGTGGAATTAAAACATAATGAATTTTTTTCACGTACTTTTGAAGCCCCCGATAGCTATCGATAAACACACACATACACACCCCTGTATTATATGAGTGGGAGGGAGTTTCAACAAGTTCATGGAACATTCCATTATTTTTAACCTCATTTTTCTGTGAGCTTTTGGGAAGTGCTCCCATATGTACGTGTCTCTATCTGTCTCTGTCGGGTGCTGTCAAGTCGGTTCTGACTCATAGCCACGTACAGCAGAAGAAAACCCTACCCGGTCCTGGGCCATCCTCACAGCTGTTCTCACGTTTGAACCCATGGATGCAGCCACTACGTCAATCCCCCTTGTCAAAGGCCTTCCTCTTTTTTGTTGCCCCTGTGCTTTACCAAGCTTGACGTCCTTCTCCAGGACAAAGTCTCACCATCCTTGCCTTTGAAGAGCATTCTGGCTGTACGTCTTCTAAGACATATTTGTTTGCTCTTTTGACAGTCCATGTACTTTCAGTATTTTTTGCCAGCACCATCATTCAAATATATCTATTCTTACTCAGTCTTCCTTATTTAATGATGTCTGTCTGTATTTATATATTTGGATTTGTGGTCCTATGCATGAACTTATAAGACTCCAACTCTGGCTTGCAATTATATGGAAAAAGGATGCTATAGTGAAAGGGTCAGTGAGTCCGATATAAAAATGCTATATCCACTTTAAAATGTTAAGCAATCTGAATTATGGTTTCTTCCTAGAGGCTTGATCAACTGAGGGGAAATTACTGGGCATCCAAGCACAATGAAGATTGCAATAATTCATAGCATCTTCTCAGGGTTATCCAGCTATAAATATAAAGTCTGACAAGCTGTTTAAGGCTTTGAGATGACAGAAATTGTTCAAATGGAACGTACATTTGACAGATGTCTCACTCATGTCTCCCCCCCCCCCCAATAGGTATTCAAAAGGCGATATTTTTACTTAACTCAGCTTCCGGATGGTTCATATATTCTTAATTCGTATAAAGATGAAAAAAATTCAAAAGAATCTAAAGGTTGCATCTACTTGGACGCCTGCATTGACGTTGTTCAGGTAATCTCTTTCTTTTTCTCCAGGGAAAGTGTTGATGGACTATTAAGAGGCTCGTCATTGGTGCCTTGGTTGATGGCATCTGCATCCCCCCAAACAGCCATACTACAAACTTCAGAATCCTCTGATGCCCTACTCTCACTTGGCTTACCAAGCCCTTCTGAGTCTGGCTCCAGAGGGCCTCTTGAATCGTCCAACCTTCTTGCCACTCTCCTTATTCTTTTTATGGATCTTCCTTTTGTCCCCACTTACTTAAAGACTTACTCTAACAATGTATAAACTATCAAGGGCCATGAGGGAGGGGGGAGCGGGGAGGGAGGGGAAAAATGAGGACCTAATGCCGGGGGTTTAAGTGGAGTGAAAATGTTTTCAGAATGATGAGGGCAACGAATGTACAAATGCGCTTTACACAATTGATGTGTGTATGGATTGTGATAACAGTTGTATGAGCCCCTAATAAAATGATTTTAAAAACAACAACAATAAACAAACAAAAGACTTACTCTTTGATTGGTCATCCCATGCCAATCCAACTTGTACATTGTCTTCCTAAGACATAGGTTTGCCCTTTCACACTGAAAACCATTTTTCCCCCTCTCAATTAAGAAAATATATCTTTTTATTGTAAATTGGGTGAAGGTTTACAGAGTAAATCAGTTTTCCATTCAAATCATACACACTTTCGTTTGCAGTCCCCATGATGTCAATGTCACTTACTCCACTTCCTCCCTGTGTTTCCTGTTTCCATGCTTCTCCCTTTCGAACCTTTCTGAATGTTGTCCTCAGGTAAATGCTGCCCTTTCTATCTCAACTGGTTGATTATGCTTAGGAGTGCATGCTTCTTTAGCATTCTGGTCCTCCTTAGAGACCTGTCTACTGTTCGGCGGAAACTTGAGCCACGAGGGTGAGATCCGTTCTAGACCCATAAGGTGACTCAGGGCCTTAGCCTTAGGGTTCCACCAATCTGGTCTTCTTAAAAAATGATTTTGAGTTCTGTTCTACCTTTTCTCCCGCTTGATCTAGGCCTTCCAGTGCAATGAATCCCCGTCAGAGCAGTTGGTAGTGGTAGCTGGCCCGTCCTGTGTTGTCTTACGGGGTGAGAGTCAAAGATCTTCACCTGGCATTGTACGCCTGCAGGGGGTTGGCCTTTATCCTACTTCCCAGCTTCTCTTCCATGAACTTCTCTCATCTGCTCTGAGCTCCAGCAGGAGCCCAGCGCTCCACAGTGTCTCCCACCTCTGTTTGCTTTGGCTTGCCCTGTGCTTTCCCTTTCAGGTCCTACTTCAACCTTATCTTTGAAGACTCTGCCCAAATACCACTTCGACAATGAAACGTTTTTTATTTTCCTCCTCACCCTTACTTATGCCACCAAGTGGAGTTGTACTTCAGCTCACTTGTCCTACACACTCGGGCTTTTTCCTTTGCTTTGTTTCCTGGCTCACCTCCTGATTGTCTTGGTTCATGATGCACAGTCTATTTGGAATGACAGGGACCCTATCTTACTCATCCCTGTGTCCCCTGTCGTACTCAGCAGTGCCCAGTAGGGGCTTCGCAATTGTTCTGTGGATTTGAATGACTGCGGCATCAGCAAAGACCAGGTAAGTGCCGGAGGAAGCCAGCTCCTAGCACAATCACTACGGGTTTGGTAGGCGCAATTGTACAGGGATAATAAGTAAATATTATAGTAAAGTTATAGAGAGCATGAGAGATAAAAGAGACTTATAGAAACAAATGGAGTCAGACACATTTCATGGTAGCATGCTCACCTCAGGCCCGCTTGGTAATCCACGTGGAGGGAGTGAGAGAGAACTTTAATGCTCTCCAAGCTTTTATACTCTCTGGGGACATTGGGGACGTGCAAGCCCCCACATTACAGGTGAAGACATACGTCACAGGAAAGGGTTGTGCTACAGGTATTACAGTGATGGGAGGGGGTGATCTAGGGACATATACGCTATGGAAGGAGGAGGGATTGGGGGTATACAAGCAAGATAGGCGGATCCTAGATTTCTGGTAGCAGCTTAACTTGATTTTGGGTCTCCATAGGAACCATTATCAGTTGGGTGTGAACTCCGCCCACAGGAACCAAACTAATGGACTTAGGCTCTAGAGAGGTAACCCATTGTCTCTAGCATCAGGGAGCAGGCCCCCCCCCTCCCTGGGATGAGACAGCAGTCTGGCAGCAAGTATCTGACTTCTCCCACAGGTAAGAAACAGGGCAGAGAGACTATCCAAACAGGGAGCTGATTGACCAAGAGCTAGGAGCCTGGGCGGCAGAGTGGACTGGAAAGAACAATGGGCTAATGGGGCCAAAGAAGATTCAACACCCAGAATCTCCTTGAATCTTATTTTCTAATTTGTAAAGCGGGGAGTAATAATTGCCACGCACTCTTACTGGTCCCTGGGTGGTGCCAACAGTTTGTCTTTGGTTACTAAGGTAAAGGTTGGTGATCCAAACTCATCCGACAGCGCGCAGGAAGAAAAGCCTGGTGACCCCCTTCTGTAAAGGGTACAGCGAAGAAAACCCCACAGCTCGCTTGAGCCCTGTTTCACATGTGGTTGCTAGGAATGGGAATTGACTTGAGGGCAGTGAGTTTGATTTTTATTTTGGCTTTTATGTGCCTTATCAAAAGGATGCCGTGAGGGTCCTATGAGAAAACATCTAGAAAAAGGCCTGGTTTCACAGTAGGGATGCCTTGGGCTGCTAACCTCAAGGTCTGCCGTTGGAAACCACCGGCCCCTCCCTGGGAGAAAGACGGGGCTTTCTACTCCCGTAAGGAGCTCCAGTCTCAGAAACCCACACTGTGCACTTCTACCCCGTCCTGTAGCCCGGTCACTCTGAGCCGCCATAGACTCAATGGCAGGAGTGGTTTAGTTGCGAGCTTTTTAATGTGTAATCATGTATCTTCTGGGAAGAAAGCGGGACAGTGCAATTTCCAGATTTTCCTCCTTATGTCCCCTCAGACTTGGCCTGCCTTCTCCTAAGATTTGCATCCCCTGTCTACTTATCATCCTCCTTACTAATATTTCCAAATACATCCCTCTGTATCACTTAATACAGCGGTGTAATTTCATCCTTTGCTACACTTTGAAGGTGAGAAGGAGGAGGAACTTTCTTGGTGAAATTTGAATTACAACCATGGATCGAAAAGTATGAATCAGGAGCCTTTTAAAAATGTACATATATTAATGCTGAACTATTTGGGCAGAGGACATGATGGAGTAATGTAAATGAATGTCTCTTTATATTTTAGGGATGAGATCTCTCTCTCTCTCTCTCTGCTAGCTTATGTTTTCGATCTGCCACTTCCATGTCATTACTATGAACCACAAATTCATGAGAATATTTGATGCTCCTAGGATACATTTCCTGTCATGCATGTGAACTAGGCATCCGTGGCACTAGGATGGTATGATGGCTCTAAAGCCAGGTTCAGATGTGTTGTTTGGGTCACATGGCATTTCGCCTTTCAGAGCCCATTTTGCATTTCTGTAAATATGTAAGGAAAACTTGAAGCCGAGTGCAAATAGTGAAACTAATGCGTGCAGAACAAACAGCACATTATGGCAATGTGCTGCGCATAGGCTAGGCCTCAGTACTGAGAGGAACAAGAAAGAAGTGTGTGGCATGGCCTGTCGTCACCTTGGGGTTTATGCTTCTTGTTGAAAGCAGCAATTTTTTCCTGAAAGTATTGACGCATGTATGTGCTGAGCCGAGGTCAAAATAAATAAACTATTGAAATCTAATATTAAGAAGGCAACAAAATGAATTAAACTCATGTTCTGTTTTTCTCCCCTCCCCTCTCTAGTGCCCCAAAATGCGGCGTCATGCTTTTGAACTCAAGATGTTAGATAAATATAGCCATTATCTGGCGGCTGAAACTGAGCAGGAAATGGAGGAATGGTTGATCACGTTGAAAAAGATTATTCAGATCAATACTGACAGTTTAGTACAAGAGAAAAAGGAGACCGTAGAAACGGCACAAGGTGAGAATTTTTCACCAATTCATTCAAAGAGGAAAAACCTCATCTTTGAATGCCCCTGACCTGTCCTTGGTTCAGGTGGCTACACAAGACTTGATCTTGAATGTTGACCCACATCTTCATTACAAATGACTCTGAAGGTTGCGATTAGTAAGAATTTGAAGAGTGGATGCTGCCTGGGCTCTGACACATGAAATATAACCAGGCTGAAACAGATAGGAAATTCATGGCAGGTTTTCAAAAGTCCATTAAAGTTTTCCCTGTGCTTTCATGATCGAAATTCTTTACAATAAATCTAGTCAGAGAGCGTCGGAGTGGGAGAGAGGTGATTAGTAATGGTCTGTATGGTTTGGAACATCTGCTTTTAATGAATTTGCAGATGATGAAACAAGCAGCCAAGGAAAAGCCGAGAACATCATGGCCAGTTTGGAGAGAAGCATGCATCCGGAGCTGATGAAGGTATCTCTTTCTGAGGGCAACTTGCCATCCAGTGAGACCATGGGATTAGCTATTACCGTTTTAGTGCTCTGACTCCATTTAGCAATGTCATCTCTAAGTTAAAGAATCACAACACACGAGTGAAGGGGTTAGAGATTGTCAAAATAAAAAGTGGCCCCGCTGAAGACAGATTTGGAAGGGCTACTTGCCAGTTTTGGAAGCTCTTTTCAAGGCACCAGAAAGCCTTTCCAAGTTGGCGATGTTCCTTATTTTATATACTTTTAATGCAGCTTAGTTACTATATGACATTCATAAGGTGAACATTCTTCGTTTTTAAGGGGCTGTTGGTGGAGCTCTGGCACCTGTCAAGCTAATGATTTATATAGGTTCATTTCAAATGCAAATCATATGTTCTTTCTATATGAATACATGTGTATATGCGATACATTTCTCATCATGTATGTCATTTGCTCTGATCTTTGACATTTGCAATAAGCCCATGTATTTTCTTTTTTTCTTCTTTTTAAAATCATTTTATTGGGGGCTCATACAACTCTTATCACAATCCATACATACATCCATTGTGTCAAGCACATTTGTACATATGTTGCCATCATCATTCTCAAAACATTTTTCTTACTACTTGAGCCCTTGGTATCAGCTCATTTTTTCCCCTCTCTCCGTCTTCCCTCCCTCCTTCATGAACCCTTGATAATTTATAAATTATTATTTTTTCCATGTCTTGCACTGTCTGATGTCTCCCTTTACCCTCTTATCTTCTGTCCATCCCCACTGGGAGGGGGTTATAAGTAGGTTATTGTGATCAGTTCCCCCTTTCTCCCCCCACCTTCCCCTTCCCCTCCTGCTATGGTTACTCTCAATATTGGTCCCGAGGAGTTTATCTGTCCTGGATTCCCTGTATTTCCAGCTCTTATCTGTACCCATGCACATGCTTTGGTCTAGCCTGATTTGTAAGGTAGAATTAATGAGCTCTTTTATAATACATTAGGGGGTTAGGGCCCATTTTACTCACTTAAACCCTTGTGGAACTTATTTATATTTTTACTTTATTCCTCTTTTTAGAATTAATTGAGTCACAAGCATTTAGAAATTTCTCGTTTTGCTTTTGAATAGACCACTGACACTTCTTAAGTGTCAATGACATATTTCAAAGCAGTTTTCCAAATTTGGGGAGCCATACGCACGGTTCTTCATCCAGGCTTTCTGTAATTGTGTTGACTTCAGTCATTACCCCTCTCAGTTTTTGTCATTCCAGACAGTGCGGCCCATTATGTCTTTCTCGGGGGTGAAGAATCAGCATGATATATAAACCCTATCCCAGTGGTTGTACATTGTGTTGCTCACTGCAAGGTCAGCAGTTCAAAACCACCAGCTGCTCCTTGGGGGAAAAAACTGGGCTTTGTACTCCTGTAAAGAGTTACAGTCTTGGAAACCCATAGGGACAGTTCTGCCCTGTCTTACAGGGTTGCTATGAGTCAGCATCGACTTGATGGCAGGGAGTTTGAGTTTTTATCCCAGGTAAACACCAGAGCTGTGTCTGTGCAAGAATAGAATTTTCTCTCTGACTTATTTCAACCTCATATTCAAAGTCCATGGACTCCCTTTTTTGAACCTGCTGCACACTGAGCAACATTCCTGTTACTATGTAAGACATCGAAAGTCAAAGAGTCTGAGTGAGAGCTTGTCATGAGTCATGGTGATAGCCCTAGACCAGTCCTTAACCAAACAAGCATCTTTAATATATGGGAATGGAGAAAGAGGCTATGTCAGATTAGTAGCGTACATAAGCTATAGCTTTAAATACAAGTTTAAAGTAGATAATGACGAAAACATGCTTGCCTGCTGTTTTGAAGGAAATCAAGTCACATTTGATCTGTTTATTTACATCTGTATGTTTATTTTAAATATGTTACAGTATGGAAGAGAAACTGAACAGCTAAACAAACTCAGCAGAGGAGACGGAAGACAGAATCTCTTTTCTTTTGATTCTGAAGTCCAGGTATTAATGGTCTTTATTTATGGAGTTCCACAATGGATGCTTAGCCAGGTCAGGTACATCTTTGAAAGGTTGAGTCACCCATTTAGGTGCCACTGGGGATTGGGCATCGCTTCATTTGCGTCTCATTGACTTGGAACACAGAGCTCATCAACAAACGACTCCCTCAGAATGACTGCCCCACAGGCAAATAGTTTGGAGCCAACTCTATATATATATAATTTTTCCCTCAGATCCCTATATTCTTTCCCCTTCATCTCGCTCCTCAAAGTAGACAACGCATACAGACGGTTGCAACCCTTGTTTAGCTTATTAAATATAATTGTGAGCTAATGGCAGTGTAAATCTTCAGTATAAAGAACACTAAGCCATACAGGGCATTTTTCTTTTTCACTTTCATGTGGAGCTGTAGAACTAGGATAATTTTCATGCCTAACTTAATCCCTCTTTAAATTGAGGGTTGTACAGAAAAGTACAGGCTTGTGGACATAGGTGTATTCTAAACCTCTTTCATGAAAGTGAAGGCACTTTTATACTAAGCTATATATCTGGTCCGTTTTTAATTCCATGACATTTTATAATTCCTTCAATAGTGTCTCTCAAATAGGAAAAGTATATGGGTGTTTTGGAAATGATGATGGCAACATATGTACAAATATGCTTGACACAATTGATGTATGGAATGTTATAAGAGCTGTACGAGCCCCCCAAAAATGATTTTTAAAAGAGAAAAGAAAAAGTATATGGGCTATATGTATGGCAAACACTTTTCCTTCCTGCACATTAGTGCATGAGAGAATGAACTTATTTGAGGAAGAGAAATTTCTCCCCTTATTTGGTCTTCCTGTATGTCAGATTCCCAAATGAAATCATTAACCTTATTGGAAATAGAAAAGCATGCATACTGTAAGCATGGTAGGTATTTTCCCTAGTGAAACATTTAAGTAATATGGAAAATCAGAAGTTTGCATTTTCTTTCTTTTTCCCTTTGCTGTATTCAGTTTCTTTTTCAAAAAAGCAATTTTTGAAAAGATGCACAGTTTACCATGCACCAATTCTAATTCTTTTTTTTTCTTTAAATTTTTTCCCATATGTGAAATCAAGAGTAGGTAAATCTACAGAGATAATAACTGGATTAACAGTTCCTTTGGGTATGTGGCAGGGGAGGTTGGCAAACATTGGGGAGCTAATAATAATGAGTATAAGAAGAAAGAAAATGTTCTAAAATTGATCATGGTGATGATTGTACAATTCCTCTTGATGTGATTGAACTATTGAGGTCTATGGTTTATGAATTATATGCCAATAAAACGGTTTTAAAAGAAAAGAACATGGACCAGTTCATTCTACATATATGTACGATTCAGTGATAGTGAGGCTTGCTCTTTTCTGCCTCGTTCCTCCAGTGTTACTCACTCTCCCCTAAGCTTCCTATCTAACCTTTACAGGGGTGCCGTTGTCAGTTTGATGTCCTCTAGAGTCTAGACAGTTCTTTCAAAGAGCCCCATGTTCACATTCAGCTAGACTGTCGTCTGGTTTAAAGATGACCTTCAGGAAACTTTCTTGAAGTAAAGATTAAAATGTAAACATGTTCTCAGAGCCATCCTTTTGGAGGCCCCCAGCTTTCTACAGTTTCTTCATTTGAATTCGATTTTGTTTCCAAATGTTTAGGAAGCAGTGCAAATATTCCTGGTGAAAACATCATAGGAGAAAATAAAATGTTTTCAGTTTCCTTTTTACCCCCCTGTAGCAGTATTGTTTTAGTGTAAGTTACATACCCTGTTTCCCGAAAGTAAGACATCCCCCGAAAATAAGACCTACTTAACAGTTTTGCCTCTTGCTGAAATATAAGGCATCCCCCTCGAAAATAAGGCCCCCCGAAGCTACCGTAACTATGGACTCTGAACCGTAGCGGTGGGCGACGCTGCGCATTTCACTGTGGGCCGCAGCACAGCCGGAGCAGACAGGAAGTGTGAGGTCTCTTTTAATAAAACAATAAACAATAAATGTGTAGCGTATTCTTCATGGAAAAATAAGACATCCCCTGAAAATAAGATCTAGCGCGTCCTTGGGAGCAAAAATTAATATGATACACTGTCTTATTTTCGGGGAAACAGGGTAATTCTTCTTTTTCTCTGTTCCTGTAAGAGCATAACAGTCCTTGGGAATGGTAGTAGTAAGATACTCAGAGACATGCTTGTTCCACACACGTCTGCCTCTTTGATTTCCCCCAGATGATTGGACTCTAATTGGACATGCCAGCCGCTTTCGTTATATACAAAGGAGCCAATTGACTGTGGTTGAAACTAAATCTGGTATCTTTAAAAATTTGTGGTGGTTTATTTTTGCGGTCAAGGACATGAACTGATGTTGAGTTGTTTATCAGTGAGAGGAAAACTCACAATTGTGATGAAGTTTTAAGGCCAAAAAGTACGAAAATAAAAAAATATCCATGTAATGTCAATGCTGAAAGGTGGTCTTGCCACACAGAGAGACCCATCTGGCCATGTGTTGAGTAGCCTTTCTAAGGGAAGTCAGTGCCAGCCCACCACCTCGGCCTTCTCTTTGGCCACCCTGCAGTTTCTAAGGGCATGCTTTCTACCAGCGGCCCGAGAGATTAAGAAACCCAGACTGACGGAAGGCATGTCTCAAAACTTTCAACTACTGGGGGCAGGGCATAGGTTCCAACATCGACACTTGCAGACCTCAGAAGGGAAAGACTTTAGGGGCTGGCTGGCCTGCTCCAGTTTCTCTTCACATTCCACTGTCTTGAGTGAGACTGCAAGGAGGGCCGCAGATAAAGGGGTGGAAGTTAAGAATGGTTTTCTGAGGCCATGGCTTGGCTCCCCTGGCTCCATGGGTCAGTGTTCAAGAAGGAGCTGCCTAGCCCCACACAACTGGATTTCTTTAGTAGATAAGCAGCCCTGGGCGAAGGCTGTGGAAGGCCAGGCTGTCAAGTACAAATATACAGTAGGTCTGTTGAGGAGGGAGGATGTGGTCAGGGATCCAGGGTAGGTCACCAAAGCTCTCATTATCCAAGAGTCTTCAGGCAGCCTCCCTGTTTGGCCTTGAATTACTTGGGTAATTGAGAAAATGTCCTTGTGTTCTGGGCCCGGAGGGGTTCCCCCCCCCCCTATTTTGGCAGCGTATTCTGCTCCACATCAGTCCACCCGTTGTTTCCCGCCTACCATGCCTCTGGTCTTCCCGCAAGGATACCACACTGCCTCACCAGTTACACGTCTCTCCCTATGTGTGCACAGAATTCAAAGCCTTTCCAGACGTTCAAAATAAACAGAACTCCAGTTGTCTGAGCCTTGTGAGCCAAGAGGGTTTCTAGGAGTTTCTTTGAAGGAGGGACAGATTTCCTCACTTGCTAAAAGGAATTCCTTGCTTCTTGAGATATTTTTAACTTTGTATTGTGAAATACCAGCGATGTAAAAATAGATGTCTCTCGTGACAGCTGAGGTGCATCCCCTGGCTCTGTTGGCAGCGGAACTCAGCCAGGGTTGATCAGTTTCCTAGGCAGACGCTTCTCCATGTCATTTAAACGTAGGTAGCCCCCAGGGTTCCAGCCTTGTCTGTCTTCTCACCTTAGAATCCACTGACTTTCAAATTCAGGTCTCTAAGCCACACCTCTCTCATATTTGCTGCCATATAGTGACAATACCTGAAACTCGGCATGTCCCGATCGGAACGAAGCCTCTCTACTTCCCTTCCCTTCAAATCTGCTTTAAGTTTTTATTCCACAACTAAGCTTGTGGCACCACTCTCTACCTAGGTTAGAGACCATTGTGATATTCTTGCCAGCTGTCACCCCCCCTCCCCCCCGCCGCCCTGTGTCTTGTCAGTTGTCTTCCTTGTATAACTCACAAATGATGGTCCCTGCCATGTTGGAACCTGTGTATTATTTATAAAATAAACAACTAAACTGAAGTGGGAAAAATACATCAGGGTAACCGAGCAGAGAGTGTCAGGAAATGCGCAGTTTTACATAGGGAGACAGGGAAGGGCTCTCTGTGGAAGCGATACTGGATCAGAGCCTTGAATGAAATGAGCAAAACTGGCAGCTAGCCATAGGAGAGAAGCGAATTCTGGAGAGTAGAGCCAGTGCAAAGGCCCTGAGGTAAGGAAACGAAAAGGCCAGTGTGGCTGGAACAGTTGCTGTGTACCATGGAGTCAAACCTAACTCTTAGTGACCCTAGAAGGACGAGTAGAACTAACTGCCTGCATAGAGTTTCCAAGTTTGGCGAATCTTTTTTTTTTTTTTTTTAAAGTGAGACGGTGGGTTTGAACCATCAACCTTTCAATGAACAGACAAGCAGTTACCTTTTCTGCCACCAGGGCTCCTACCTGCAACAGAGCAAAGGGGAAAGGTAGGAGCAAGCGGTAGAAGGTGACATCAGAGAGGTATGGGTATTAGGAAGTCATGACATTTCAGGGTTTGTAGCACATAGTACTGACGTGCGACTTTTCCACTGACTTAAATCAGACGCTCTTCATCCCTCTCCAAGATTCTCCATCAGTGTTTAAATTTTACTGTGACATTCACATCCACATCCACACATTTTTTAGTTTAATTGAAGGAATGGCCAGCGCTGCCATTTTTACTAATAGTTTGACAATACTGCTTTCTGTTTGTAATGATTCCTTATCTGTTTTGTAGAGGTTGGACTTTTCAGGAATCGAACCTGATATAAAACCCTTTGAAGAAAAGTGTAATAAGCGTTTCCTGGTAAATTGCCATGATTTAACTTTTAATATCTTGGGTCAAGTTGGAGACAATGCAAAAGGACCACCCACAAATGTAAGTATGACTGTTTGCTTTTACCACCACTAGGAAATGACCTTTTTTTGTCTGTTTTCGATTTTTCAAATAGCAGTGAATTGATGTACTGGCTGAAAATTCCGTTTCTAGCTCATATGAAACTTTGGGTGTGGGGGAATTTCATCCATCTCTGTCTTGTGCCGAAATGTGAATTCGTTTGTAGTTGGGAGGATTCAAGCAAGGTCTTCCCTAATCAGACTAGCACAGGAGAGTGAGTAGCGTAAACACATGGCATTCAAGAGGGGCATGTCCCCAGAACCCGAGAAACCTCCTAATTTGTGAGTTCTACAAGAGGACGTGGTTGCTTCCGTGAAGTTAACCCCTGGCCACGAGTAAGGAACACCAAAGCCGGGGCTGGGAGGCAGTGGCTGGGCACTCAGTCGGACTCACTCGCTGTGCTCATTGCATGTGGGAGCCCATATGCTCTGCGGGGAAGATGCTAATGATTACCTGTCCCAGATTGTTTGACATGCTTAGAAACACTTGAAGCTATAAATGTAAAAGCTTCAAAGAGATTGCATTGAACGTTCCCCTTTATTTCGGGGTCCTGGTTTTTACCTTTTACCAGTGAGAGGTTGATTTGTCTGACACATTGACCAAATTGGACTAGCAGACTCTCTGTGTACAAAGGGTTAATCTTTATGCCATCTGGCATGAAATTTCTCTTTTGTGACCAGCTTTCAAATGCCATCTGTGGAGAGGAATCATGTCTTCCAAAACTGCTGATGGGGCAAAGCTTTTGTCAAGTAATTTGATGTTGATGGCTGCTAGCTTGTATGAAATGTATAGTCCTACGAGGTGTACCATATCAAAAGTGAAGATTGATTTCTGTGCTATCACGGTGGCGGCATCTTCCAGAGAATTACGTTTTGTGCATTGGTTAACTTAAATTTTTTACACATAGCTGCTGATTTTTGACTCAGTGTTTTTCCGTGGATTTGTAACGTGATTAATTATTTCTACCTGACGGGGGTAAAAACTGGATAAAGTCTGTTATGTTTGAATGGGCTCCCGTCTGCAAATGAACCACAAGGCAATTTTAGCCCATGGTTGAACTCAGAAGGGAATGGTAATTGCCGCAGATTAAGTGGTTTAAAAAAAGATATATTTTGCAGTTTGGATCAATCCTTCCTGAACACTGCCCACCCCCACGTGCATGGCCCCCCCTAAAAGTATTATAGTGGTTTTCAACTGTAACTCTCTTCTTTTTACAGGTTGAACCCTTTTTTATCAATCTTGCTTTATTTGATGTAAAGAACAATTGTAAGATTTCAGCTGACTTCCACATAGACTTGAACCCCCCATCTGTCCGGGAAATGCTTTGGGGCACTTCAACTCAACTGGCCAGCGGTGGAAACCTACAAGGTCCTTCCCCGGAGTCCTTCATTCACGGAATTGCTGAATCTCAGCTACGCTACATAAAACAGGTAAGGACTGAGTTGTAGCCTTGGAAGCACTTTCCAAATAAGCAGCAGAAACTCCATTGGTCTTTTTGTTTTGATTTTCGTGGTGTCAGACCAATGTTTTCAGGGGCCTTTTGGCTCTTATGGGAATTCTTGTTTTATTTATTTGCCTGGTGACTGAAAGTTGGAATTTAAAACAAAAGGAAATGACCTTGGTGACGGTCACATTTTCAATGGGACCAGTGATGATGGGAGACCCAGAGGAACTCTTGGTAAGATTGGTAGCACTACCTGCGCCCCCACCCCGTCCCCACCATGGGCATAATTCTCAGCAAGGCACTCTTTCCTATGTGTTTAGAGAAAAAACCCCGCCTTACAATAGCTTTCACACCCCTAGTGCCCCCATCCGTAAGGAATGGATCCTCAAGATTCTTACCTGCGGCCTTCCAGGGGAGTCTAGTTGAAAAGCGGTGGGAGGGAGCTGGTTATGTCACAACTGTACTGCTGCCCTCTTCTGTCCAGTCAGGGACATAGAACTCCCTTTGGAAAAAAACCCTGCCGCCTCTGTGGCATTTTGACCAGACTGGAGGCTATTCGAACTTGGGGGGAGCAGAATGGGTGGGTCCTCTCTCTAGACCACTGCAGCAGAAAGGAAAAAGAGCATGACATCAAGTTCAAATGGGCAGAGGTAAAACAAGAAAGGCATCCACATGGTAAAGAGATCGATGTCCCCGAAAAATTTTGGGGTGGGGGGTGGGGGTGGGGTAGGGGGTACTTTTTTCTTCGTTATGAAACATGACATACTTCAATACAAAAAGTCAAGCAGTGCAGCAAACATGATCACCCATCAAAACTCAGCTGTCGTGGGGTCCAGTCAGACTCATAGTGCCCCCTATAGGACAGGGGAGAACCGCCCCTGTGAGCTTCCCAGACTGGAACTCTTTGTGGACGCAGAAAGCCCCATTTTTCTCCCCATGAGTGACTGGTGGTTTTGAGTTACTGACCTTGCAGTTAGCCCAGTGCATAACCACTGCTTCACCAGGGGTCCTATGATCACCCATAGACAGTAGCTATTAGCATTTTACTGAACATCTTCCCCGATACCTCTCTCGTATATGTAAATACCATTACATGTGCTCTTTAAACGGGGGTAGTGCATTTATTCATTCGGTTTTACAGCTGCCTCACTCATTTAGTAACATCGTGCAAAGTCAGTGTTAACATCCCCTATCAAGGTTTATAGAAGAACCACATCCTCATGTATACATCCTACCTTGTTCGTTGGATTATCTCCTTAGACTAAATTCCAAGCAGTGGGGTTTTCAGGCTCAAATACTATGCTCATGGATGCAGATTGCCGGTGGGTAAATGAAGGTTCCCTTGTGTTCTCACTACCCTTGGAGGACAATGTTTTGACGGCAGCTCCCCGTTCCACCCCACCTCAGTCACACCTCATTTCCTTGGAGGTGGTGTTGTGAGGTGCCATTGAATAGGTTCCAACTTACAGTGAGTGACCCGGTGTATAGCAGAATGAAACACTACCTGGTCCTGTGCCAGCCTCACACTTATCTTAGGTTTGAGCCAATTGTTGTAGCCACAGTGCCCATCCAGATCCTGGAGGGTACTTCTCTGTGCTGACCCTTGTTTTGTACATCAGACTATAATATTCACATCTGCAATGGGCATATGCTTCTAAAAGAGAGATTAAGCAAATACAATATTGTTTGAGAACCTGCTGCAGGAATGTATGTTTACAAATTACCCCCAGAATATTAAATACGTCATTTTATAAGCCTATGATGTATTTAATGTAGTACTTCAGTATACTCAGCTGTATGTTTTGGTGAAAGGATTTTGAATTGTGCTGTCAGGTGTCTTTCTTTTTGAAATTGCTGATGATCTCTATTCTATCACACAGATGTTAATTAACACAGCACATCATGTAGTCGGAAAAAGGGGAACACTTACCCAGAGCTTCAAGGGTGGGTTCAGGTTTCATACAAATTATAAGCGAGGCCAGGAAGTAATCGAACACTTCAACAATATCTCCTGTGTGCCGGTATTTTCCCACTGTTGTCTCAGGATAAGCATGATAGGCTTGTGAACATGGTGTAATTCTCACTGTTTTCAAGTTGAAGAAACGGAAATTCGGGTTAAACAAGCTCCTCGCCATTCCATAGCTAGTAGTGGTGGAGGTGGAATTTGAACTCAGGTCTGTTTGAAAGCACTCAACCGACAGGCCTAGACGAACATGATTAGGTGCTAACCTATGTAACCCAGTGAGGCCACACAGAAGGCAGTTGCAATGGAATAGATGGAGAGCTGGGAAGTTGAGCGCCCTGGGCAGTGATATCAAGTGGCATTATTTTTTATTAAAAAAACACTTTTATTTTTTATTTTAATAAATCATTTTAATCAGAGCTCTTACAGCTCTTATAACAATCCATGCACCAGGGGTATCAAGCACATTTGTATATATGTTGCCATCATCATTTCCAAAACATTTTCTTTCTACTAGAGGCAAGTGGCTTTATTCTGCACCATTTTCAAATTACTTTTGCTAAGAAAGAAATGAGCTTCAAAGAAATGAGCATCTTTTCCTCAATTTTACCCCATGTAGAAGCAATACTATGTGGAATTAGCACATTCATTTTCTAATAGATATTGGTTTCTTATCACAGTAAGGGCCACCATTTGGTGAGCACTTATTACCACTGTAGTTTGCCAAGTACTTTGTCGGTTTGAAGCCATTGAATGCTCACAGCAACGCTGTAAGGCAGGTAAGGTGCCATCACTGGCCTCGTCTTTCAGATGAACCTGACGTGCAGAGCAGTCAGTGATTTGTCCAAGATGATCTGAGGGTCTAGCAGACTCCCGAGCCCAGGCTTTTGCCTCTACAACCAGCATTTCTCAACCTGTGGGTCGTGACCCCTTTGGGGGTCGAGCAACTCTTTCACAGGGGTCGCCTGATTCATAACAGTAGCAAAATTACCGTTATGAAATAACAACGAAAATAATCTTATGGTTGGGGGGTCACCACCGCATGAGGAGCTGTATGAAAGGGTCTTGGCATGAGGAAGGTTGAGGACCACTGCTCTAGACCGTACTGTTCCCATGTATGTCACCTTTCAGCTCATCAACTCAGTCTCGCTGCCATCGTCAGTGCTGACCCAGTGATCCTGTAGGACAGAGTAGAGCTGCCCCTGTGGTTTCTGAGACTGGAACTCTTTACAGGAGTAGAAAGCCTCGTCTTTCTCCCTCGGAGCACATGGTGGTTTCAAACATGCAATCACTGTGCCACCAGGGTTCCTAGGGAGGTGAAAATAAATCTTGCTGAGCCCTAGCATCCTCAACTGTTCAGTGGTGATCAGGATGGGACCTGCATTCAAGGGCTGTTGTGAGGCTCCACCAAGGTGTGCCATCCTCAGATAAGCATTGTGCCAGGCACACCGTGTGCACTCTGTATAGTGTACATCAGGGACAAAGAAGTGGAATGGACATGCGTTTACACCTGTGATCGACAACTTTCAAACAACAACACACACTGCTGGTGGCCTCAGCTTGGGGCAGTGCCCTAGAGAACGGAGAATGGGAAACAATGAGGGCTATAGTGAGAATCACAGTGGCGATCCAAATCCAGCCTCATCTGTGTGCAATGAGCGAGGTTATATGTGCCTCAACGTTCAGAAGCAGTGTACCCCAGGTTCTGTAGGCTTCTGTCCTCCTCAGTCACATCCTCTGTAGATTTCCAAGTAGGCTACAAAACCTACCCCTCAGTCTCCTGAACTGTTAGAGGTGTGTAGAGTGGGGCCTGCACTCAAGGGTGGTTGTGAATGCTTCGTGAAAGAGCGAATGCAGGAAAAGCATCCCTATAGTTAGATGGCCACTGGTAAGCATCAGGTTGCCCTCCAGGTGCGCCGCTCAGCCCCCATTGTGCCAGCTGCATCTTGTACCTCTAGCAGCGGGTCCCAGGCAGTCGTAGATGGGTCTGTGATTTTGACTGGCTTTGGGCCACTTTAGTATTCAGGTAATGCACATGCATGATTTTATTTAAATCCATAAAAGTCTATGGAATAACTGTTATCATCATCATCATCACCATTTCAGAGATGAGAAACCTGAGATGTCAGTAGAGCACTACTTGCTTAAATGCACAAAGGGCAGGCAGCGCCAGAATTGGAACCCAGGAAATTTGACTCCTGAGCAGTTGTGGACTGCTTTGCCTGGGGCTCAAAGCCGGAATAGTCGTGATCCAGGCCCCTTCCAAGGGAACTTCACACAGCTTCTCACACTCAGTTCTCTACTCTACTCTGTCTACTTTCAAATGTTGTATCTGGAACAGATGAGATAGTGTCTGGAAATGGGAAAGAACAATATTAACACAGTTGGTAATACACCAAGTGGAAAAATGAAACTTGATTGACCCCAGTGAGGGATTTTTTCCACTGATGTTAATTTGCTCCTTGAAGTAGCAGACAAAACCAACTCACTAAGCATTTAGAGGCTCTGCTATTTGAAAGGCGCCTCTCTGGGTGAGGGTCATTCCATATGCATGGCCATTCCATATACATTCCAAGAAAAGTGGAATGTCTCTGGTTGCGTCTTCCTGGCCCCCTTAATGAACGGGGACAAAAAGTTTGGGTGCCTGTGTTCTCTACCTTTCCATGAAAAGCAACAGAGCTCTCTTTAAAGCCAACAGAGGACCATTTTCTATAGGGTGATCCTGCAGTCAAGTGTTTTCTTCCTTCGGACCTGCAATTAGTACTAATGACAGGTGAAGGAATTACTCTGGACCTACTTCCATATACATTAAAAAATGCCAATCCAGTGCCACTGGAGCCAGGCAGACTGTTTTGTTAGCCCATGCCAATGTAGCCAAGCAATGTCCCACCTTGCACACCAATCCAAACAGAAGAGACTCAGCAGCACTGGGGACACCTGCAGTTTGGGACTAATGTGACATGGTGACAAAAAAGCAAACTCCACTTCGAAAGGAACACTGGGAGCTTTAAAAGCGGTAATAAAATAATGGGTATCTACTTCTAGGAGCCATGGTGGTCCTGTTGGGTTAGCATGGGACTGCTAAGTGGAAGGTTGATGGTTCAAACCCACCAGCCACTCCGATGGAGAAAGTTGAGGCTACCTGCTCCGATGAAGATTTCTAGTCTTGGGTACCTTGTACAGCATCACTGTGAGTTGGAATCAAGCTGATGGCAGTGGGTGTTTTGGGTTCTAGGCTAGAGGGTCAGCTTGACTGGGATGGAATGTCACGGAGCCGCAACAGCACCACCTTCCATCATACCAACAGTTGTGAGCGTGCCCCACACCTGGGAAGCATTTCATCACGTTACATATGAGGGGGCTTCACAAAGTTTGAGAGGCAAAAAATGGAATTTAAAAGAGAATGAAAGTTGCCCACAAACTGTGAAAGCCCCCATGTATCAGGTCGCCGTACATCAGAGCTGCCGCTCTAGCAACTAACAGTCATGGTATGATCTTGGGTTAAGTGTCATCATTCCATAGTTAACCCTTTAGAAAACCGTATGGCATGGTGATGCTCCGTGACACATGGGGTCCCCAGAAGTGGCATAAACAAATTTGGATTTGGGGTTTATACTCCGCACTGCTGGGTGCCGTTACCCAAACCAATTGCACGTCTGTGGTGAAATAGACTTTTTTCCCCAAGTCTCATGGAAACCTTTTTGTTTGTTTGTTTCAATCTTGTTCGCAGGGTATTTTCTCAGTGACGAATCCACATCCTGAAATTTTTTTAGTAGCCCGCATTGACAAGGTGCTGCAGGGTAGCATTGCGCACAGCGCGGAGCCGTATATCAAGAGCCCTGACCCCGCAAAGGTATTCCCACTGCACGCTGCTGCAAAGACAGCACATGCGCTTTCTGGATATTGTAAAATTACATGGTCCCCGATCCTCGAGTGGGGGAGACAAAGCTGAGCACACTTTCTCCTGAAAAGATTGTATGCTAGGCAAGCATGCATGCTACAGCTTAACTATGTCCTCTTTGTTTCGTCTTTTGTTTTGTTTATGTGACAATATGATTTCTGCTTCTCAAGACTTAGAGGCAACATCCGTGTTCATTGACACCGAATCCTTGTCACCAGCCACTTTCCCCTCCTTCTCGGCCATGATGATCCAGTCCTGAGGTTCTCAGATGCCAGCTCATACCTGGATTGACTCCTGTCACTAGTGAAAGAAAGACATACTAGCAAGTGTGTCATCAAATGGAATATATCCAGTTAGAAGGGCTGCCCTTTCCTCTGAGGTTTTAGTCCTTCCTAACTTTAAAGGTTACCGCTTCTCTTTTCTGACAGGAAATATTTGCCCATTAAATAGTAGAGGTTTCTTCTTATTGTTTTGTTTGTTTCTTGTTGTTCCCCCCTTTTTTTTACGGGTTGTGTTTTATGGCCTTACGTGCCCAAGTGTAAGCACTGGCGACCCTTTAGCGAGCATCCAGATTTTGGGACTGTGGACTCCACAGGTAAACGTTTGGAAGTTCTGTGGATCTAGGATGGCCTCCCTCATTTTATAACTGAGCAAACTGGTGTGACGTGGTCCGTTAGCCCCTCCCCAGCTACTGTGCGCTCCCTAAGAGCTGACCTGTTGTACGTGGCATTTTGCCATGTGTCCAAATAGTGTCTGTGAAGAGGCGGCTGCTGAGGAGACATGTGATTAGTTTGGGGGCCACTCAAAAACATCTTCAGAATGTAGACAAAAGCCTCCAGCTTTCGGCATCCTTAGAAGCACCCGCCAGCATTTCCCAGCCTCTGTCGACTCCGTCGGCGGGTCATCTCTCAGTGCCTGTGCCAACTCATGTCCAGCCCATGGGAGACTAACCTCAATGGACTCTCTGGTCACTTGGCATTTTATGACAGGCAGTAACGAGACCAACTGTATCCAGAGCAAACTGCCCCCAAGAAACACAAGGGTTTGCCCGGGATGTCAAAGCGAATCTGTGTGAAAACGGTGTCAAACATTCCTAGTAAATGTCTGTGGTGCAAAACAGCCCCTTCGCCCATCTGATACATTGACAAAGACTTTGTTCATGAGAAAACACCAAGCCTTAAAGAAATACTCGGATTGTGGAAACTTGGTAGCGATTACATGTTGTGCATTGTGTGTGGTTATTTCTTTATTTCTCTGACTTTCTAGAATGTGGATGTTTTGTATCAGTAAACTGGGGGACCGTTTTCTCTGTGTGGGTTCGTGGAGGTACGGGCGCATACGAATCTTTCTTCTTGTTTCTGATCTTAGACGGCCCAGAAGGTGCACAGGACAGCGAAGCAAGTGTGCAACCGCCTTGGACAATATAGAATGCCCTTTGCTTGGGCTGCCAGGTTGGTACAAATAGAATCCTGACCCTTCTCTTCACACTCAGATGTGACATTTGGGGCATGTGGCTGACCAGCAGTCCACAGCATGTTTCTGTCCAACCTTGGGACCGTTCAGACATAAGACTTCTTTCATTGGGGATTTTCTGTTTATCAAAGATCCTGTCATTTCTTCGTATGTCTTGCTTTGGAGAAATTTTCTTTGGCTCCGCTTAACCATGCCGACCGACACCACTTAATTGGATTACTTTCTAAAGTAGAGCTTATGTGTTCAAGCATTCGGATTTTGCTTTCCCCTCCAGAAGAGACCCAGCCATGATAGTGGTATCTGTACAAGGTGCCCCCTATTTCAGAATTGGCTTATTTCATGTTTTGAAGAAAAAAAACAAAGAAGAAAAGGGGAAAAAAATCATCGACTAATTCTGGGAAATGTACTAAAAGCCAGAAGGCCAAGGAGTCGGTCCCTGAGTTGCAAGTGTGTAATTAACTAACAGCTTTCTTGGGCTCCTGATGACAAATTCAGCATTCCTCTCGGATGGTATATTGGAAAGTGAATGCTCTAACTATCGAACAGCTCACCTTTGATGGGAGATTATGTGATTCTGACCTAATCTTGCCAGTCGATCTCGAGTGATGCCTTACAACACATTTGTTCCTTGTCCTCCTTTAGAAGGTGAGACTCTCTGGCCTGTTTGTCGGTTACAGCCAGTGCAACTCAGCAGGAGCTTCTCGAGAAAGGGCATCATGTTCTGACTAATTCAATCACTTATGTTCAGTGGGTGCTAGGGAAGAGCATAAGGGTAGGAGATTCTAAAGTTAATTAACTCCTATCTGTCACTATTTATATCATTGAATCTTTTTTGGAAGGTCTCAAAATGCATTGTACATGGCTAGAGGAAAAGACACACTGTCCTTGTTTTGCAGACTGGTTAAGAAAAAAGCAGATGGCAAAAACTAGCAAAGGTTGTGGTATAATGAGACTTTATGAAAGGTGAAGTGGCACTTGTAGATAGCAGCATCCGTTTTGATGCCCCAGCCATGGGATTTCCTTTCTGGTTTCCTGACTGCTTAATGATGTTCTGCCAGTAAGGGCGTGGGGGGTGGAGGGAGAAAGTAAATTGAAAGTCTTCAAAGTAGGAGTTCTGATGAAGAATCTTGCTGGGGTGGTTGTGTTTTCTCCCTGAATGGTTTATGTGGTTAATAATAGCAGGAACCTACTCGAAAGGTTTGGCTGGGATATTTGAAAGATGTATGATAAACGTGTTTGCTGAAAATAAAAGGAGGAGGTATGCTTAGAAGTAGTGACAGTGACTAATGACGATAGTCACCTCTTCAGAGGCTCTGCCAGGGGAAATGGTTTCTGGTTGTTGACCTTTCCAGCGTTCTGGTTGCTTTGTACACCATGTCCCATGGCAGTCAAAGAACTACTTAATGTGGGGAGGCGCGAAGAAGAAGAAAGAAATTACTCAGATTCTTATTGGAAACCCTACGTATATAATTTCCTTGAGTAACTTAATTTTCTTAACTTTGAGAGGTCTACTTCACATTTGATGAAATCCAAATATTTGAAGTACTCCATGTGATGAATTCCACACATGTGTATAATCGTGTAACCACCACCCCGACCAATGATGTGGGACATTTTTATCACCCCAGAAAGTGTCCTCGGAGCCCTGTCAAGTTAGCCATCAAAGCTCCCTTGCGACCACTGATTTGCTGATCACACCAGAGGACTTTTCTCCATTCTAGAACGTCCTATAAAGGAAGTCATACAGTGGAGATTCATACTCAGCTTTGTTTACTGTCTTTGGCTCAGCATGTTTTTTCAAATAAATCCATCCCATCTGAGTGAATTAATACTTCATTTTGAGTAGCGTCCCACTGTGAATATGCCACAGCTGGTTCATCCCTTCTTTTGTTGATGGACATCTGCTTCCGTGGCAGCTTGGGGCTATAACGAGTGTGCAGTGAATATTCACATGCCAGTGTTTGTGTGACCTTACATTTCTCTTGTGTGAAGACTTCGGAGTGGAAATGCTGGGGTCAGCGTGTACTTCACGGGAAACCATTTTTCAAAGTGGTTTCACCGTTTTAATCCTCCTGCCCAAACTGGGGCCATTGTAGTTTTTCAATATTTTAGAAGTAGAACATAAATATTTCTGTTGCTGTTATAGACCCATCTTCAAAGATATTCAAGGCTCTCTGGATCTGGAAGGGAGATTTTCTTCTTTGTATAAGCAAGACAGCAGCAAGCTTTCTAATGAAGATATTCTCAAGTTGCTCTCAGAATACAAGAAGTGAGTACATGGAGTTTGGGCAGTTAGACGAAAGGAAGAGATGAATTGTAAGTTCCTTCCAATTATGAATGTGATTCATATATTGGAGAAACTGGTTCTTATTTTAAATCAGGGTTAATCATGTATTCAGTAGCCCCACTTTTTAATTTTTAACATCTAAAATCTTCTTCTGCACCCAGGCCAGAGAAGACCAAATTACAGGTTATTCCTGGGCAGCTGAACATCACAGTGGAATGTGTTCCAGTGGATTTATCAAGTAAGAAGTTGCGGGTTTCAAGTGAACCCTAAGCGCCAGGCTTGAATCTTGAGTTTTTATCTTTCGACTATTTTGCTCTATGTTTGACATGGTGATTATGTAGGGAGCAGAAGTGACTGGATTCAAGTGGTTTTATCAGATGCCACGTGGGATATAATATAGGGTGATGTGAGCGTGTCTCAGCAAAGTGGGCAGAAGACAGGAAAGACTATTTGCAAGAGAAATCCTGAAAAGACTCGTAAGTGTTTGAGGAGGAGGGGGAAAGGAAGGCACCATCCTTTTCATGAGCCCGGGAATGCAAATTAAAACAGCAGGTGCTTTTGTACATCTGTTGGCTTTCCGGAAATCATTCAAGTGACAGCTATCTCATACTGGTTGGGGTTTGGATGAGCACCACCACATATTGCAAGTAGGACTAGCGTTTGCCAATAGATTTCCATGGATGCCCATTGGTAAGGAATTTCTATCTCTTCATTCAGTAACGGAAGTGATATTGACTGGGAAAATGCTGAGTATTTGGTAGGTGCTCTAGTATAAAATCTAGAAGGAGTGACAGGTGATAAGTAAGAAAGTACACGTGTGAGAGATCATTTAACGGGGTTGGAGCAGGATGGTTTAGAAGGGGTGTCCAGGGAAGGCTTGTCTTGAGCTCAGAGAGTGGAAGGGTCAAAGTAGTTGATTAGCATGGGAAATTTCAAACCAGACGCTTGGCTTAGCTTAGCGAGGAATGGCAGTCGTAAGGAACCTTGGGGGGCATCACGGTTACCAGTTCAGATACTAACCACAGGTCAGCAGTTTGAAACCACCAGCCTCTCTGAGGGAGAATGACAAGGATTTCTACTCCCGGTCTGAGGAGCTGAAACCAAGGGCTCAAGTAGAAAGCAAATGTTTTGAGAATGATGAGGGCAACAAATGTACTAATGTGCTTGACACTATGGGTGCATATATGGATTATGATGAGTTGTACAAGCCCCCAGTAAAATGATTTTAAAAAAGAAAGAGTTACGGCCTCAGAAACTCATGGGGGGCAGTTCTTCCCTATCTCATAGGGCCGCTATATCCAAATGGACAACATGCCGATGAGAGTGAGGTCAGCCCTGACAGTTAAGCTCATTTAAGGACTATACAGGATCAAGTGGACAACATTTTAAAAGATTAGACGGGAACTTTGATCTGTGTGGGTGGGGTGGGGTGGGGTGGTTATATTAATGAGGGAGGACCAGATTGGACAAGGAGGGTGAGGATGTTTGCAGAACTTGAAAAATGTCCTCAGTGTCACTGAATTGTCCACGTAGAAACAGGTGAGTTGATAATATGCCCTGCTGTGTGGAGGCAGAATTATAATAAATGATTTCAAAAAGGAACAACAAGATTAGAAAAAATATGCCCAAATGTTCACCGTAATTCTGGGTAGCAAATCAGTGATGATATTGGTCTACCTTTCCAGCTCCAGGTTTCCTATGTAAGTATGGATCGCTCTCATCAGTGGGAAAAGGAGACCCCCGCCTGGGGCACAGGTTCATTTCTCCCTGGGTCTTCCTCTATTGCAACATGCAGGCTGCGAAGACAAAGCCTTCTTTGAGACACGGGCCATTCGAATAGCCTGGCTGCCAGTGGCTCCTTCAATGACACAGGCTGCCGTTGACTTTCTCCGGGGCTCCTTTTCAGCCTCTGCAATTGGATGATTTGTTCTCTTAGTAACACATCATAAGATCTGCCATTTCAAAAAGGCTGCCATTATGTCGTAGGTGAAAATTTGCACCTGCACCCAGTTAACTTGTTAAAAGCGAGCCACCACGAGCTAACTGGAATCCAAAATTTACTGTTATTTCCCCGCTCCCAATAAAAATTTGCAGCAATAGCTAAATTGCAGCCACAGGAGGGGAAAGAAAAAGAAACCCCACCCATATATATAATAGGCTTCCTTACAGAGTGTAAATTATTCAGAATTATGATGTGTTATATTTGGCAAATTACTTCAGTCGACATTGAGGATGGAATCACAATCTATGTCTGGCTTGAAAGGTTTCACTTAAAAAAAAAACCCCACCGGGCTACACCCTTATCCTTTCTAGAGTCTTCAAGCAGTATTAGGATTTTCTGTCTGTCATTAAAAGTTCTGCTTTTAAAGAAAAATCCCTCTTGGGGAACATAATCCACGTGGACATCGTATGTTTTTCTAACAGAGAGACTGAGTGAGTTCATGATTGCTAAATTGTATTATTTTTGCCTGGTTTGTTTTGGTTTTTCAACTGTAGATTGTATTACATCTTCGTACGTGCCCCTGAAGCCTTTTGAAAAGAATTGTCAAAATATTACTGTGGAGGTAGAAGAGTTTGTTCCGGACATGACAAAATATTGTTACCCATTCACTGTTTACAAAAACCACCTGTATGTATATCCCTTGCAATTAAAATACGATAGCCAGAAAACATTTGCCAAGGTAAGGAGTGGAAACCTGTCCATGTGGGGGCTGAACTGGTCCCGCTGGTCTGCTCAGTGGGTTGACTCATGCCGAATGGTTATTCCTTTCAGGCGAGGAACATTGCTGTCTGTGTGGAGTTCCGGGATTCGGATGAAAGTGATGCTTCTGCGCTAAAGGTGTGTGTATTGTTTTTCTCACTGCCCTGGAGTGGATTCCGCCTCACAGTGGCCCCATGGAACAGAGTAAAACTGCCCCCCCCCCGGGGGGTTTCTCAGACTAGAACTCTTTTCAGGAGCAGACAGTCTCCTCTGAGGGAGCGGCTGGGCGATGGTTTCAAACTGCTGACCCTGTGATGACCAGCTCAATACGTAACCCGTTACATCTCCAGAGGGCCCTTTTCTTAGCAGGCTTTAGGAGCGGTCATTTGGGTGCTGGGCAGCCTCATCTTCACGTGTTTCAACCTGGAGGATAGGGTGTATTAGAGTGGCAAGTTAAGGGGTCCTGGTAAGCCAGTTTTGCAACAATCTGTGCTAACGGGAAACCTGGCGCTTTGAACTCGCCACAAGTCCCTCTCGTTGTCCTGAGGAGATCGCCAGTCTCACACCCTGTGGAGCAGTGCTTCCCTGTCCTCTAAGGTTGCCGTGAGCTGAAATAGACTCCATAGCAGTGAGTGTTTTTGTTGTTGTTTGTTTTGTTAATCAGTGACAAATCGAATACCATCTGTGTTTACTCCTACCTCATTAACTCTACTATAGGGTGAAGGGAAGTCAATTCTGAAGTGGGGCGGGAGCAGCGAGCGCTTGCAAAGTGGGTGGGCTTTCATGTGTCAGCGGCTTGCTGTGGCTTCGCTTGGATTTTTTTTTTTTTGCATGACTCTGATGCTCCAATCACAAGGTCATGTTCTTCTCTGCCCTGAGAATTTCGAATGGTACCATCAGGGGACTGTGAAGGCCTCTTTCCTTGCAATCTGAACAGAATGAAGGAAGCACAGCAGGACTGCGGGACGGGAGATGGGATGCCCTAAGGGGGCCTCTCAACTTGGATCCGTGGGCTCTGCAAAAGCATAATCCCAGAATGAGCTAAGCCCTTTATTCCGAAAGCCCTAGCACTTCACAGTGCCTGGGCATAGTCATTCTGTTTCTTTTCTTTCTTTCTTTTTCTTTTGGGGCCATTAGTTAAAAACCTCATGGAGCAGTCGGAGAACCTAGCCACTTCGAAGTGGCTACCTGACTCCCTCCTTTGCTGCTAATCTGACAAACCACCTAGGGAAAGAGGCACAAATGCTGCCCCCCACCCAACCCCCAAGAAGCCCTTTAATAGCCCTTACCTCTGAAAGATTTCTTTTTTCAATAGAGGTTTTTTTCCCCACAGCGAAACTGAAGTTAAATTATAGAATAGCTTCCCCTGGTGGCATAGTCTTTATGTGTCCGACGCATAACCACAAATAAGGTCAGCAGTTTGAAACCACCAGCTACTCCAGTAGGGACATATTAGGCTTTCTATCTTTGTGAAGAGTTATAGTCTCAAAAAAAAAAAAAAAGCGTTATAGTCTCAGAAACCCACAGGGGCAATTCTACCCTGTCTTGTGGGGTCACTCTGAGTCGGAATGGCCTCGCTGGCAGTGAGGGGTTGGTTTGGGGTTTTGGGGGTTTTTTTTGCCTCTGATTAGGTACAGTTTCTCAGGTTCGTCCTCCAGCTGGTTCTTTGCCTCCACGTGATAGATCCATTTGTATACTTCTGGATTCTCAGGTTCCCACTCAGCAGTTCCCGCAGGTTGCCTTCACAACCAGTTGAGTTGGATATGCACTCATCTGGAGTCTTGATTTCATGTCCCAGCTGGCCAAGAGGCTGGCTCTTGAAGGAACAGAGGAAGGCAATTAGTACTTTGGCATGCTGACTCCATTTTCCTCCTTGAGCTTATTTGGCCCATGCAAGTAAAAAACGTGCACTAGAGAGACAAGCGGCTCTTTCTATGCAACCCCAGAAAGCAGTAATGGCTGTTAGACTGGGGTAGGAGAGCTAATAATTCAACCAAACCCCACCCCCCCCCAACACACACACACACACACACACACACACACAAAATGTGGAGTGAAAAAAATAAAACAAAACAGTAAGCTGTCTGAAGCACTAAATAGACCTTCAATTTTTTTTCTTTCTTTTTAACCCCCGGCTAGAAATGTGGCTAAGGTACAAACAGATTGCCCTCAGCTACCAACCTAAAGGTTGGAAGTTTGAATCCCACCTAAGCAGTGCCACGGAAGAAAGGCCAGGCAACCTGTTTCTGTAAATATATGCGAACCCCATGGCCATCAGGTAGATGTCCACCTCAATGGAGCCTCGTGTTACAGTAGAGAAACGTTCTTGACTGTCATCTCCATGGAAGCAGATCACCAGCACGTTCGTCCAGAGTGCTGCTAACTGAGTTCAAACTGCCAAGCTTTAGGTTAATAGTTAAGCCCAACCATTCACATCACTTAAGGGACCCTCTGTAAAGATGACAGCCCAGAAAACCCTATGGAGCTATTCGATCAGATAATGTAGGGGCCCTTATGAGTTGGAGTCAGTGCTAAGGCAACTTAGTCTTCTAGCTGTTGTGTTGCTGTTGTTTCTAGCTCCTCCTGGTCCCCTGCGCAGTGAGCCCTCAGCCAGTGGGACTGGGGAGTCTGTCCCCTTTCATTTGGAGAAATGCAAATAGTGTGAAAGACGTCAGCTTGACATGACTGGCATCCGCTTTTTTTTACTTTCAACTGATTAGAAATGGTCAGCTTCTTTCCATCAACTAATTTGGAATTTTATGTCTTTGATGGCAATTGCCCGCCTTGAAGTCAAAAGCATCTCCACAGCTACCAAGTTAGACGTGATGGGGAGTGACAGCTGGAGTGACTGTGTGGATGATTCTGAATTTACGGGCTCCTGGTGAGAACCACTGGGGCTTAGCGCGGCCCCCTAGTAACTCACAGATGCCTCTTCAGTCTGTGTGTGGTGCTGGACCCTCGCGTCTCCAGACTTGTGCTCAGAGTGGTCTCTGTTTCCTTCGTTTGCAGTGTATTTATGGAAAACCTGCAGGATCTGTTTTCACCACAAACACATATGCTGTGGTCTCGCATCATAACCAAAATCCAGAGTTCTACGATGAGGTAACATATATATGTATATATATTCTGATTATTTGTGAAATGCTATGGTCACCATTCTTTTCCTCTTCCACATCCCTCCCATCATTTTATCTGCCCTTCAAATCCCTGACTATTTTGTTTTCTGAAAACAGAAAGTGTCCCATAAAATGAAACGGCCATTGCTTGCTAGGCAGCCAGCCTTTGGTCACAGTGGAAGACTTAGCTCTACATCTCAGGGACTCTAACTGGATGTAGCAGGGTACGAAACAAACACCTGGCGGAAACTAGAATTTGAGTGCTAGCTTTGACGATAGCTGACCCTGTGACCCGAACCAGTCACTTCCTCTTTCTGAGTCACCATTTTCCTCAGCATTGAAACCGGAAGTTCTGAAGGAGGGATTCTGAAGGCCGGTCAAGCTCTTTGCCGACACCCACAATGATTTTGTGTGACAAGAAACAGCTTTTCTGCAAGTGCAATGCTTCCAGAGAATTCCATCAGCTGAACTCAATCTCTCAGAGCCAAGTAGATTCAGGGGAGAGAGGTGGTCTCTAGTCTCTGTACCACCTGTCTTGAGTCCGGTGCCTTCTGCACTGATATCTGTACCTCTCTTTTCTTCCTGCTTCTCTATCATAGCAGCTCTCTGTACTTTTGTGTTTCCCTTGTCTCTGGCACAGCCTTTTCTCATCGAACTCTGGTTTATTCAAATCTGTAGGCAGTTTTCAATTGCCATGGGTTTCCATGGCACCTGACAGCACTGCCAGGCAGATGCCTCATTGGTTCTGCCGCTTGGTGCTCACGTCTCAATGCCTGGCTTTTCTGAAACCATTCCCCTGGCTGTCAGGATGCCCCAGGTCTACCTGCTGTCACCTGAAGGCTTTACACCCCAGCCTTAGGGCTCATTCATGTCTTTCTTCATCCCATACCTTCCTGGTTTTGGGGGAGCAAGTTTTGGTGTGGTGCCTTGTGTTTCTTCCACCCAGGGAGGGCATCGACCCATATTTATGCGCAGCACAACCGTAGATGCCCAGATGGCCTGGATGCTATGAATAGGCATGTTCTGTGGGGAATGTATACCTATGACAGAAGTTAGTTATAACCCCAAAGCCGTGCCTGGTATGCGTGATAATTGGGCCAGATGTCCATCACTGTGCGCTTTCATTTGTGCATCTCCTTAACCAACACTGGGAGAAAGAGGAGGCTTTCCACTGCTGTAAAGGGTCACACTCTTGGAAACTTGGGGAGTAATTCTACCCTGTCCTGTGGAATCATTATGAGACAGCCTTAACTCCATGGAGGTGAGTTTTGTTTTGTTTTTATAACCAAGACTGGTCACTGCAGAAATCTGAAGCATGTCGTCCATTATCTACATTGTTTTCAGGATGTGAAAGGACCACGCCTTTCTCTCTTTTTTTTTAAGGCTTTTTATTATGAATTGAGTGAAGATTTACAGAGCAGGTCAATTTTCCATTCAAAAATCCCTACAGACATTTTGTCTCCTAACATTCACTGTAATCCCCATAAGAGAACATCACTTATGTCCCTCTTGCTCCCTGTGTTTACCCTTTCCAGTTCTACCTTCTTTCTAAATCCTTCTTCCCCTCTGAACTTTGTCCTTAGGCAAATGCTGCCCCTTTGACCTCAAATGGCTGCTTATTCTAAAGAGTGTGCACCCCCTCTAGTATTATTGTTCCCCCTCATAGATTGGCCTATTGTTTGGCTGAAGATTGAGCCCAGGGGGTGAGTTCAACTGTAGACCTGAAGGATGATTAGGTTTGGGGGTTCCACCAATCTCTCCCACCAAGCAAACCTGGTCTCTTCCATGATTTTGAGTTCTGTCCTACATTTTTCTCCCACTCTGTCCAGGACCTTCTAATGTGATGCCTATCAGGGCAGTTGGGTGTGATGGTCAGGCACTATCTAGTTCTTTAGGTCTCAGCTTCATGGAGATTGAGGTTGGCATCATTCATGCTCCATTTAGTCTGTTGGATTATTTCTATTGTCTTCTATTTGTCTTTACCACATACCTTGCTTGGTTGCTCACAAGCATGATTGCTTGCCAGCTTTTAAGACTCCAGTCACTACTCACCAAAGTAGCATATAGAACATTGTCTTTGTGAACTGTGCTATGCAATTGACCTTGGTGTCCCCTGATACTATAGAACAAGCCTGTAGAGCATATGTGTGTATGTGTGCATGTGTTTGCACGTTACCTGTGCGTGCACAGGCATGTGCATTGCAGTCTGCAATTAGTCTTTTACAGGCTTTGAGCAGATATTCTAACATTCATTCGGATTCTGACTGGAAAATTACTTTGGATCTTTTAATATAGCATTGATCTTTTAAGATTAAATCAAATTCCTGTGTCCTGGTTACAATTTCTCTCTATTCAAGTGAAAAAATGTTCTTCTAGAAAAATGTATATCACCTATAATTTGAGGATACCATAATGCCACTGACTTTTTTAGCATGTCTATTTGTAAAAGATTAGTTTTTTGTGTGCAAAAAGGGAGTAACCACTTCAAATATAAAGTAGCCTTTCACGTTCAGTGCCCTCTGTAAAATAGGCTGGCATTCATTGACTCAGATTGTTTTCCAGTTTCCCTGGGCTGACGATGTGGTCTGGATCCACTCATAGAAAAACCTGCTGCAGGGTTGAGTCCTATAGAATAATCCCCTGGACCCTCCAAGCCAAATATAATAAAATACCTCGACCCTCACACCCCGAGAAAGTAGTATTGACCAATCAATTAGCATTTGACATGCTCTATTATCTGGCCTACCCTTTAGGACTTTGGGGGTGTGTGTACAAGTATCATGAAACTAAATGAAATAACTAGACAGTCCAGCTTGACACTGGAGCTCATACGCTGCTTCCTTTTGCTGTCATTTCAGATTAAGATTGAGCTTCCCATTCACCTTCATCAGAAGCATCATTTGCTTTTCACTTTCTATCATGTGAGTTGTGAAATTAACACAAAGGGAACCACCAAAAAGCAGGACACAGTCGAAACTCCAGGTACGTGTGCTCTTTAAATGTCTCATCCTACCCTGGTTTGCAGTGGGATAACTGCGGCTCCACCCTCTTGTCAACAAAGCTATAGCCCACTTCCCTTCTCACAACAGAATGCTATAAAGTCCCCTGTTAAAAGTTGAATTGCACTTTTACTTTATTATGAGCTCTCCCAAATGTGCCTGTGCACGTGTTCGTGGGGGTGCCAAGACTACTGTAGACAACAACAACAACAAATGGGATAGCTGCTGTGCGAAGGAGAAACAACACAATGGGATTTCTTCTATGTGATTTTTCGTAGCCCTGCAACTGGAATTTTCCAGTTGTGCTCACTGAGGAAAAAGGATGTGAGCGCAGAGCTAGGGGCATCTGTTAGCCTAAGGGACATTGAGGACTGGCTGGTTTTAATGACAAGAGGCAAGCTGTAACAAACCTGATTAGGTACATTCACCACCCCACGGAGCATGGCTTTATCAGCTTACTCCCTCCCTCCATTCCTCCCTCCCTCCCTCGCTGTGGTCCAGTTGATTCTGACTCCGAGCGACCTATGACGGGGTCGAACTGCCCCTGTGGGTTGCTGAGAATGTACAACTCCCTACAGGATTAGAAAGCCCCATCTTTCTGCAGAGGAGCATACTGGTGGTTTTGAACTGCTGACCTTGTGGTTAGCAGCTCAATGTGCAACCTACTTCACTACCAGGGCTCCTTAGGTTTTATCTTGGATTCCCAATTTTGGTCGACCACCTCTACTTTTGTACTATTGCCCATAACCCTGGGTCAAGCCACCCCCTGGGATTGGTCCAGAGACCACCAGGGGGCAGTAGCACCCACTTTGGGAAACACTGCTGTAGGTAAACCTTTGAAGGAACCATCCATGGGAGATCACCGGTGTCCCTGTGAACATGGCTTGTGATGTTTTGTAAGCATCAGCACGCCCTGGGATTCAGAGCCAGGTTCACCTGGCTCAGTCTTGAATTCGTGCATCCACTCTTGCCCATATTTATGATGTGCAAGACATTGTCTTAGGTGCTGTGGTGCATACAGAGTCATGGGAAACACCAGTCTGTGCCGTGAGTCTGCGACTGATGAGGGAAAAGAAGGCCCGCGGAAACAACTTGTATTACAGGATGGTGCCAGACAGGGCAGTGTTTCATTGTGTTGTCCATAGGGTGGCTATGAGTCAGAACCAATTCGATGGCCCCTAACAACTACAACAATACAGGCTAGGGCAGCAGTTCTCAACCTGTGGGCCGCGACCCCATTGGGGGTCGAACGACCCTTTCACAGGGGCCACTCAATTCATAACAGTAGCAAAATGACAGTGATGAAGTAGCAACAAAAATAATGTTATGGTTGGGGGTCACCACAACACGAGGAACTGTATGAAAGGGTCGAGGCATGAGGAAGGTTGAGAACCACTGCCTTAAAGGGTGGGTAGAGTTTGATAATGCAATAATGGTAGAAAGGTAGGGACTTCCAGGATGAAGTAACCACTAGAACAAAGACAGAGTGCTGGGGGTTATGTCCTCAACCAGACGCATGCTGTTGAGTCAGTGCTGACTCACAGTCACGTGGATAGAACAGAGTAAAATTGCCCCTCTGCGACTCGAAATCTTTTGGGACCCAGACTTCCATATCTTTCTCCAGTGAAGTGGCTGGTGAGTTTGAACTGCCAACCTTTCAGTGAGCAGCCAAGCACTTAACCCCTATGCCACCAGATCTAAGTACAGGGAACATCCAAGAGTTAAATACATACAGCTGGAACCCAGGGTGCTTGAAACAGGCATCCTGGGACATCAGGTTGAAAAAGAGGAGTTGGATTGTGCAAGACCTTGAATGTCAGGCTGGATGTGATTGGTTTCTGTTAGCAATAAGGAAACTATTAAAAGGTTACAAACACCAGTAAGAGCTGCTTTGAAGGAAATTCAATCAGGCAACACAGATAATGAGGAAAGAACACTGGAGCAAGAAAAGACTGATGGAGGAAACATCGGTTAGGGATCTGTATCAAGGGTCGAGGAAAGAAAGGCACACATCATGGCAGCAGCCGAGCACAGAAACTTGATGAACCTAGAAAAGGCGATGGTCCGTTAGAGAGTTGATTCATTTTGCACGGATGTTTCAAAACTTGATGATTGGCAAAAAAGGGGTTTCTGTTGCCAGTGGCAGGATGAGAGGTTTGGGGCTGATCTTGCGTGGGAGGCCCCAGGGAGACATCTGAGTGACAATATGTAGACGACACCGTGCTTGGATGTTAGGGATTTCCCTCTCTGAGTAGTTGGAATAGTGGTCCTATTCTGTGTCCCATAGAAATACAGGTTCGTTTAGGGCAGAGAATTGGAGGAAAAGCCACCAAACCATGAGTGCTCATGACAATACATCTCCTGTGAGATTTATTATGGGTGGTCTGGTCCCAAGGCTAGACAGAAGTGGGCAAGATGCTCTGGAGTATGGGACAGCGACTCTGTGTGCCACCCACCACTGCCCTGGCCAAGGTGTGCTTTCACATCTTTGAGCCAGATGTTGTGCTTGCTCTTGGAATCCTTTACAGCTTCCATGGGCTCTGGGTGAGTTTTCATTAAGCGGCCCACTAGACCATGCTCTGATGTGTTCACAGTGCAAAAAATAGTTCCACCACCATTCCTTAGAGCAGCGGTTCACAACCTGGGGGTTGCATGACCTTTTACAAGGGCTGCCCGATTCATAGCACTAGCAAAATGACAGTGATGAAGTAGTAACGAAAAGAATTGTATGGTTTGGGGTGGTGGGTGTCAGCACAACATGAGGAACTGTATTAAAGGGTCTCAGCATCAGGAAGGTTGGGAACCAGTGCTGTAGAGGAAGAAAGTTTACTAGTGATTACCAAGGATGAGGAGAAAGGGAAATGAGAAGTGGGAAGCGACTTAACAGACATGGGTTTTATTTAAGTGTGTGTGTGTGTGTGTGTGTGTGTGTAATGAATAAGTTCTGGAATTCGATGGTAATGGGTATGCAACTCTTGACCATATGAAAAGCTCCTCATGTAAACTTGAAATCGATGAATTGTATTGGTGTATGTGATTCATATCTTCTGTAAATAAAAAATAAAATAAAAACCTGTATGGAGGAAAACATGTCCTAAGGATTAAGAAATCTTTTTTCCTTTCATTTTCCTATTTTCTGGGCAGGAAATTCTTTTTCTCATTTGTTAGCATTTCCTTTTCACTGCTCTGATGGCGTCCTTTTGAATGGTTCTGCTAATGCTACTTCCCTGGTCTTTTTTTAAATTATTTTAAATCAACGCCAATGTCTGGGTAAACCATTTCTGGCATCTCGTTAGTAAAGATACCTTTCAGGCATGGGTCAGTTTGCATCTGAGAAATCCATTTAGTCTTATGAGTGAGCCCAAAATTTTAGTCTTCTTTTAAGAATTTAAACACTTGCCAAATAAAACACACGAAGGAAAACATTCTAACCAGATTTATGTTGACTTCTGTGTTCACAATATAAGCACATGCCACTCACGTGTGTGCACACACATTCTCGTGCATGCATACTCTCCTGTATGCTCTTGTAAACGTGCACATGCGACCCCCCACACACAAGAAGAATCAGAGAGCAGTAACTACAAAAAATGTTCCCAGCCAACACCCTCTCTCTCAGACACCAGAACTCTGTGTAGAGCAGGCTTTTTTACAGCTGAGTTATAAACAGTTGTAACCCAGGATATTGACTACAACACAATTATGACACCACTCAACTTGAGCAACATGGCCAGTTGTCCAGGAGGAAGCCGAGAGGCTCTGGGGGGAAAACTTGCAGTGGGTTCAAGTCATAAATACAATGTTCCTGCCTCCATTCTTGTATTCGCCTCTTTCCTTGATAATCCAGAAACCTGTTGCCCCCACCAAAGTATTAGTGGGTCAATCTGGAATGGAACCTTGACTCAGTTTCTCCGTTGTTCATCTCTCCGTTTCCTGATGCCATAATAGGAAATTCAGGAACGTAGTAGTTGCTATCTGAGGTCATTTCTGAGACAGATATGCGACACGCTGCTCCCTGAATATAAAGATGCACGAGAGAGAGCTGAACTTGAAACAAATTGATATATCACCTTCAAAGTGTAAAGTTAATGCTGTTCATGCCCTTTTAAAGTGTTCTCATATACTGATCTCACATTGGGCTCTAATGGGATAACTAACTGTGCATTGTTGTCCCCATTTTTATGTTCAAGGAAATAAAGTGAGTGCTGTCTGAGTCGCCAGGCTGGGATTGGAAGCAGTACAAATCCTCCTCCTTTCCCTAACACCTGAACTCTCCCACATCCCGAACCCTGGAAATCTCACTAGTGTGCCCTGCTCCACTACCAATCAGACGCTTGTGGAGCTAATTGCCTCCCTGTCTCCTTTGATTCTTGTCTTGGCAGTGGGGTTTGCCTGGGTGCCTTTGCTGAAGGATGGAAGGATCATCACATTTGAGCAGCAGCTGCCAGTTTCTGCCAATCTTCCCCCAGGCTACTTGCTTCTGAATGATGCTGACTCACGAAGGGTAGGGAAATACTACATTCAATGTTGCAGAATGGAATTCTGTTGGTTGTGTTGGTCTGTGGAGATGTTGTGTGTCATCGAGTTGATTCCGACTTGTGGTGATCCTGTAGGACAGGGGCGTCAAACTCAATGAAAACGCGGGCCATTTGGCGCAACAGGCAAGATTCACGCGGGCCACATCACATTTACAAATGTTGTTAAATTTATATTTTGAAGTGAGGATTCAGGAATATGGATAGGATCATTAAAACAGTATAGAATTGCTTTTATTTAAACATTTATTTTATTTAATGTATTTATAAAACTAAAATTATTTTCTTTTACCTGAAACTTGCCGGCGCTTTCCTCCTACTAGTTTTCACTGACCTCTTTTGTTGTGACCAGAAAATATAACAAAGTAACTAATCAAAAACACAAAATGTTGGACAGCTGACAAACGTGATGCACAATCGTAATGGCTTCTCCCTAAAAATGTGAACTAGCGCTGCCGCTAGGTAGGATTCCTAACAGCACAACCCAGAGTGCTCTTTTTAACCTTTTCGCTATTGGGATCTGTTTACACTATGTGACACTGAGAGTGGCAGACAGATCGCTCCCAAACGACACCAGAACTGAGTCAGCATATTTATACACGTGCCCAGGCCCCCGGGAAAGGCACTGGGACAGGTGTATACTTGTCTTCAGTAGTTATAGGGTTAACGAGGGAATTGTGTGCACAATATTTATTGCCTCAATCTCCCCTAAGCACTGTTTTCTTCATAACATTTTTTTCTAATTTCATTTTATTTCAGAGCATAGCAGGCCACAAAAAATTATCCATGAAGCCCGTGGGCCGCCAGTTTGACAGCCCTGCTCTAGGACAAAGTAGAACTGCTGCCCCATAGAGCTGAACGGGAGCAGCTCCCAGGGCTTTGCTCCCTCGGAGCACCTGGTGGGTTTGCGCCACGAGCCTAGTGGTTCTCCGCCTTCCCAATGCCGCAACCCTTTCATACAGTTCCTCATGTTGTGGTGACCCCCCAACCATAACATTATTTTTGTTGCTACTTCATCACTGTCATTTTGCTACTGTCATTTGACCTTCAAAGGGGTTGCGGCCCACAGGTTGAGAACCACTGCTAGCCTTTCAGGTAGAAGCCAAGCGCTTCACCATTGTGCCCCC
>NW_022111327.1:14875417-14904256 GCF_000313985.2 Echinops telfairi | reverse complement strand
CGGCTTCTTCCATTACGGATCCCTCGCAGCCATCTAGTTGAGTCCAACTCATAGCGACCTGATAGGACAGAGTAGATCTGCTCCTTAAGGGTTTCTGCGACTTAATCTTGTCGGAGCAGACAGCCTCAGAGCAGTGGGTGCCTTTGAATTCACCCGCAGCATCACCCGGGCTCCTTTCCATTGGGGATAATGCCACTGAAAGTGTGGTCCACACGAAGAGGATGTTAAGAAAATATCAGAAAAAGTTCAAAACACTCTATGTGAAATTTAACCTGTCGGTTCTAAGATTTTTTTAAAAAATCAGGGCTCAGATTATTTATGGTTGTCTTGCATTCACTTATTGGTGAATTGATTTTACTTATAATTTATAAAAGTCTCACTAGGCTAAGGATTGGAGCTTTAAAATGGTTTTAGGAGATGCTCTGAATGTGAGTTATTGTCTCCAATAATATCCTTCATGTGAAACTAGCGTATTTATTTCCGGGGTGCGGGGAAGCTGAGATGTATATAGGTGTTATATGATATGATGTGTATGTATCCATTACTTTCTTATAGACATGCATGCCTCTGTCTTCTGTTCACAGCAATCCAACGTGGAGATTAAGTGGGTAGATGGCGCAAAGCCTTTGTTAAAGGTTAAAAGCCACTTAGAGTCTACCATTTACACTCAAGTAAGTTGGATTCTCTGAATGGGTCAACCTTAGGAACTCCAAGTGCAACTGACATGGGTCCATTCCAACTCAGAACAACCTTTTAGGACATGGTAGAACTATCCCTGTAGGCTCTGAGACTGCATTCCAGAAATTGTGTAGAAAATCTCATTTTTCTGCTGTAGAGCGATGTGCTTTTGAACTGGTGGCCTTGTAGTTAGCAGCTCAACACATAACCACTATGCCACCACTCAAGTCTGTTCTTGATTAAAGTACGTAGACTGTATTTGATTCCTACAGCCTTAGAGGAGTTGTGACCTCTACTTGCCCACATCCAAATCCTGAATCATTGTGTCGATTCCAACACACCGTGAACCTGTAGAACAGAGTACAACTGCTTCTTCGGGTTTCCCAGACTGTGAATCTCTCTACAAGCTCAAACAGCCTCATCTTTCTCCCGAGGAGCCAGTGGCGGATTTGAACTGCCCACCTTGTATTCTTCTCAAATCATGGAAGTCAGAGGGAGGGGGGGAAATGAGAAGCTGATACCAAGGGCTCAAGTAGAAAGAAAATGTCTTGAAGATGATGAGGGCAACAAAGGTATGAATGCGCTTGCCACAATGGATGGATGGATTGATAAGAGTTGTACAAGCCCCCAATAAAATGATTTTAAGAAAATCACAAAAGTCTTCTAAATGACCAATTTAGAGATGGACGAAGCCGAGGCTCGAACAGGTTCGGTGACTCACCCAGGGTCCCACAGATAAATCATCTGAGGGAACCAGGGCAAATCCCGACTTCATTGTTGCCATTCCTGTGGATGGAGAGGCTGTATAGGACACTTGATGTCCCCAGGGAGCAGCTGTGGCCTAATTGCACACCAAGAGCCTGAGTCCCTGGACCTGTCCCTCATTCCCCGTTGCTGCTTTGTTTTCCCCTGCCCTTCCGATGCTCCTGCTTGCTCATTTCATTCACATACAGAAGCAGCCCAACTTCATCGAAGGCGTTAGGCAAATAAAATGAATTAAATGCCCGTTTGATTTCTTAGGCATCAAGTGTAGCCTACCTGGAGTGCTTAGGTCCATGCCAAATCCACCTGGGATTGCTGCTTTAAAATGTGGGTCCACTGGTAGCTGCCAGTGCTGAGTCTGGGCCTTGGAAAACGCGGAGAAAGAGGCTTGCCAGCTGTGGGAGGAGGGGGAAGGTAGAGAGCCTGAGTTCCGAGGTGATGAATCAAATGTGCCATGGCTGTTTCCATCTGTGTTCCAGGACCTGCATGTACACAAGTTCTTCCATCACTGCCAACTGATGCAGTCCGGTTCGAAGGAAGTGCCAGGGGAGCTCATTAAATATTTAAAGGTAAATGAGCAGCAGCTTTCGGGAAAAGGTTTGCTTTTCATGGGTTTCTGTTGCCACGTTTTTGAGGGCGGGGGCAGGGGGAGAAACGAAAATCAACCACATACTTGAAAATCCGCCTGCCTGTGTGTCCTCCAGAGAGCAGTTTGGATCGTGTACTTTTTCCATCGGGCAGCTGTGTAGAAGCAGACGGCAGAGTGGCCGTATTAGGACGAAAATGTGTGCGAGCCAGACGTCCACCTCATGTTTTTACACTTCTCATAAAAATGCTTTTATTTTGGTTCCAGAAATGGATTTTCCCAGCCTTTTCTCTTCCTGCTGACTGCCCGTAACAGTGGTGGGGAAAGGGCCGGGAGAGACCAGTTCCCTTTTACTGGTGATACAATGTGAAATGGTCCTGGACCATGAGTGAAAGATTGTCAAACGTTGAAGATAAACAGACATGTTTCCTGCCTGTTGCATCAGGGAGAGTAATAAGGAATACCGTATTTTATCAAGTGTACCCGCAGTTCGAGCCCTCCAGCTGCTCCTCAGGAGAAAGAAGAGGCTTTCTGTTCCCATAAAGAGTTATCCACAGGGGCAGTCAATGACTGCGAATTGACTTGATGACAGTGAACTCTTTGGTTAAGAGACTTTAAGGAGCTCCTGGTGGCACAGTGGTTAAGTGGTCAGTGGTTCAAACCCACCAGTCACTGCAGAAGAAAGGTGGGATGTTGTCTTCCTTAAAGATTATAGCCTCAGAAATTCCATGGGGCAGCTTTACCTTGTCTTGCAGGGTCACTGAGTCAGATGGTGCAGTAGGTTGCATGCCGGGCTGCTGACTGCAACGTCAGCAGTTCAAAACCGCCTGCTTGTTCTATGGGAGAAAGATGAGGCTTTCTATGGCAGTGGGGATTTTTTTATGAGTCAGAATTGACACAGAATCTCAAACAAAAAATCCAACCTCACATAGCAACCTAATAGGATAGAATACAACTATACAACTGCCCCTGTGGGTTTATTTTCTTTTCTTTTTTTTTAAAGCAAAAGTGAAGAAATTTATTGGAGCCCATATGGGAAACCCTAGAGGGGCCCAACATACCCTACTGTGTAGGCATGCCCAGCAAAGGGTCACACCATTCACTGTACCCCCATGTCCCAGAGGGAGTCCCCTTGAGCCAAGCCCCAAAGCCCCAGGACTGGCTCGGGGTGGGGAACCCCTATGGGTTTCTAAGGGTGAAAAATCTTGATGGGAGAAGAAAGCCTCATCTGTCTCTCTCAGAGCAATTTATAGAGTTGAACCGCTGGTCTTGTGATTTAGCAACTCACTGCATAACCCACTATGCCACCAGAACTCCTATAGGGAATCTAAGACTAATCGTATTCCCTCTGTGCCAAGACTGAAAAAGCCCTGGTGGCACAGGTTACGCAGTGGGCAGCAATACTCAAGGACAGCTATTTGAAACCAACCAGCCACTCCTGGGGAGAAAGAGAGGCTTTACTCCTGGAAAGAGTTAGAGTCCTGGAAACCCACAGGGGCAGTTCTCCCCTGTCCTCCAGGGTCGCTATGAGTCCGTGTCAACTTGATGGCAGTGAGTGCCAGTACTGAAATGCATATCGGAGCACCTCGCTGATCGAGGCTCTCTTCTATGCCCTTTGTAGCTTAGCCATGGCAAGTTTGAGGAATTCAGAGTTTGAATGAAGCCTCTCCGGCATTTTCCTTCAAACCCACGCTATTACTGGTTCAGTTGCCCCCGCCCCCGAGAAAAGTTGTCTAGCCTGAGACAAAATGTCTATGTGCTGACATCATAAACTGAGTTTCTCTCCCCAGATCTGCCACTCATTAGCTCTTAAATTGATCCTGGCCCTGTTAATTCCTTTTCTTTTTTTCCCTTCTCTCAAATGACTGTATCAACACGTAACCATCTTACAGGGTGGTTGTGTGGATCCCTGGAGGCATAGCGGGTTACCCATTGGCCTGCTTGCTACAAAGTCAGCAGTTCGAAAGCAATAGCCACTCCATGGGAGCCACATGAGGTTTTCTAATCCTGTAAAGATGAACAACCTTGCAAACCCACCAGGGCAATTCTTCCATGTCCCCTAGTTCACTATACACTGGAATCGACGTATTGGCAGTACGTTTTTGGTAGGGTGGTTGTGAGGATCAAAGACAGGGTATCCTCCATGTTGTCATCATCCATTCATTCAAGTCGTTTTTATTGAGTATCTCCTATGGGCCAAGCCATGTTCTAAGCACGGGGGACATCCTGGAGGAGAGGGCCATCCAACGCCCTCCTGTCGAGGATCTTACTTTTCTTGTGAGAGCAGATGAACAGTACCCAGATAGAGGACTAACTGTGATAGGTTCCAAACCCAAACCTAACCATTGCCATGGATTTGATTCCAACTCACTACAGGAACCCCATAGAGGGTTGCCGAGACTGTCCATCTTCATCGGAGCGGAGACTCTCATCTTTCTCCCTCGGGTTTGAATTGCTGACCGTGGAGTTAGCAACCTGGTGCCCCACCTCCAGTGTCACTGGCGCTCTTTAAAGATGACAGGACAGGAGATACATAATGTGATGAAGGAAAAGCCGACTTAGAATAGAGCTGAGAGGGGTCTCTGATTCAATAAAGAAAGCCCTTTCTGATAAAGTGATTGAGTAGAGACATTTACAGAGAATAAGCCTAATTTCTAGGGGGAAGAGTGAGGATGACCAAACCGAAAAACCAAACTCACCGCCACAGAGTCAATGTCAACTCCTAGTGACCCTTTAGGACAAAATAGAACTGCCCCCGTGACGTTCTGCGACTGGCATTCTTGACAGGAATAGAAAGCCCTGCCTTTCTCCCTGCCGACCTGGAGGGATGCAGCCCAAACCCTTAACCACTACCCTCCCCACCCAGCACTCCTGAAGAATGACAAGTACCATCAGTTCAAAGATCCCAAGAAGCTTGTCTAGTGTGTTCAAGGAAAATCAAGGAGTTCCAGGATGCGGGAGCTACGAGTGGTAGGCTGCTATGTTGGAGAGTTAGTTGGGAGGCGTCGGATAGGCCATGGTGGGGAGTTTGGATGGTCCTCCCTGTCAAATGGAAGGCCCACAGAGCTTTGAGCAGAGGAATGACATGAGACTTTGGTTTTTAAAATGATCCGGAAATGTACAGCTTGGAGGCAAGGGTGAGAGCCGGGAGTCAGTCAAGAAATAGCGGGGATGATTCTTAATTCCCATCGCTGCTGTGGGGTGCCGTCAAGTTGATTTTGACTCCAAAGTGACCCCATGTGACAGCAGAGGTGCCCCATAGGGCTTTCTAGGCTGTAATCTTTACAGGAACAGGTAGCCAGGCTTTTCTTCCTAGGAGCCACGGATTAGGAGCCCAGCACTTCATCATAGTGCCACCAGGACTCCTTGAATGGCTGGTAATAAGCTTAATATCTTTTCCCAGGCGATGTCTAGGAGACTTGAGCTGTAGGTCTGAATATTTTTTCTATGAACTTCATTGACTTTTACCTCCGATGAGAATGCTTTGTAAAAGTTGTAACAGAATACGAAGGAGTAAGAACATCTTTTTGATATACTGGTATTAAACTGGGAAAACAAGTACTCAGAGTTTTGATATTTTGCATTTTTTAAGAGCACGGAATTTCTGAGAGTCAAATGACCTGTGCTTGCCCTCTAGTGGCAGAGAGTGAAATGCCATAACAGTTCTAGAAATAGCCAAGCTTTTGAGGGCCCAAAGGAGTCCTGATGGCGAGCTCGGAGATAAGTATTAGACTGTTATCCTTCTGGTTGGTGCTTCAAGCCCACCAGCTGCTCCATGAGAGAAAGATGAGGCTGTGTGCTCCTGTAAAAATTGACAGCCTCTAAAACCTACGGAGCAAGTCTCACTCTGTTTTATAGGATCACTGTGCATCAGTAGTGACTCCATGGCAGCGAGTTTGATTGTTTTGGGTGTGTGGACTTAGTGCTGTGAGAGATGCTAGAGATCGGTGAAGCTCAGATGTGACTTGCTTGTGATCATTCAGCTGGTTAATAGAGAGCTGAACTGAGCCTGCGACATGTCTCTGGACCTCTAGTCCGGTGCCCATTCTACCAAAACCTTGTTCTCTCTTAGCTCTTGGATGCTTCTCAGACTGGGGGCCTTGTATCCCCTGGGATACATGGTACCACAAGCCATAGGATATACTTGATGTATCTTCCCTCAACCAAGGGTTCATCAAGTTTGATGCATCGTAGAACTACCGGGGGTGGGGGGGTGGGGGCGGGGTGGTTAAGAACGGACTACATGCTCAGACTATATACCAATTTACATAGGTGATGCCATAATATAGCCGAGTTGAAGAACCATTGTCTTCCACCAGTAGGACTTTCTGTGCTCTTCAGAGTGATAGCCAGAAGCCCCCTGCTGCTGATGGAGTCCTATGATGTGGTTAATACCGCTGAGGAACCGTGCCTGTCAATGGCTTCCATTTGAAGGCGTTAAACTTTCGTTACCCGCACATGGCGATCAACTCTCCTCTTAGACAGCTTAGCCCTTTACCATCACTATTGCAGGAGAGGATAAGGGAGTCGTTGCTCTCTGAAGACAAACATAGATCCAGGGCAGACGACAAACTGCGCCTGCATTTCCAACTGCAAACAAGAGGCTGCAAAGACAGTGCGAGCATGGTGCTGGGTGTGTCGCTTTGATTTTCGTCCATCAATTCCATTCATTGGACACTGATTTGTGGAGTCCTTCTGTTTTTACTATTTTCTTAGCTGCTTGAGGAAAAGAATACCTTAGGGTTATGGTTTCTAGGGGTCTTACAACCCAATTGGAGACGCAGGACATGCATTCATTTGATGGGCATATAAGAACCCCCCGAACAACATTCCAAAGCCGGGGGTGCTTAAGGGCCAAAGGTAGGATAGAGACTCAAGGCGAAGGTCCTGGTGACTGTAGCGTAGAAAAGTCCTGTCCTCAGTTGATGTGTTGGTTCCTTATTTTATTCATTTAATCAGTCATTCACCAAGGATTCGTTGTGAGCACCTCCTGTAGGTGAGTCATTTGTTCTGGGTACAGGGAATATAACGGGAAGTTTTGAGTCAACGCCTTTTCTCTAGTTGTCAAGAGAGAGTAGACCAACAAGGAATGTCCGAAAGAGCTGAGTGCTGTGAAGAAACTGACAAACATCGTAATTGGGCTTTTTCATCCTTCCCGGAGTGCATTCTAGATAGATGTGTCAAAGAAGGTTTGTCTGAGGAGAAGTCGCTCCAAGCTAAAAAGAAACTCGCAGCCCCAGTGATCAAGCTGTGCACAAGACGAACAGTACTGAAACCGGTACACACACCCTAGCAATGGTAATGGACACACATGTTGGAAGGGCTGAACAGACTATTAAGCTAGAACATAGTGCCGGAGTGGTGGTAGCAGGAGATGAGTTTGAGGAGGCAGGTAGGGTCATATAGTCATGGGAAGCACTCAGTGGCGGTGGTGGTGGTTTGGTTTGGTTTGGTTTGGTTTGGTTTACTTTTGAACAAGGGGGAAATGGCATTCTCTGCTTTGCATATGCAAAAGCTGCTGCGTTCTAGAATAAACTAGTGCAGTACTGTTGGCTGGGAGGACGGTTCTGTGTGGCATGCCCATTCCTCTTGTCCACCTGGCATTCTCCTACTTAGCCTCTCCTCCTTCTCCTCCCCCAAGCCTTATCCCACATCCACTACTCACTGGCAGAATTAGTTGGTTCTTCCATAGTAAATTGTGTAGCTAGCATGATGGTCTCTTTTCCTGAGGTTGGGTTTGACTCCCTATCTTTTTCCTTTTCAAATTGTGAAGGGGCAATGTCTTTTTGACGTGCTTGACACATTGGCAATTAATTCAGCACAACATTGTTAGGTGGGTGACTGATTTCCTGAGAAGGAAGGGGGAATTTGAACTTGACTTGGAAGGGAGGTTGGGAGTTGGCTTAACCATGAACAAAGGCACACATGGAGGAATGCCTTGTATTGAAGGAACAGTGAAGACACTAGTTTGGCTTTGTGAAGAAGAATGTAGAGGTTAAGGCTAAATAGGTTGAGTATGTCTTCAATAATATGGACTTAATACACTCTGTTGGTCAGAGTTTCTTAATCTTAGCACAATTAACACTGGGCAACCTGGTGGGATGTTTAGAAGCATCCCAGCAGCTGTGTGCCCCCTTCCACCATTTTGATAACCAAAAATGTCTCCAAGAATGGGATGGGGGGTGAGATAGTTTATTGTGCCAGCCTGGCTGATAAACGCAGGTGGGATTGACTGAAGGGCAGAGAGATAAATGGCTTGGTGAGCCTTGCCTTTCTTGACTCTCGCTCTGTGATCATCGGACCAGTGTGCGGCTGCCTTGCTTGTTCTGTGCCTCAGTTTAAAGGCTACACTGCCTGTGGGACGCCTAGCCTGTGGACTGTGTCCCTGTAAGCTGAGGTCCCTTTAAGGCTTCTCTGGAGCTGGGGACTGGCGGTTGGTGACCTGCCTTGTGATTGGCTGCTGTGCTGACATAGCCTAGCTCTCTCTACAAATAGAGGAAGATCTGGCATCAGACAGAGACTTGAAGGACTGCTAGTCTCTCAACTTTCTCTCACGGACGTGAGTTGCACTGAGCCATTTGTAGTGCTTTCTAATTTAACTGTTTATTTCTTGTATTGTATATTTATCTGTATATGATTTAACATTTCATTTCTCGTTATATATCTAATTATCTTTATAAATAAATATATTATATTATCAGGAATTTGGTTTTATCTCTCTAGAGAACCCTGTCTAACACAGGGGGCAAAACTCACCCCCTCCCCAAGTCAAGAACCATTGCCATAGATCATTGGGACAGCAAACCATCTTGGCAGGAGTTGCTCTGATGTAGCCAGGATGTCAGGAAGATGCATGTGGACATGAGAAGTGCTGTATGGGAAGCAAAAAGAACCTGTACAGAGAGAACTCTCCTGGAACTCTATTTTGATTATAGATTAGAGGACCCTGAAAAGATGTGATGGCAGGAGGGAAGGGAGGGAGGGAGGGAGGGGCAAGAGGAAGGGGATGTTCCAAGGTAGACAGTTCCTTGAGCTAGGTGTCTAGCCCTTGTATCCCATTGCAGAGAAGCTGCACAGAAATCACTGTTGGGCTGATGAGTACAGATAGGATGGGGTCCTGGGAGTGGCTGCAATAAAGATGGGGCAATAGTCTGAAAGATTGTCCAAAGTAATGTAGGAACGGCTGAAGGGCAAGATTTGGTTGGTTGGCTGACTGATTAGTTGAATAGGTGAGAAGGAAAGAAAAGAGAGGCCTGTTTGAATCTTTTTCTATCTTTAGCATGTCTACGTACTTTCAGATATATGAACACACGTCTCCTTTTTGATGATAATCATGCACCTATCAGTACCCTGGGTGGCATACTGGTTACATGTTGAACTATTAACCATAAGGTCAACAGTTTGAAACCATCAGCAGGTTCCACTGGAGAAAAGACAAGGCTTTCTACTCCCGTCAGGAGTCAAGGAAACTCACAGGGGCAGTTCTACCCTGTCCTTTAAGGTCGCTATGTGTCAGCACTGACTTGATGGCAGTGAGTGGGGTTTTGGATCGGGAGAGACAGAGTTTACATTTTGAAACAATGCATTATGAGGATTTGAGAAGGAAGAGCTGCCTCCATTCTGTAGATGACATCACCAAATTCACTGATGGCCCACATCCCTTCTGGAAAACACACTGACTGCTGGGGGTCAGTCGGCTAGTCTCTGCTGTTTCCACCTGTCTACTCCTTCTGCCCCAGGGAATTTTTGTATCGACCCTAAGTTCCTGGCCTATGAGTGTCTGATTTGGGGACAACTCCTCTGAGGGGGCTTCCATGATTTTTTCCCCAAACTATTTTCCCATGAACTTGAGAAGCCTTCCTCCCCTACTTGCCCTTTAAAGTTACGTATATTTTCCCTCACTTTGAAAACACTGAACCAATTCCTTCTTGCAGCAATTTCTTCGTCACAATCACCTTCACTTGCTGCCCATGCAGCTTTTCAATCATTGAAAACACTGTGAGCCGTTTCCTGCACAAATACAAGGCTAACTAAGGACTTATTGCACCTGTTCTGACTTAAACATAAAGTTAACATAAAGATCGGCTTAGGAACCCATTTGGTCATTCATAACCTTGCACTCTAAAACCTGTTTTATCCCCGTTGTATTTGTTATCTCCGGTAGAGTATTTAAGTAAATAGAAAAGAAACTGATAAATCTGAGGCAGAGAGGTGTGGATAAGTATTGAATGAAACTAGGTCCCCTGTCCCATCAAACTCACATCTCATTGAGGGTATATTCTAATGAATATATTTTCCATTACTTAATTTTTGGTTCTGTTTCACATTTGCAAATGATCATATTTCTGTTTGTTTTCATAACTAATACTGACTTATTTTAGTGTTTGCATGCCATGGAGACCCGAGTCATGATACAGTTTCTACCTGTAATTCTTATGCAACTCTTCCGAGTTCTCACAAACATGACCCAGGAAGATGATGTTCCCATCAACTGCACCATGTGAGTTCAGTGTTATTGCACAGAAGCAAAGTGGATTTTCTTATGAGTTTTCTCCTTTTTAAGTAGACATTGACCTTCCAAAAGATAAGCACAAAGTTAGAAATTAAATTTCCGCTTTCTCTTGGTTCTTTGATGCTACTCAGACCTGAGGTTCCTTGCAGCCCCTGAGACAGATGGTACCACAAGCCATAGGATGGACTTAATGCATTTTTTTTCAACCAAGGGTTCCCAAAAGTTTGCTACATAGGTAAGGTGACCAGATTTTCACATCGGTAAAGCGGGACAAAAGCGGGGCACCATTGATAAAACTCATATCCTGGCGAAATAGCCACATGGCAGCTGAAAACCGTATACCCTAGCTTGTCGTGCATTCTTTCAAAAAATCGGGACTTTTTAAAAACGCCGCAGGACGCGGGAAAAATTGTTAAAAATCGGGACTGTCCCGCCAGAAGCGGGAAGTCTGGTCACCTTATACATAGGGCAATCACCAGGGGAGTTTTTTTAAAAAAATGACTATATGCCCAGACTATTTTATACCAATTAATTTAGAATCTTTGGGGGTGGAACTTGGTGCATTGGCTTGTCCCCCCCCCCACCGAGTTTCCCAGATGATTCCATAATGCAACTGATTTGACCTTAGACCAGTGACAGCCAGTAGACCTTTCTGTGCTGTTCGTGTGATAGCCACGAGACCCTTGCTGCCGATGGAGTACTTGTAATGTGGTTAATGCAGGCGAGGGACCCGCTTTTTCATTGGCTTCCAGGCCAGAACCTAACCCCTAACTGCACACGGTTTGGTTTTCTAGCCTGTTAGGGGTAGTCTGGTTGGAAAAAAAAAAAGGGTTAGTCTAGTTCGGGGGTCAGCAAACGTTTGAGACAGAAGAGTCAACTCTGTCCCTCACCATAATGTAAAAATTATTCGAGAGCCATAAAAGCTATTTTTACCAACCCACGAAATCACCATTATGTGAATAGTGTCTTTAACATTTTTTCAATTCGCCTTGAGCTACATGTATGTACTGAAAGAGACACCTACCACTTGAGAGCCACAGTTGAGGTCTCCCACCTGCACGAGTTCTTTGGCTCTCTGAGTGTGGCTCTCAGCAGAGCCGCACCAGTATCACCCAGTACTTTTATTATCTGTGAGCCCTAGTGGTGTCGTGGGTGACGTGGTGGACTGCTAACCACAAGGTCGGCAATTCAAAACCACCAGCTGCTTTGAGGGAGGAAGACGAGGCTTTCTGGTCCCGTAAAGAGTTACTGTCTTGGAAACTCACAGGGCAGTCCAACCATACCCACAAGGGTCTCCATGAGTCAGAATCGACTCGCTGGACGTGAGTTTTTATTAACTTTGGGCAACCTATTAACAATTTTAAGCAGGCCTACAAAATCAGACACTCTGGGTGTGGGGACTAGCAAGCTAGAGGATTGTGGTGCCTTCTGGAAGATTGTGGTAGCCGATCACCTTTGAGAACCATTGCTTAGTCTCTTAGCTTTAAGACAGTCTATGACTTTTACATTTGCCTCCAAATTTAGTTCATCTCATGATACCTGTAAGTTCTTTCCCTTCCCCTCTGCCCCCGGCCCCCATCTGGTGGCATGCTTTTCCGTTTCTTGCTATTCATTTCCTTCTTTTCTCACCAGAGGGGATTGCCCTACTTCCTTGACTCAAAGTCTTTTAGCGCCTAGTAGCTGCGAACATACTCGCAGTGTACACAGAGATCTTCAAAGGAGGTGAACCATCTGGGTGGCCAAATTCAGGTACCCCTTTGAACCAGGAGATCGATTTCATAGGGCCCTCAGATCTTTCTCTGAGACCCCCGCTACAATGACCACCTTAGACAGCAACTCCCCTTGTAATTCGCAGGCGACGTTAGATCCTAGGGTTAGAAATGACGTTCTGACGTATTGAACAGTTCGGTGGGGATAATCATTGTGTGACCAGCTGACATTTGTGAATGTTGTTTCAGGGTTCTCCTGCATATCGTATCCAAGTGCCATGAAGAAGGCTTGGATAACTACCTAAGATCCTTCATAAAGGTTGGTGAGGAGTAAAGGAAGCTTGCACTCAGCAATTTCTTTCATGTGCAACTTGGGTTTCATAGTTCATTTTCTTTGGTTGCAGTATAGTTTCCGACCAGAAAAACCCAGCGCTCCTCAGACCCAGCTGATCCACGAAACCCTGGCCACTTCGATGATCGCAATCCTAAAGCAGTCTGCAGATTTTCTTGCGATAAACAAGCTGCTAAAGGTACGGAAGCAAGACATGGTTGGGAACACTAGCCACCATAGCCATACTTGTGAGATGCCCTCCCAGTTCAGTTCTAGTCTTTCATCATTGTCTCCAGCCCCTCTCCCTCTGCCCACCACTTTGCTCCCACACATTCTTTCTCCTCAAGTACTCCACATAGCCTTCACCACCCTCCACAGCACAACCCCTGCTCCCACTTAGATGTGCAGTAGAAAGAATTTTGGATCCCATAGGCCTGGGTTAGACGCTTGGATCTACCACATATCAGGTCTGTGATCTCGGGCCAATTAGTTAGCCTCTCCCTGGTGATGCCGTGGTTACGTGTTGGAATGCTAACCACAAGGTCAGAAGTTCAAAACTACCATCTGCTCCGAGGGAGAGAGAGGAAGCTTTCTAACCCCGTAAAGAGTTAAAGTCTCGGAATCGAACAGGGGCACTTCTACCCTGTCCTATAGGATCACCATGACTCAGAATTGCCTGGATACCAGTGAGTGTTTTTTGTTTCTTTCTGAGCCTTCAGAGGAGCCCTGGTGGCCTAGTATGTAAACATGGGGCTGCTAGCCAAAAGATCCGCAGTTGGAACCTACTGGCCACCTGGCTTTCTAAAAGTTTACAGCCTAGGAGACCCGATGGGGTAGTTCTCTCTTCTCGGTCATACAGGTCACTCAGAGTTGACATTAACTCAATGGCACGCAACCACCACCAACTGATCCTCCCATTTGTCTGTCCTACACTATAAGGGAAGCATTTCACACAGTTGCTGGCATGCAGTAGGCACTTTATAAGTGGTAGTTCTGGTTATCGTCATGCTCTTTATCATTTTGGTCATTAATGGTAGAATTTCTGGTGTCTTAGTGTGTATCTGTTTGAGGCATCCCTTTACCCTTCAAATCCCACTATGATGACAAATACCCCCACTCTTCAGGCTTGCCCTAGTGTTGACCAAGTGTGGGACTGTGAGGCTTTCTACTCCCATAAAGAGGGAGGGGAAAAGAAGAGGAGCTGATAACAAGGGCTCAAGTAGAAAGAAATGGTTTTGGAAATGTTGATGGCGACAAATGTACAATTGTGGTTAATATTATTGAATGATGGATTGTTATAAGATTTCTAAGAGCCCTCCAGTAAAATTAATTTTAAAACAAAACCAACCCCCCCCCCCACCCTGCCCAAGAGTTACAGTCTCCGAAACCCTTAGGGGCAGTTTTTCCCTGCCCTGTACTGTCACTATGATTTGGAATTGACTCAATGACAGTGAGTTTGAGGAGTGTTCTTTTTGTTTGTTTGTTTCGTTTTGGGTTTTTTAGTTTGGGGAACTTATTAACAATGTTAATCGTTGAATTTCTCCCAAGCCTACAAAATAAGAGTACAGATGGTACTAAGTTTTATGTCTGTTTTAAAAACAACCACAGGATCTCCTAAAAATTGGTCTTATCTCTATTATCATCATGTACTGACAATGCTAAACAGTGTCAGTGATTTTCCCTCCCTACGAGGGCAGACAGTCTCATAGGTTGCCCTTGGTACATTAATCTGAGGTATAATACTACATTTTTTCCAAAACAATTTGAGAAAGTATTCTGTGGTACTTTGATCATGAACTGGCCTCCCTTTCAAAGAGCTATGAAAGTTCAGGAACAAAATCCAGCTTGATTTATCAAACTTCACTAAGCTTCAAAGATTTGGGTAACTAATAAAGATGTATTTGTTTATTTGTGTCTTTTAGTATTCATGGTTTTTCTTTGAAATTATTGCAAAGTCTATGGCCACATACTTGTTGGAGGAGAACAAAATTAAAGTAAGTGGACTCAAATACTTAGCATGGACTAAGCTAACCATACAGATAGCCATGATAATACAAATTCCTCTTCTAGCTAAGGACTCTTGGCCCCTAGCATTTTCCACATTACTTATTATTAAAAAAACACCTGGGTTGCATAAATCTTGAGTTGATAGTTTTCAAAGTCTCATCTGCACACACTCTTCTCGCCGATTTTTTCCCTAGAATTGTTTTGCCACATAAAACCTTTGAAGTTTTGCCTTTTTCTTGTGAGTTAAGTATGTCCGGGGCAAAATCTACTGGGAAGCAGAACAAGTATCAGATCAGAAAGAACCTTTTGTCTTAGAAAGCTGTGTCATGTACACAGTTCCAAAGCATTTTATGAAATCGATCTGTTCCTCACCTGTGATTCATATATGCTTTAAAAATTGTCTTCAAGGCACAAGACAGACACCTTTAGTTATAGGCATCGTAAAGCTAAGACTTGGGAAGCGAAAAAGGAAAAAGAGAAAAAACATTTGTCTTTTGTATGAGAATATTCATAGAATGGGTGTGCTGAAATTGAGATGCCTGCAGGCTCTGGAGTCAGGAGGAGAAAAAAAAGAATGAGAACCTTGGGTAAATCTGTATCCCAGCAACATCGTATTTCAAAGTTCAGTTGGAATGACTTGGTTGTGCTTACCCTTTTAGTCCATTAGATGATTAGCGGTCCAGATAGTTGCTGTGGTCTAAAGTGTATATTGAATTAGCGATGCTATTCAAGAAGAGTATATGCCAGTTAAAGAAGAGTATATGCCAGTTAAAGAAAGAGTATATGCCAGTTAAAACTCATATTTCTATATGGAGTCTATTTGAAAATTCAAATGGCAATTAATTGATACCTTTAGGAACTCTGATTTTTTTTCTCCCCCGTGCCTATTTACTTTCAGCTTCCCAGAGTCCAAAGATTTCCTGAAGCATATCAGCATGTGTTACATTCACTGCTTCTTGCAATAATTCCTCATGTGACCATTCGCTATGCGGAAATTCCTGATGAATCCAGAAATGTCAATTCTAGTTTGGCTAGCTTCCTCAAGGTGAGTTAAAGGTAGCTTGAATACAAACATGGGAAGGGACAGTTCTCCCCTGATGATGGTCTTAAAAACCAGCAAACACATTACCTACTCTCGAGAGCAGTGGTTCTCAACCTTCTTCATGCCGCGACCCTTTCATACAGTTCTTCGTGTTGTGGTGACCCCCAAGCATAAAATTCTTTTTGTTGCTCCTTCATAGCTGTCACTTTGCTACTGCTAGGAATTGGGCAATCCCTGTGAAAGGGTTATTCGAACCCCAAAGGGGTCGCGACCCACAGGTTGATAACCGCGACTTTAGAGACTCAGCTCTAGGTCTCCAGAAGGTTGCTGGCGATCCTCTTTTGACTGAATAATCCATCTAGTGCCGGGGCCATTTGGCTATTTATAACATCATTTGTGGGCCATAGAAATTATCAACTTACAAATTAGCCTGCTATATTTGTTCGAATACTTAATTAACTCGCCCTTAATGTGATGGCTAGAATGGCTTCTCTTTGGCGAGACGTGATGTTCGCTGGTGTCGATGATTTCAAGGACCTTATATGACTTGTGGACTGGCCATTCCTCTCCCCTGCTCTAGTCCGTCAAACAGCCAACTGTGACTGATTGTCTTCCCCACAGAGATGGCTAAGTAATTAAATCAGAGGTCCTGCACAGGTGGTTTGGCCAGCAAACCTGGATTGTTTGCCCTATCCCGTGATTTCAAATAAAATTTTTATTTGAATGTCAATCTCTTTACTTGTTTGCCATCATCTGCACAACTCCTTAGGTACCACTGATTCTCTTTATATATTTAAATATCATCTCTGACCCCTGTGAGTTTCTCATTCTTGCAACTCTAAGGCAACCTGCTTGCTGATATAACTATGGTCTACTGATACATGCAAATAAAAATCTAAACGAAGACCCAGAACAAAAAATCATATCAATGTGAATGGGCGGGGGGAGTGCGGAGTGGAGACCCAAAGCCCATCTGTAGACAAATGGACATCCCCTCACAGAGGGGTCACAAGGAAGAGACCAGTTAGAGTGTAGTATAGCACCAATGAAAAATACAACTATCCTTTAGTTCTTTAATGCTTCCTCCCCCCATTATCATGACCCCAATTCTACCTTACAAATCCGGCTAGACTAGAGCATGTACATGGGTACAGACAAGATCTGGAAACACAGAGAAGCCAGGACAGATAAACCCCTCAAAACCAATAATGAGAGTTATGATATGAGGAGGGGAAGGGGATGGTGGGGGGAGAAAGGGGGAACCGATCATAATGATCTACATATAAACCCCTTCCAGGAGAACCCATAAAAATGGGTGAAGGGAGACATCGGTCAATGTAAGACATAAAATAATAATAATAATTTATAAATAATTAAAGGTTCATGAGGGAGGGAAGTGGGGGGGAATGAGGAACTGATACCAAGGGCCCAAGTAGAAAGAAAATGTTTTGAGAATGATGATGGCAACAAATGTACTTGACACAATGGATGTATGTATGGATTATGATAAGAGCTGTACGAGCCCCCAATAAAATGATTTTTTTTAAAAGAGAAAATTGTTAGTTTTGCTCTGGCAGGTTATTTTGAGAATGCAATACAGTGTTATTTTGGCACCTTATTTTGAGAATACAACACAATACAATAGGAATGAGCTAGAGCACTGGAGAGAATATACACAACCTGTGTGTATGTATTTGTGTGTGTATATAATGTGTTTACACACACAAATACATACGTGTGTGTGTGTGTTCCTATTTTTCTCTCTGTGTAACATCATACAAACCAGACCATTCAATTATAAGCTAGTGTAGAATAATGTCTTGAAAAGTACCTGGGGCCACACAATGTTTTTTTTTTAATGGGCCTTCAGGAGAACCTTGAAAATTGAACACGTTCTGGGGCCGTAGAGGCTGGATGAGCCCATGAAACTATTACCCTGAGATCATCTTTAAGCCTTAAACCAGGAAGATCCGCGGAAATCTCGTTAACACTAAATGATAGTGTAGCTCGACTAGTACAGAATGGCTGCCTCAAGCCTTGTGCTCTTTTAAAGAACTGCCCCTATGGATAGCGGTCAGCAGTTGGAAAGCACTCTGGGTGAGGCTTTCTACTCACAGAAAGTGTTACCCTCTCAGAACCCCCCAGGGACAGCTCTACCCTCTCTGACAGGGTGGCTGTGAGTCTCAATCGACTCAGTGGCAGTGAGTTTGGTTAGCTTTTTGGTATCTATATGGTGTCGATTTGACAGCATCAGCCCCAAAGATTAGCTAAGAAGCTTTAGGAGATGGAAAGTTTATGCTATTGAGGAATCACTTTATAAAGGAGGATGAGAATAGTTAGACCACTCGATGAATATAATTGAATTGCATGTGTATATGTAGAAGTTGTGGAATTGGCATATGTTTTGCTGTATATATATATTTTTTTTTCTCTCTCTTTTTTCAACAACATTTTATTGGATGCTGTATATATTTTCCACAATACCAAAAATGATTTAAATTTTTGAAAAAGACAGGCAGGATTCGATGAAGTGATAGAATTGCTAGACCTTGCATGGGTAAAGTCCCAGAAGTAGGACCACACGCGGCATCGTGAGAGGATAATACGTAGAAGAGGTGCATTTGGGAAGTTAGTGGGAAAGGTAGGTTGGCGCAAGGCTGTGAAGGCCCGTGGATGGCAAGCAAAGGGCTTTGCCATTATATTTGAGGAAATCGGAGCTGTTGAAAGCTTTGGGCCAGGAGAGTGATGTGCTGTGGAGGGTTTGGATTTAGAGAATAATCTGGAAGCAGTTAGATAAATGGAGAGACTAGTCTGAAAGCGAACTGAAGCTCTTCAATTGCAAGGTAATGAATGAGAGCCTTAACTACCAGAAAGCCGGTGGGCAAAGAGGAGCAACTTCTCGGATTATGATAGATATGAAGAGTGATTTAATAGGCCAAGGGTTTTACAAGGCACAATCAAGAAAATCCCCTTTCTGTGTGTATCATTTACATAGGAGAAGGCCCCTTTCAGTACCGAACAGACAGCACTTCCCATCACTTTGGGCTTTGGGAGGTGACCTCGAGGAATGAGGCTTTGTGGGCGCGAGTGTGTGCACTCCCTTGCTTCTCTTGAAAATGATCCAGTTAAATTCGAATTCCAACAATAAGTCCCTTGCCCGCTTGCTCTTTTTGTTCTTTCTCTTTCTTTTCTTTCTTTCTTCCTTCTTTCCTTTATTTCTTTATTTCTTGCTTTCTTGTCACCTCAAGCTCTGAGAGCTATTACACTATTATCTATAAAATGGCAATGGTCATCCTTTTAGCCTGGAACAAATTTTAAAAACTTGTACCTGCCAGACTTTCAGAATTGTATAACTAACAGCTTATTTTTGCTTGATTTCTCTAGCGCTGTTTGACACTCATGAATAGGGGGTTTGTTTTCAATTTGATAAATGACTACATATCTGGATTCAGCCTCAAAGATCCTAAGGTGAGTTCTAAGAACATTATTGACATGGTGTGAGACCTGAGAAGGCATGGCCAATGGTGCCATCTATTCTCCTCTGAAGGATTTGGAGTGGCTGATTTAATTAGATAATTTGAATCTAGCTTTCACCCTGGTGCCATAGTGGGTTAGGAGTTGAGTTGCTGTCCACAAGGTCAGCAGTTTGAACCCATCAGTCACTCAGCAGGAAAACGATGAGCTTTCTACTTCCATAAAGATTTAAAGCCTTAGAAAAACCACAGGGGCAATTCTGTTCTGTCCTACAGGGTTGCTATGTGCTGGGATCAACTCGAGAGCAGTGAGTTGTTTAATTATTTTGGGGTTTTTTTTAGTGCCTCAAAGGAGAGAATATTGAATAGTGAGTCTCCAAGGATTCAAAGTACATGTATGATCTTACTCATAGTTAAGATTAATTACTTCAATAGAGTAAGGATGCCTAGGCAGTTCTATAAAGGACAAAACCATGAAGTAGCAGCTGTGCTCGCTTACTAAGCTCTTTCCTCTGTGAGGGATCACATAGCACACCCTCCTTCCACCAGGGAAAATACAAGCACATGTGCAATGCTTTTCCTCAGGGAAGCTCACTGGCGACTTAGGGGTTTAGGCCTTTTTATCAGGGGCTGCTTTTGTAGGTACTCCTTACCCATCAAAAGTCCAGTGTCTCGGGTGGAAAGCAGATGTTCCTCCACAACGTATATTTTTTCTACAAATATAAGCAGGCTGGCATAGAAGACCTACCAGATTACCTCAGGAATGTGCAAAAGTCTAATTTCCTATGCCTTCTAAGAACCCATCTTGCAAGCAGGCCTTTTGAAAGATACCATTCTCTGGCCTGTTACACAAACTCTGCTGCACAGATCATATCCCCAGTCTGCTCAGGATGCTAAAGCACATCAGTTAGGAGAAAGCAATGCTCTGTATCCGATGGTTGAAACACTCAAATGCTCACTCCAGAGGAATTCATGCACAATTGCTTTCCATCTAGGTCCTGGCTGAACACAAGTTTGAATTCCTGCAAACCATTTGCAACCACGAACATTATATTCCTCTCAACTTGCCCATGGCATTTGCAAAACCCAAACTTCAGCGAGTTCAAGGTATGTACTGATAAGTTCCATCATTTGGGATTGTTGGATTGAGTCTTTCTTTGGTTTGTCTTTCTCTTTTAGCCAGTGCTAGTTTAGAATATTATTTTCTAGTTTAAACCTGTGGTCTTGAAGATCATCTCAAAACTGTTGTTATCTGCAGGACAGGTTTGTTTAATAGTATTCTGCCTTATCTTCATAGTGGCTGGGGTAGCATCCATAGCATGCAAAAATCTGGCCTGTGATGTAGATTGCTTAAACACAGGCGGCAGGTACTAGTACAATTGCTGTTTATAGTGTTTGGAATCTTATATGAGACTGAGATTTTAAATAATAGTTTTTCTACTGAAAGGAGCTAGAAAGGCAGAGTAAAATTGTGATAGGTATGCATGAAATTTGTGAAATGCCTTCAGTTTTTATCACCATTGCTAGTTGTATTGACTATTTTGTTGTGTAGCCCTGTTCTTATGTTACTATGTTTTTTATTTGTCCCTTTTCTTTTCATATATTAATTAGATTTTTTTTCATTTGCGGTGGACCGTTTGACTTCAGTAGGTAGGTTTAACTCGGTTCACTCTAGTGTGCTGTCTTTCGAAACAATTGATGAATGGCTGAGATGGATGCGGGGGGGCTTGCTTGATTTTCACATCCACCTGCACCCCCAACGAGGCTTTAGTTCACAGTGCTCTGAAAAACGAAAAACCTAGGCACAGGGTATTGGTTTACTTAGAAAAGAAACTTGAGTGGTGCTGACAGAAGCAACGTGATGGGGGTGAGGGTGTAGGGGTGGTTATGAGAGTCTCTGCTCTCTAAGGGCCTTGCTATCTCTCCCAAGCTTGTTTCCCTTCTCTGGGACCTTGTGTGAGGATCACTTGGCCACAGTTTAAAGGTGTGGATGAAACCACTTGATTGGATTCATTCAAATCACTGAAATAAGAACAAAAAAACCAAACTGAAGAAAGAAAAGACAAAAGAATTCGCATTGATAAAACCTACCTAGATAAAGAAGGGCACCTGTGAGTCAGTACTTGTGCTTAGAATGTGATGGAGACTCACAAAGAACTCAAGAGGCCAGAAGAAAATCTCTTGCCTTAGTCTCTAGAGAAGTATCTCCTGAGGAGTGGAAACAACAGCCAGTGAAAATGGAGACAAGATAGCTAAAAACTCAGCCAACCCTGTTCAGCCACTCCTGCCTATCGGTTGCTAAGTGTGTAGAGCCCACATACTTCCTCAATGTTTACTGACAGAGAAGAGGAATTCAGGCATAGAAAAAGATATAGGCAGATCACCAGTATCTAAGATTAACTCTGACTACACAAGGCGCTTTCAGTAAGCCCATACTGGACACGTGGTATTTATGTGCTAAAGAGGCCAAAAAAGAAAAAAAGTCAAACCTTTTTCACTTTATGGCCTAACCCCATTAAAATGATAGGATCGCAAAACTAACCATAGTAGTTTCTATCTATTCTGGGATAGATAGAAGGCATGTCCCAAGTAGGATCTTCGCAGCGGGGATTGAAAGTGAAGTGAGGCACTAAAAGAGATGGAAAGACATCATTTGAAGGTGGCGATTTGATGAGATCTGTGTGTTTGCGTGGTGACGAAGTGGAAGGAGACGAGGCTGTATTTCTGCCTGCGCTTATATCCCACGGATATACTCATATCCAGGCCAATATATAACTGCTGTTAAATGTCACTTGTAATGTTAAACTGACTCAGTGGTCTAGTTGCTCTTCCTTTCCCACTTAATAAGTATACACAGATGAGGAAAACAGTTTACACGATTACTGAAATTTGTACTTGAACTAAATCTCTTGAGATAGAAAGGGATGTGTTAAGACATTGCCACATGTAGAATTTATTCAGCCAAGGTTTGATGTGAAGGTTTTTTAAAAGAATTTAAGAGACTCTCGGGGCTATTTTTATTGACGGAAATTTCACTAGGGCGACCATCTAAACCTAACTCCAAGAGTGTACTTATCTTGGAAAATTTGCATGCCCATTCTATATGATAGTAAAAACTGTTCAGATGCATCCATCAGTAATAAGATTATAAGCTTTGCTAGCATGATCCTGTATTAACTAAAGAATGGATAGAGCGTTTTAAGTTTTAAGTCACTCTGGAATATTCTTACAAATGGGCTTTCAATTTCATTATACTGCAGATTCAAATCTTGAATACAGTTTATCGGATGAGTATTGCAAGCATCACTTCTTGGTTGGTCTACTTCTGAGGGAAACTTCCATTGCTCTTCAAGACAATTACGAGATCAGATACACAGCTATCTCTGTCGTAAAGAATCTTTTGATCAAACACGCATTTGACACTAGATACCAGCACAAGGTAAGGATGCCCATGCAATCAGTGGTATCATCTTAAGAAATTTTACTAGCATTTCCCCTTAAAGACGGACTTTTCCATAAGTAATAAACAGTGCCACAAAACTTACTTTCCATATAAAATTTGTCTTAGTTACTCATCATTAGGTTTTAACTATTGCTCAGTTAACTGTTGAAGGATGAAAAGATTGTTTTTTTTAATTTTAAAATCACATTTAAAAAACCAAACCCACTGCCATTGAGTCAGTTCTGATTCATATCGACCCTAAAGGACAGAGTAGAACTGCCCTTGTGGGGTTCCCAAACTGTAACTCTTTATCAGGGGTAGAAAACCCCATCTATGTCCAGAGGAGCAGCTGGTAGGTTCAAACTTCTGACCTTGCAGTTAGTAGCCCACTATAACACCAGGGCTCCTTTTAAAAGAACCACAGGAACTAATTGCATCGTTATGAATTGTGTGTGTGTGTGTGTGTGTGTGTGTTAATGTAAGTCATAGGATTCTAACCATGCATATTCTCTCAAATATATAACTTAATTTGGGTTGACTGAATATTACCCGAACAGAGGCATCCACTTAATAATCAGTCCCTGAGTACATATAGTTGATTATTGAGTGGTTAATAAGGCATGTTAAGTATGTCATATATAAAATATATGATATGAAGTTTCTCTTTTTACTGAAAAAAAGTTAATGCTGATGGTGATCCTATCAGTAGCTGCTGGGCTGTGATCATAAACCTGATACCAATTCTACATTGTCTCTGTGGGAAGGCTTCAAGCTATATAGTCATGCTATTTGTTATGCCTTTCACATACATGCAAATCCTATTGACATGAAGTTTTACAGGCTGGGGGGGGGGGGGAACGAGATGCCAAATTAGGCATTTCGATTAATCCCACGTGCTTACCTGGCATAAAGTGAGTTGCTAAGCGCAGGGTGGGCTGCTCCTTGAGAGAAAGACAAGGCTGTCTGTTCTTGGAAGTGCTGACAGCCTTGGAAACCCTAGAGAGTCATTAAGAGTCAGGATGAACTCAATAGCAGTGAGTCAGGTCTTAAAATGAGGATATCCAGGTCACCTTTTTTGTGTCCAATTTTAATCAACCCCCCCAAGGTTCTTGAATGAATGCTGTTTTTTCACTTCTTCCATTTATTCATTCATTCAAGCTAGGGTGGATTGGCCACATGCTGTGTGTCAGACACGGGATGCAGCAGTGAACAGACGTGGTCCCTGCTCTCATGAAGCTTAACCCCCACTGGAACTAAAGAACAGGACTCATATGTTCTACGTGATAGATCAGCTCCTGTGGGGGTGGGAGGGGAACACCAAACATTTTAATTAATGTAGTTATGCTTAAGGGATGTGATTTGACTCTGTATCATATATCAGTCCAAATACCAACAAAAATTCAAAACAGCTAAACATACTGCCATCAAGTCAATGCCAACTCAGAGACCTGATAAGAGAGGGTGGAACTGTCCCTGTGAGTTTCCGAGACTTTAACTCTTCATGGGAGTTGAAAGCCCCATCTTTTTCCCGCTGGTGGTTTCCAACTGCTGACCTTGCTGTTAGCAGACCCAACTCGTAACTGCTAAGCCACCAGCTCTGTAGTAATTCGTTTTGAGAGTGTAAGCAGAAATCGACTCATGCTTCACTCGCTGGTTGTGGCTGTGAGCCAGCTCTTTTTAGTCTTGAAACTGATATGTGGTGCCAAGTCTGTATATTGTAATATATACAAAGTTTACACCTAGTCTAACTAGTTTTGTTCTAAATTTTATTTTGCTCTTGTTGAGAATCTACAAAGCACAATATACTGTAGAGCAGGTCCCAATACCATGACCCTTTAATACAGTTTCTCATGTGGCCCCCAACCATGAAATTATTTTTGTTGCTACTTCATAACTGTAATTTTGCTAGTGTTATGAATCATCAGGTAAATATCTGATATGCAGGATGTATTTTCATTGTTACAGATTGAACATAATTAAAGCCTAGTGATTAATCACCAAAACAATATGTAATTATATATTGTGAAATATTTATTTCTAATTACAAATAAATGAAATTTGTCTTGAAGCATGATGTAGCATGGGTAACAGTGTTAATATAACAGTAAACTACATTGCTATATTTTCCGACAGTATGCGTAAAAAGCCAATGTCAGTGCGAAGGTTGAGATAGCTTCTTTCTCACCAGAGCAGCACATCTGCATGTGTGCAGACCCGCCTGAAGACAGTCTCAGTTCCTAAGACCATCTGAAATATGTGTTTTCCAATGGTCTTAGGCAACTTCTGTGAAAGGGTCATTCGGCCCCCATAGGGGTCGCGACCCACAGGTTGAGAACTGCTGCAAGAGAAGCCCTGTTGGCGAAATTTTTCTGAGTTGTTCCCTCCACCATGAACAGAACTCCACTGGCCCTCAGAAAGTTCCTATCTCATTTTCCCAAGTGCTGTTGTCACTTTAATCCCATATAGATAGTTCCTACAAGAACATAATGCTTAAGGCGGGCCTTTATTACTGGTTCAGCAGACGTCAACCAAACTTTTAGACGGAAGAGCTGATCCTGTCTCTCATGATTTAACAATTATTGGAGAGCCCTAAATGTACTTGTACAAACAAATAAAATCAACCATTCTCTGAAGAATAGCCTTTTTAAAATGTCAATTTGACTTCAGAGCTAAATGTACTGGATATACTCGAGTATAAGCCGACCGGAATCTAAGTGAGGCATCTGATTCTACCACAAAACTGCATCATTAAAAATATGCTGAGAAACTAGGCTTATACACGAGTATATACAGTGTTTATCAAAAGAACCCCACATAGCCAGAGAGCCACAATTTGCCGACTCCTGGGGACGACTTCAGGGGAAAGATTTTTGGTTTCAGGTGGAGAGATTACTTCAGGGCAATAATTTCGGGGGTGGGGTTACCCACTTTCCCTGCCTGTTCTAACTTTTGGTGTTTGATTTTTCAGAACCAGCAAGCTAAAATAGCACAATTGTACCTCCCATTTGTTGGACTGCTTTTGGAAAATATACAGCGATTAGCGGGTCGAGACACTTTGTATTCGTGTGCAGCTATGCCTAGTTCTGTGAGTGGTGATGCTTATCTGTTGGAATCTTGCTTTTGTTGGATTGAGTAGAGTTGGTAATCATATGCTATCTTGTCCCAACCCTAATAGTTTAGCATTTGGCTTCAATTTTACATGTACCCTGATTTCTCTAGAGCAGTGCTTCTCAAATGTCAATGTGCATTATCTGAGGAATTTGTTCAAATGAAGTTTCTAATTCAGTAGCTTGGGTATACGGCTTAAGAGTCTGTGATTCTAAACTTTTGGTTGCTTCTGGTCCTAGGACCACGCTTTTGAGTAGCAAGGTTTTAGAGAACATCAAGAATCCCTGGTATCCAATGTTTTGGTAAGGTTGACTTTTGCCTTATGACTTCATATATTTATCCAATCTGAAAACCAAACAAAAATATCTTTACATTCAGATGTTAGACACCAGGGACTACACTATATTCCTTCATTTCTCCCTTCCCCGACAGCCTCCCTTTGGTACTCATTGGCGAGTACCTATTAGCTTACCACAGTGGATCTGTGCCTTTTTTCAACCCTTAGAAGCTTAGACTTGCAAGGAACTTTGCAGATGCTCAGTCTCCTAATTTGACAAAGCAACCTTTTGCCATCATAATATTGAAAACATTCTTTCTCATGTTAGACATAACAGGCTAGTGATTTATTTCCACTGATTCTACTTTGGACCTCAAGAAGTATGTACTTAAAACAGGTACATCCTCACCTCTGCAGAGGACATCATGAGTCTGATTGATTTTTCTTCAGGCCACGCATCTTCACTTCATCACGGGTCACTGCAGATCCTTTCCTTTTTTTGGTTGCTCGCCTCCAGACATGGTCCAGTTAAAATGGGGTGCTCAGAATTGTGCCCTGTATGCATAGCTTGCCCACAAGGCAACTGTTAACGCCTGCAGTGAGCCATGTTGACAACCGGGGTACTGCCTTATTCTGTTCATGCAGATTTCCTCTCTTAATATACAATTTTATTTAAATGACATATCACATTGTGTTACAGGCATCCAGGGATGAGTTTGCATGTGGTTTTACTTCACCTACAAGTAGAGGAAGTCTAAGCACTGACAAGGACACTGGTAATTAAGCCCGAATTCAAGGTTGTCCATCACATGGGTGTTTTGAAATGTACACTGGACTAGTCTATATATTTGAAGTATTTCATAGTAAAGATTATACAGTTAGGATGAGCTCTACTAAAGTAAATTAAACTCTGGCTGACACCTGGTACCACATTTTTTTAAAACTGAGCTTGTTATAAAGTGTAGCTTGGTGTATAGTAAGATAGAAAACAATGTGAAAAAACCCTGGTGTCAAATCCTCGTTTCTGTTGCCATTCTTGGGCAAGACACTTCTCTATCTTGGGCCCGCGTTTCCTTGTCTATAAAATAATCTCTGGAATTCTATGGCTATCTTTATAATTTCTAGGGAATTTCAAATAGAGCCAAGTGTTTTTTAGATGTTACTGAGCTTTATATGGCATTTTGATAAATAATCTTCACATTTTTGATACCCAAAATTTAATCCCTAAGATACTTCTTAAAATTAAGTTCACTCTCATTCAATTCATGCAGGTTTCTGTGTCTTTTTTTAAGTAATTTTGCCTCCTGTTGTTAACAAGGGCTTGGCTTTTTTTCTAGTTTATGGATCATTTCAAAATGGACATGGAATTAAGAGGGAAGATTCAAGAGGTTCCCTCATCGCAGAAGGAGCAACAGGATTTTTTGATCCGGGCAGCACTGGTGAAAATGTAAGAAATGGAATATATAGGATACATGTAGTTATAGTTTAGGCTATAAACATCTTTCTTTTTATACAAATATGTGTCTCTGTTCACTGGCAGTCAGGCCTAGATGTGCAAAATGCATAATTCATGGCTGTATTAGCATTTCCTTTTTATCTTGGCAGGAGCCGAGTTGGCACTCTTGGTTAAGTGTTAGACTACTAAATTAAGGTCTGTAGTTCAAAGCCACCACTCTCCACATGAGAAAGATGAGGCTGTCTCCTCCTGTAACGATCCACAGCCTTGGAAATGCTGTACTGTCTAAATATGAGTTGGAATGGATTCAGTGGTAGTGGGTTTATTTTTTTAACGGTTTCGTCCCTACTGTGATTAGCTTATTACTCTATTAAGTCCATTTTTAGATCCATCTTTTGACCTATAATTTGGAAGTTAGAATTTGACAAATGCTAAGGAATTACTCTTTAGAAAGGTTTTTTTATGCTTCCATGTGTCGTATGTTTTTGCTCCATATAAAAGTTATTTTTCCTAGCCTGGTTGATTACTTAAAGTTCTTAATACTTTAACACAGGACATACAGCAATGAAACAGACTAATACTGTGTTAAAGATCCTCAAGGTAATTCTCAGTGATATGATGCAGTAGCAACAAAGATTCAACCCATTTCATTCTAAGGATAACATAAAATTTAGTTTTAAACTTATAATATTCCCCAGAAAGACTAATTATAAATTTAGTAGTCACTGAGTTAAGGTTATTGAAAATTGAAGTGCTTATAGGGTTGCTGTGAATCAGAATCGACTCCACAACAGGTTTGACTTGGGTTTGATTTTGCATTATGTCATAAAAGTGCCCTGCTTTTATATTACAGACCCGACAGAGTTCTACAAGGAATAGTGTATCCCAGTATAACAGGCTGGATCAGTATGAAATCAGAAGCCTCCTCATGTGCTACCTGTATATTATAAAAATGATTTCTGAAGGTTGGTTCCCAAACATATGAAACAGACTCTGTTAGATATTTAGCTTCTAGATTCTCAGGTTTGTGAAGTGACTATTTGACCATGATTATATAGAGAATTAGGTGCCCTGGTGGCACAGTATTTTTTTTCTTTATTAATCATTTGATTGGGAGCTCTGGTGATGTGACTATTCATAATTGAATTAGATCAAGCATAATTTTATAATCACTGCCGCCATCAGTTTAAGAACATTTTCTTTCTTGAACTCCTTGGTATCAGCTTCTCTTTGTCCCATCCCTTCCTTGCCCAATCCGCCCCCTCATGAACCCTTGTTGTTACATATTATTACTGTTTTCCATGTTCACCTACAATTGTTATTCATTCCCCTTGTGGCATTATACAGTCCTCATTACTATCAGCTCTTCCCCCCCCCCCACCCTTTTCCTGTAATGAACCCTTGATAATTTGTAAATTATTATATTTTGTCATGTCTTACACTGTCCGACATCTCC
>NW_022111327.1:14873378-14875317 GCF_000313985.2 Echinops telfairi | reverse complement strand
CCCCCCCCCATCCTTTTCCTGTACCCTCAAGGAATCATTACCCCCCTTACTGTTTGTGAAGGGTAATCTATCTTGGCTTCATGCACCAAACCATTTTAATTGTACAAATGAATATACTCATGTCTAACAAGATTAATTTTTAGAGATAGAACAAAAACCCTAATAAGGAGGGGAGGAGATATTAAAGAACTAGAGGATACGTTATATTCCATCAGTGCTATACAGCACCTTGGGCTTGACATTCCCTTCAGCATAGCACTGCTTGGCTGTTGATGGATAGGTGAGTGATTTGAACCCACCAGCTGCCCTGTGGGACAAAGATTAGTCAGTCTACTTCTGTGAAAATACAGCCTTGTAAATCCTGTGGGGCAATTCTAATCTGTCCTATAGGGGCACTATGAATTTGGGGCTTTAGTCTGTAGAACAAATATGCATCAAAAATATATCTTGGACTCTGATTTTAACTAGCTCTGTATTGTAACTTAGGTTTGTTTCCGTCTAAATTGGGTTCATTCTCTGAAATAATTTTAAAAATGAATTGTACAAATTCATTTTAAAATGAGGCAGTAGCTTAGAAAATGCTAAACATTTCCCCAGTACAGAATCTGTTATGCATTCAATGGATACAAACATAAGGAAACTAGACACAGAATTAATATTTTTAACTTTTATTGGACCCAGGATTTTGAACGCAGAAACAACAACAAAAAAATCAGGAAGGTTCCTCTAAGGGTAGGGTAACCAGTAGCTGGTGGTATTGGGCGATCAAGCTTCCTCTATGAAGACTCATGTTATTTAATGGTGTTACCAGGTCCTTTACATTATGATGAAATATGTTTTCTTATTCCCAAAGACCACATTTAAACACATCCCTCTATGTCCTTCCTTTTCTTTATAATTTTGCTCAAAAGATAAATGTGTAAGAATGGAAAAAAAAAACACCTGGGTTCTTCAAGCATCAAAAAATATATATTTTTTTGAGTTTTGAGGTTTTTTTTTTTTAACATTTTGTTGTTTTGTGTTTTTTTTAGTTAAACAAATGTTCTATATCAGTGACAAAAATTAAACCAGATTGCAAGATAAAACAGTAAAAACATTTTTCAGAAAATGTTTCATTTCTATTTTTAGTAAACACTGTCTACTTTAAATCTTATTTGTAAAAATATAAAAAATAATAGTTATTTAGCTAGATAAAAATTAAAATAAAATTTTAGCCAGCTAAGCCATGCATTCTAAAGTACATCAATGCAATGAAATACATAGAATCTCTAGATTCTAAGAAAGTGCAATTTTGAGTAAAATCAAACATTATACTGCAGTTTGGGTGAGAGGCCTCCGTGTTTTAAGAAAGTAGTAAGTAAACGGAGATAATTTTCAGCCCTGGTGATGTTCATTCTAGCAGATTAAATAGCAGCTAGAGGCACAATTCACTTTTTTTCATTCCTTAAGATTAAAAATGGGTAATATGGAGAGAAGCTGCTAATGTGTACCAAGGTTTCTTTATAAGATGATGAAAATATACTAATAGTTTTCTGGATTATATATCAGTTAAAATAATTGCATTTAGGTATATGAATTCTATCAATAAATTTGTTTCAAAAAGACCCAAGAGACATCTAAAAAAATAAATGGGTGATTCAATCTTGGGTATGCATAAAAGAAAAATTAAAATGTTCAAAGAAAGGATAAATTTTCTTAAAAAAAAAAAAAGTCCCAAGAAATACATAAAAAAATCAACTGTATGTTCAATTCTGGATTTTGGCAAACAAAAATAATAATAAATAGAAATGTTCAGAGAAATGATACATTTGTTTTTAAAAAGAAAAAAACCAAGAGACACATCTGAAACAATAAGTAGATGATTCAATCCTGGGTTTTGGCACCCCCAAAAATAAAAATAATAAAATAAATACATACATACATAGAAATGTTCAAAGAA
>NW_022111327.1:14871378-14872955 GCF_000313985.2 Echinops telfairi | reverse complement strand
ATAAATTTGTTTAAAAAAAGAAAAAGACCCTTGGGAAAGAGCCCCCAATAAAATGATTTTTTTTAAAAGAAAAGAAAAAGACACATCTAAAAAAATAGGTAGCTCAATCCTGGGTTTCTGTAACCCCCCCAAAAATAAGTAAATCAACAAAATGAAATGTTCAGAGATAGAAGGATTGGGGGGGGGAATGTTCAGAGATAGAAGGATGGGGAGGGAGAGAAGAATGTAGGAAGGATGGAGAATCATTGCTAAGTAGCTTGCCTCTCCTCCACTCCTTCATGCAAGTGCACACATGTGATGTAGCATACACAATAGGCAAGTCATTGGTTGCTCTTTTTTTTTTAAGTCTGTGAAACTCTAAATCTTTAGTTTCTTGAGAACTTGATAGTTCTTCCTCCACTTCTAAAGGTTGACTTTGTTTCTCCTCAGTGGTAGCATGTTTGGTCTTTGTTAAATTAGGTTTTTCTTCCTTGTGCTTTTTTTCATGCACATTTTCAACAACATGTATACAATCTCTCCAGACTCCTCTTTATCCTTTGTAAGTATAAAGTTATATATGATATCTGTATACAGTCATCTTTATGGTAACTATAGTCATTTATTTTCTGAGCAAAGTAAGTTTCTGGATCTTTATTCATTAGATGCCTTCTTGGTTTTTTTTGTTCAGTAAATCTGCCGAAATCAGCCTATATTGGTTCGAGGGTTGAGTTCATTTAAGTTCACATCCTTTAGATCCTCTTCAGCATTTTTATTCGCTCACAAACAGTAGCATCATGGATATCAGCAAAAAGATGATCATGTTTTACAGTTTTATGTTGAAGGACAAGGATTTTAAGGCTGATTTTTTTCTTCTGTGTGTAGCAGTATATTTTTTAAACTGGAAATATTCAATGTTTCAAAGTCTTAAAGAGTCATTTGCCTCCCTTTTAAAGTATTTTTTAAATGTTGAAAAGAAAATCAGAGTCCAGGGTTCTTTGTCTGCATATACAGGAAAGTTGTCCTTTTGTAAAAGAACCCCATTTTTCCTTCCACCAACAACGATGAGGGAAAGTTACTTTCGGGTTTTGAATTTTCTTTTCAGTGAGGTTCCCACACAAGAGCTGCCAGTATCATCAGCCTTAGGTTCAGTAGCTTGCTTCAGAGCAGGTGGCTCACCGTGAGCTTTCTGGATACTGGCATGTTTTGCTGTAAAGCTAGTGTTATTCTGAGCAGTGCTGGCACCTTTCACTCCAAAGCTAGTGTTATTCTGAGCAGTCCTGGCACCTTTCACTCCAAAGCTAGTGTCATTCCGAGCAGTCCTAGCACCTTTCACTCCACCAAAGCTAGTGTCATTCCGAGCAGTCCTGGCACCTTTCACTCCACCAAAGGTAGTGTCATTCTGAGCAGTCCTGGCACCTTTCACTCCAAAGGTAGTTTCATTCTGAGCAGTCCTGGCACCTTTCACTCCAAAGCTAGTGTCATTCTGAGCAGTGCTGGCACCTTTCACTCCAAAGCTAGTGTCATTCTGAGCAGTCCTGGCACCTTTCACTCCAAAGCTAGTGTCATTCTGAGCAGTTCTGGCACCTTTCACTCCAAAG
>NW_022111327.1:14840815-14871278 GCF_000313985.2 Echinops telfairi | reverse complement strand
TTCTGAGCAGTTCTGGCACCTTTCACTCCAAAGCTAGTGTCATTCTGAGCAGTTCTGGCACCTTTCACTCCAAAGCTAGTGTCATTCTGAGCAGTGCTGGCACCTTTCACTCCAAAGGTAGTTTCATCCTGAACAGTCTCAGGCATTAATCTTTTCCAACTAAGCTTTAAAGTACAGTCCAAAGGGAGCTTTTCCTTGGTCTTTGAAGGGCTTGCTGCGGGTCCTTTATCATCATCAGGTATGTTTTCCTCTGAAGTTTCAGATAGTAAATAAGGTTCCCTGTTTTCTTCTGAAGAACTTGTAGAAAAGCTACAAGTAAAGCTGAACGGACATTCATCATTCTTTGAGTCCTTTTGTATAGAAGTCGCATCACATTTCGATACTGGAAGTTCAGTCTTGTCTTCAGGTAGGCTTGAGTGAACAAGTGGAACTTGAAACCACCGTTTCCTGGGAAGTGGCCCTTTTAAAGAAATACTTGACGATATCCCAGTGCCACTTGAGACTCTCTCAAAGGAAGTCTCTGGCACCACAGAGATATCCTGACTCGAGGGAGTTGACAAATCTGAGCCGGGCAGCTGTCCCGGGAAGACTGGCGATTTAGACAAGTCAGTATGCTCTGGCGTCTGCGGTTCCGCAGGCGGCTCGGCGGGCGGTTGGGTCACAGGTTTCTCAAACAGCTTCATTTGCATTTGTGATGGCGGGTCTTTGACGCTATAAACCACGCGAGGCTTTTGAGAACCAAAAATGAAGTCGTCGTCACTGTCACTATCAGAAAAGCGACACCAATTGGGAACTGGATTCAGTTTGGCAGAGAGTCGTTTATTTTCCTCTCTTAATGTATTCCTTTCCTTGGTGAGATCGGCGATAATCGTAAGATTTCGTTGTTGGATGGCATAAAGCTTTTGCTGCAGGTTCCGCTTGCTTTCCTCAGTAATGGCACAGAGATCACAAGTTCTGGTGCTTAACTGCTTGCGCAAGGTCTCAATCGTGTCGTTGAGGACCTTCTGCTGCCTGGTCAACTCCCGCACTCTGGCAAGGGTGTCAGCCCGCCTGCTATCGGCCACCTGCTGTCTCCTCAGCGAGGTTACCTGGCCCCGCAAAGTGCCCAGCTCCTTCTCATGGGCCTCTTTGAGCGTTAGCCATGCCTTATTAAACTCCTCAGACGCTGCACCAGACACAGCCGGCCGGGAGAAGTCTTTTACTGGGGATTTCTTACTCTCCCCTTTGTCTCCCCCACCCATTTTGCCCGTTGGCAATATGTCTCCCTCCCTGAGGTTGAGACCGGCCCCTGGCGCGAAGCTGCCAACAAAATGGCTGCCCGGAGGCGGTGAGCGCAAGAGTCAAGACCGGGGCCTGGAGGGGCTTTTGTCCGCTTTTTACAGACCTTTGACCGAGCTGTCCGGAACTGGGTGGCGGGTTGGGGAGTGCGGGGATGGGAGGAGCCTCCTAGCTCTTTGGTTCCAAGGAGACGCAGGATTTTGGGTGGAAAAAGCCGGGCCAATCTGACGAGACCGGGAGAATCCCGCCTCTCCGCCTCAGCAAGCGGTTGAGGAGAGACCGGAAACGCAGTGCCTTCTGGGAGAACATACTGGTCTTTTCTAAGGACGAAGTCATCTTGAAACTGCGGGGGGACGGGGTGGGGGGTGGGTGGGGTGTAAATGTTACCGCTAGCTTAATTCGAAAGAAAACAGCTATCTGACTTTTGTGATCACGTTTGTTCTAACAATTAATATTGTTATCCTCAAACCCTATCAATATTCAGTCCCTTTGAAAACAATTGGAAAGAGCGAAATAAAAGTGCGCCCCCCCCCCCATACTTCTGCCACATGGTCTACTCCTCCGGAGCCTTGAGAGGTTGGTTCTAGCTCACTTGGATGACTAAATCGTTGGCTTACTTTATGATGCCTACAAGTAACTTTTAGAAAAGGGTTTACTGGGGCCAGGAGCACTGCCAGAGTAGAGGGTTGGTTGGTTGGTTTGTTTTATTTTAATGAATGGAAAGTTTAGCGGCAGTCATATTTTTCTTACAATCTCAAGTAGATGTGTTAAAAAAGAAGTATACATAATACAATTAAAAAGAGAGTTTCTACCAGACGTAGTTTCTATTGCATTATAGCTTGTTTTACTGAGTGTTTATTTTGCCATCTCATATTTTCTGAAGCTGAAGCCCCCAGATAATTTTAACACTTCAGCCCCCAGATAATTTTAACACTTCCAATAGCAATGGTTTGTCTGTTTTAGCTCAGGCTCAAATGGAAGCAGGCAAGCATGTCTCAGATCAGACATTAAAAAAATCTGTTGAAAATGCAGTCGTAGTACTGGGCTTTGCCAACAGTTCTGTGGGAATTAAGAAAATATGAATAGGAAAATTTAAACTTCATTAAGCTTTAGAAGCTATAATATTGATCATGTGATTAATTTTTAAAATCTTTATATATCAGATTATGTGGTCTAAGGTTTTGGGTTTTTTTGTCCGGCCTCCTCCCACCTCCCAGAGGTCATTTGGCTAATAGGATGGTTCCATCATTAATACACTGTTCAGCCACAAGTTCAGCTTTGTTACACACTAACTGAGTACCTACAACATCTCAATTATAGGGGCATTCATTGTTCTGCGCCTTCATAATTCATAGTGAAAGGCAAAAGTGGTGGGTGGGGTGGAATTATTCATCTCTTTTCTCTAAAACAGAAGTTCTGAAACTTTTTTGGTTCACAAAACCCTCTGGGTAGTAAGCAAAGGCTCTTAACTCTCTCCTCAGAAAAAATAGACAGAAACACATTATCTTGCATAAAATTTCAAGTTCACTAAGTTATAGTTCTAAAGTAAAAATGTAGCAGATGCCCTTCTTCTGTCTTCTGGACTGAGAGGAAGATCAAGATAAGTCATCCAAAATAATTTTTACAAAGTAGATAAAAAGAATTGCTGATGCTAAAATAATTTCAGATTGAACTGTATCTTTGACATTAATTTAAAACAATATAACGGAGGTATCAGGCAGAGAGAGGAGAGGAGTATGTAGATGAAACAGGATTGGCCTTCAGTTGATGGTTGTTGAACCGGGGATATGGTACTCCGGGGTACACTGTGCAATTTACTCTTGACTATTTCAAGATCTGACACTTATTTATTCTATTTTCAGATACTCTACTAACTTACTGGAACAAAGTATCTCCTCAGGAACTCATAAACATTCTCGTACTTCTGGAGTAAGTGAAATTCACTTAGTTTTCATAAACTCCTGCTTATTTGGGAGGCGTTTACTATCCAAATATTGCCCCTTTCTTCCCCCCTCCCCCCATCTTCGGAGCTAAGAATGCAGGGGATTTTTAAATGGTTTTAAAATTTGGTAGTCTAGACACGTAAAGGCTGACATAGATGCTCTTCACACGTAGATAGAAGATAATCATGTAGCAGAAATACTTCTGATATTACAGAAGACTAGCTAATAATAGACCATCTTACAGCCCAGCAGGAGTTTTGAGTGATCTGGAAAGCTAGAAGTGGCATCGACTGTCCCAAGTCACTTATTCGGAGCAACGGTTGGATTAATGAGCAGCTTACATGATTGTAATTTAAAATGTGAACTTTTGTTGTTGTTGTTGTTGAATGGTATCATTTTACAACCCACCTCAGAAATGGACATATATCAGGCAGTCTCCAGGTTACAAATGAGATCCTCACTGAGTCTTTAAGCCATTTAGTGGAATGTGTAGGGGAATCTGAACTGATGTGTACAATTCTTATTTAACTTCACATTTTAGAGATTTCTGCCCTGAAAGTCTTTGCAATGATTTAAAAGCTGCACATGCAGCAATTGAAGGTGATTGTGATGAAGAATTTGTTGTGAGTAGAAATGAGTCCAGTCTTTTCAAAGTAGATGCAAAGTTACATAACATTAAGGGGCAGGGAGTCCCATGCCATGTCATTTGGTCCCCAAGGCAATGGATTCTCTTTCTTATCAGGGAGATCACCTTGGCCATGCAGCCGCCCTGGCCACACTCTCTAACTTCGGCAATGTCTGTTCATAAACAGTGGCTGCTCTGACTGATAGGTGAGAACAGGTGCATCAGCCTCTCATAAAGACCTGATCTCATTTTGCATTTCAATGGCAGCCCATCTTGACAGATGTCACACGTGCATCTACAACAAGAGCTGTTTCCTTGTCTTATATTTTAACTTTTCTGCTCACCATTTGTAGGTTCTGGTGTTCATAAGGAGAAAATGGAAACAAAAAAATTTTTTAAGGTTGAAATTCCCCACAAAGCAAAAGACAGGTAGAAGTTGTCCAGAAATCTGGTAACACATAGAGGGACTGCCTGTATGTGTGTGTCTACATAAATGCATATGCATATATATGCAGGGTAATCAAGAGGTTCATAGGAAAATTGAATGTAAGGATAATGGAATTTTTCCACAAAATTTTCGAGTCCCCTTATTTATGTACATATGTGCATGCACCTATGTACATATGTACACACATCTGGATTCCAAAACCCTTGGAGAGAAACCTAGTCTAGAGGTGGGAAGTTGTCATATACTGTATACTGAGTTACATACTGAGTTTTATATCATGATTCAAAGCTTTAAACAGATTTAAAATGAAGTGGTAAAGCTTATTTGCAAAAGTACACTTATATGGAACAATGTATGTGCATGGTAACCTTAAAAAAATGATAAATCAATGCATACATCTTTGGTTAAAGTCTTTCAAAGTTGTGCAGAAAATATCAGCAGAGTAAATACCTGTTTTTGAGATTTAAAAAAACACACCAATAACCTGTTAATTATATTGTGTCAGTCTGGGTGGACTAGAGAAACAAACTCATAGTTAACTCATATGTGTACAGGATAGCTTTATATGAAGAATAATTGCAAAATCAACTTCAGACTCCTGTAACACATGCAGTGACGCCGAATGCAGGATGATTACAGGCCAGTGGGTGGAAAGTCTTATGGATCCAGTGTTAATGGAAGAATCTCAGCGCTGGCAGGGGTCTCCACATGGCCCTCCAACTCTAGGGTAGCACCAGGTGTCTTTTCCACAGGAATGTCTTGCAGGAAGTGTGTCTGTGTCCCGCTTCCAGCGAGCTATTTATTTCCTTAGCACCTCCAAATGAGATTATGAAGTTGTGATCTGATTAACAGGCTAAACTCCACCCCTTCACTCTTAAGTCTCAAATGTACAAGATTATGTAACTGCCACAGACCACCTCTTGTCAATTTGACACTTTCACACAATTCTTTAGCCATATACAATTTTCAAACAATAAAATCATATCTGTACCTAACAGGATAAAGCTAAAATGTATACAATCCAAAAATGCGTCTCCCTCATTTAAATGTGATATTCTATATGCGAACAAAACAAAAGTATTCTATACTTATATGAACACCTACACCTTAATCCTATAATCCGATGAATATATTTCCCCACCTATGAAAGTTTTGTAAGCCAACCACTTCATGCCTTTATCCTCCCCATTTTGGGTATCCAGTTTCTATACTGCCCAATTACATCAACCCCAGAACTCTGAGGAGACAATCATATTCGTTGATGTGAAGGATCTTCATTCCAGTTGGAACCTTATGAAGTCCACATCCATAAACAAAGTCAAATCAGGACAGGGCATCCATAAAGTCTGCAGCAATATGCAACCAGTTCACAGGCTCAAAAAATCTTCTCTTCATCTGGTCAGGTTCTGGTCAACTCAATGTGGGCTGCCTCACAGCATGACCAGGCTGCCATTGGCTGCCTTGCATTTAGATCGTGGGCCCCATCACAAATTCTCAATAACCCTGGCCCCCTTGGGGTAGGTCATGATCTTCAGACCAGTCAACCCGCTCTCATCTTCTCTTCTAATTCCTGTAAACCAGGTCCATGGGTGTCAGTGGCCAGACTCAACCCATCTCTTTATTGCTGCATTTCATTCACTTCCACTCAAGTTGATCCAGGTGGTCACTTAGCAAGCATTTCAGCCTGTCCACAGGCTCCCTTAACGTTCAGTCCTAGAAAGGGGAGTTTCTTCATGTTTCCAGATTTTCCCAGCCTCAAGCACAAACCACTAGTCAAAGATTCGAAAAGCCAAAGAGTTCCTTTTTCTTCTATCTGTCACCAATCCCCTAGGCAAGTCTCTTCACCTTAGAATGTCCTGAGCCCTCAAGACACTGGGTGGGGCTTATCTTTCCAGAGCCTTCTTTACAGGTGTGTCCCATAACCCATTTAAGCAAGTGGGCTTACAAGCTCTCTATTTTCCTACTTGGCCAATAATCATTTCGATCAATCCTTATATCAACAATAATAAGCAGAAGAAACCATTATAAACAAAGTAGAATTAGATAGTAAACTCAATTCTTAAAACAGTAAGTTCATTCCTTATCTATCTTACCTTAATCCTTATTTGAACTATTCTATTGATACAAAATATGGGATTAGGCCTCTGACAGCATCAAGCCAGAGCCAGGCTTTTTTTGAGCCATTTTGATTTTTCGTCAACTATTTTCCCCTAGCAACATGGTTTCTGAGAAATTCAAGGGGCAATTTCTATTTCCCTGAGCTCAAAATATACATTAGCAACATTCATTTCCATTATCTCAAACAGGAATAACCAAATACAACAACCGAACAAAAGAATCAATCAAACTTTAACTTCCCATATTCTTTCCAGCAAACAACTCAATAAACCGAATGGACATATCTGACCTCTGATTAGCCAAAGAAGAAAAGCTACCATGAGGCAGATGTCGAACAAGCATCCCCTTTCCATCTTTATGATTTGTTTCTCTAGTACCCCACTCCCAAGGTACCATAATGTGTTAGCCTGGGTAGACTAGAGAAGCAAACTCTTAGACACGCATGTGCATAGGAAAGAGCGTTATATAAAGAATACTTGTACATTAAGAAACACCCTAGGCCAGTCCAGATCAAGTCAATAAGTCTGACATTAGCCCATATGTCTGATACCAATCTATAAACTCTTCTTCAGACTCATGAAATACATGCAATGGCACTGAATGCAGGCCAATCACAGGCAAGTGTGTGGGAAGTCTTGTGGATCCAGTGGCAGTGGAAGGATCTCAGTGCTGGCAGGGGTCTCCAGGTGGCTTCTCCAGCTCTAGGGCTCTAGAATAGCTCCATATGTCTTTTCCGAAGGAATGTCTCCCAAAGAGTGTGTCTGTGTCCCACCTCCAGCGAGCTATTTATCTTCCTAAGTGCCTCCAAATGAGGTCATGAGGCTGTGACCTGATTGACAGGCTAAACTCCACCCCTTCACGCTTAAGTCTCAGATTGACAACAGATTATGTAACTGCCACATATTCTGAACTATTTACTAATGGAAATCTATGATGTTGGAGATTGTCTTTTTAAAAATATATATAGGAAATATGGGGGACAGGAGGTAGGGAGACCAGGGGGATCCTCTTGGAAGTAGGAGCTTAAGTAAGAATGCTAAGGAATTGATCATTGTTGAATCTTGCGGGTGATTGGTATATAGTGTTACACAATCCTCAATCCTCCCTCTTTGTATGTTTGCGATTTTCAATAATAGAAAGTGTTTTAATGCGATTAGAAAAAATATGGCATTTGCCCCAATTTTCAGGTACATAAAGGATGGATCTTTTTTCAGTACTAACGATGATGCTAAAGTTCTGTACATACATGTTACACAGCACAACGGATCATTTGCTCGAGCAATTGTATTTCAAAAATCTGTTGCTAGAATGACAGAGGAAGTGTCATTTTCTGGTGCTGATGTAGTCATAACAAATAAATGGGGAAAGGTGTCATCTGGCAAGCTTGCAAGTTGTTCTATGTATATATACTTAGGTATACCAGAGCGTACGATTGTAAGCTGACTTAAATCATTCTTTGTAAGTTGGGATCTTATCAACTATTACTCGTTATCTTGTAGATGGTATTATTTACTGACGTGCTGTTGCTTTTCTTTGTAGAGTATGCTTGTTTCACTTCAGATATATGGGGAAAAGAAACATAGCAAGGTAATTTCTGCTGTTTTCCTTCTCTTCCAACAGAGGGCAGTGTTAGCCATGCCATGTAAGACCCAGGAAAATCAGCACATAACCATTTGATTAAAGTCTCTGAAAATGTGGCAGGAAATGTCAGCTGACACTAAGCATTGACATTAGGACATTCATGGTTTATTGAAGGTTTCCCAGCATAATAAAGTTTTAACTTAAACCAGTGTAAACTAAAATAAATACATATTTTAAAGTTTTTCAAAAGGACTGGTTAGGCAATGGAGCAGGATTTCTATCTTGTGAGAGCTTATCACCTTAGAACAGCTGCTTGTCCTTCTGGGAGGACAGCGCTCCAGAGAAGGCAGGAATTTCTAAAAAGAAGACAGCTGCAAGGTCGGTACCTTTGTCAACAATCTAGAAATACTGGGCTTCAGTTACTAAGGTAACTGGAAATCCCCAACAACAATGGAGAGATACAGTGCACATTGCCTACTCCTTTTTCTTGTTTTGCCCTAGTGAAATAAATACGTAAAGAAGTATTTGAGGTACCCTAAGGCAAAGGTTACTCCTTTCAAGAGGATTCATTTTAGGGGTAGAGTTTAGCTTGGTAACCCCAATACACTGTTGTTTAGTTCAATTCCAGGGCAGTTCCGAAAATGAAAGAGGCTCTTGGGGTTGGATTTCTTGTTTTGTCTCTGGAACATCCCCTAACAGGTAGTTGAGATGAAGAGGATTCCATATTCCATTGCTTCCCCCCATCTCTTGAAGCCGGTATGGCCATTGCCACCATGAACCTTAGCCACTGGGATCCTGTTGACCAGTTTCACTATGTTTCCTAGAAGAGAAATGCTTCCTCTTCCTCAGTTCACTAAAAGACCTGGTGGTGAATTTTGTTTAATGTAATCGTATCATGTCAAGAAATCAAAAGTTCATGACTCTTACAAAATAGTAACCTTCCAGGATCCAAATTTAACTCAAGCCCAGAAACAGATTAAATTGCTACTTATTCCTGAACACCCAACTCCAAGATTCCCCCCGCCCTCGACTCTGTTCCCACACTGTGTGTTCAACACAGCTGATTGTCTTCTCCGACTCTTGTCCTTCCTCCCCTCCTGCAGAAGGGCTGAATTTCACCGGAGTATTGTCCACTGAACTCTGGGGTTTTTGAAAAGAAGGGAAGTGAGAAACTGTTAAGTTTCTTTATTATGGTCTTGCAGTATAAAAGTTGTTAAAGATACGGTGCAAGATATTCCATTTCCAGTGGTGTTCCCCATTAATCCTTGGAATGGTGACATGCTGAGCATAGGTGGGAGCCTGATGATGATTATTTAAATTTTAACTGGAAAAAAACTAAGCTTGAGCACTCCCTTGCCTAACTGTAGTGTCTGTTTCAGGGTGCACGATGCCTGGCTGTCCAAACACTTTGGAGTAGACCGAAAATCACAAACCATGCCAGCTCTTCGTAACAGATCAGGAGTAATGCAAGCCCGGCTTCAGCACCTGAGTAGCCTGGAAAGTTCATTTACGCTTAATCACAGTAAGTGAAAACATGCCTGGGGTACCCATGTCAAACATACTGTTTCACCTCAAAGCCTGGTTTAATCATCAATATGATTGGAGATGATGCCACAGATCTAGCTGTATTTGTGTGTCTCTGCTAGGCGTCGACCTAAAATCATTTGATCATGCAGGAATATATACTAGCAAAATACATGGGTTCCTCAATGAATTTAGGGATTTTTTCCCCAACCATTTTAGATGACCACCCCCCCTTTCCCTTAGCTTCATATTGGATCTTTTCCCCCCAATGAATTCCTGTTCTCTGTTATTTCATGTCGGTGATCCTTCTTGCTTACTGTTAAATTTTAGTGCAAATACTGGCCTGCTGAAGATAATAGTTTATAGACTATTTGTGTGGAATTACTATTCATTCATCGAACCTGCTGCACGGACTGCAGAAATTCATGAATTTTAAATACTGTGTTGGCACAGGTGCATTTCAGAGAGCTTGCAGCCCTGAAAAGGCAAACAGGAGAAGGGGAGAAACCAGGTCTAACTGGGGAAGCGAGAGGGTTAGGTAAATTGCAATCTATCCTTCGAACCACAAATATTAATAAGAACTCCAAGAGTGAGAAAGCATTAATTTCTATAAAGTCCTCTGGAGGTTTCAGATAAGGGGAGCCAGCATAGCTGGCTTTGTGGTAGAGGATAATATGAAAAAATAAACATCTTGAGCAAATGAGCCTTAAGCTAATAGACTCAGGCCTTAAAAGACACACACACACAAAAGCCCTCAACTCTGCCTGGGTACTTAAAAGTATAGTAATACCAGGAATCTACTTCTTTCAATTGGCCCAAACATCTTGTTTCCATCTAAATGCGAAAAAGAAGCCTTAGATCATTGGCATAACACATGACCATCATAGGACATGTGCTGTCAGTTGCTGCCAAGTCTGCCCCCCTGTCCCTGTACTTAGGGAAACCCCGTGCACAAGTGGAGTAGACCATCATGATCCATAGATTATCCCTGGCTGATGTGAGGGAAGTAGATTGCCAGTCCTCTCTTCTAGTCTAACTTTAGTCTCGAATCTCCACTGAAGCTGGTTCAAGTATTATTGCAACATGCAAGCCCCCTCTGCTAGTACATTGACTGGAAATCTAACCTGGGTCTCCCGCAGGGAGTGCAAGAATTCTACCATGGAGCCACCACTGTCCACATACTACTGTGTGTAAGGTAGCTGCATTTTTGTGCTTTTCTGATTTTGCACACATAACTCGTGGCATGGGCTAAAATGCCTCACACATTATTTCCTAGGTTCGTCACTGTGCTTCATTAGTGAAAGCTTGTCTCCAGAAAAATGGTTGCCTCATTGTGTGCGGACTGCAGAGCTGATGCTACAGAGCTAAAGTGAAAATCCGCTGAACAGATTCTCACTCGCTGCCATGGAGTCATTCCCGACTCATTGCCACCCCATGGAGCAGAGTTGAACCGGCCCTGTGGGTTTCTCACGGTGTAACTCTTTATGGGAGTAGAAAGCTGCTGCTTTCTGCCTCAGAGGCTGGTGGCTTTGAACTGCTGACCTTGAGGTTAGCAGCCCAACACATAACCCACGACTCCACCAGGGCTCCTTGTTGAACTGATAAGCCACCTTGGATTAAGGAAGTAGGACCATGAAACTCAGTGGGCTGCAGGGCATGAGGTGGCTCCTTTCTTCTTGCTTGTCTCTTTCTCAGTCTGGGGGAAAGTGTTCCATGAATCACTGTTTGGAGCAAAGCTTTAATTTACTCTTTGTTCATTCTAGGTTCTGCAACAACGGAAGCAGATATCTTCCACCAGGCACTTCTTGAAGGCAATACGGCTACTGAAGTTTCCCTAACAGTACTAGACACCATATCTTTTTTCACCCAGTGCTTCAAGGTAAAAATGAAGGGGTTGGATTCAAATGTTAACCGATCAAAGGCAGCCCAGTTCGGAAACTTGGATGGCAAAAGAGTTTGGCTGCTGTGAGACCTTGGAAAGTTACTCCTGACTCACTTTCCCCAGCCACAAAGGGAGAGAAAGGGACTAATTTGTCCTAAAATTACTATCTACCTCGTAAATCCTCCGGTTTTATTTTCATGTCTTAGAGCAGTTCTTTCATACTTTTATGACAGTATCCAATTGATTTTTAGCCCAAAACATAAGCGGCTCTGCTGGCCCACACACTTATTCTGATGAGGTATCTTGTGAGGCTAGATCAGGCGTCCTCAAACTACGGCCCATGGGCCACATGTGGCCCTCTGAGGACTTTTATCTGGCCCGCCGGGTGTTTTTGCCCCGTTTGTTTTTTTACTTCAAAATAAGATATGTGCAGTGTGCATAGACATTTGTTCATAGTTTTTTTTAAACCAAAGTTCGGCCCTCCAACGGGTCTGAGGGACAGTGAACTGGCCCCCTGTTTAAAAAGTTTGAGGACCCCCTGGGCTAGCTGGTGTCCAGGTGACCTGCTTGATTTCCTAGTCAGGCACTTAAGTGTTTTTTTCTTAGATGTTCATCTCTCAGTATGAATCAGCATTAGCATAAGGAAGAAAAGAAGGAAAAATATATAAATAAATAAAGGAAAAAAGGTAAAATCTGTTATGTCCAGAATTGCTAAAGGGATAAAATCAATATTGGAGTGCTTTGCAAAACTAGCTATGCTGTAAGGGTAACATTAATGAGAGAACTCAAAGTCAAAGGTTAAAAAATCACGTTTGCTTAGGCCTGGATTAGGTAATTTCTCTCCTTGTATTAGTAATTCAGTTCGTTGTCTCAGCCCTCCAGATTTACTATGGAAATCCAGCTTGTGTTTTTCAAAGAAACGTCTAAGAGAAAATCAAATTTGTTGCTAATAAGAAATAGGCTACAGAATCTCTTTATAAAATTTATTCCCATTAAAACACAGCATGAGCTCATTTTTCATAGTGCCAGTAAATAAGGGCATTTGACCCCATGGTTTGCATTTGCGTTAGGCTGGGTTGACTAGCGCAACAAATCCAGAGACAATCATATAAGAGAGAGCTTTATATCAAAGAGCAATTGTATATTGAGAAGACATCCCAGTTCTGTCCAGATCGAGTCCATAAGTCTGATATTAGCCCATAAGTCCGATACTAGTTCATAAATTCCTCTTCATACTCATGCAGTCACATGCAATGATACAAAGTGCAGGAAGATCACAGGCCTGTGAATGCAAAATCTTGTGGATCCAATGGTGGTGGAAGCATCTCAGCGCTGGCACCAGTCTTAATGTGGCTCCTCCAGCTCTCCAAGAGTGGTTTGTTACCAGGAAGGTGAAGCAGAGAAAAGGGCTCTCACCTCTCTCAGTAAACCTCCACAGGCTCGTTTACAGGAAGGTGAAGCAGAGAGAGAGAGGCCGGCCTCTAGACAGCCATTTATCTCGGTCGTCCTCCAGTCAAGCTGTGAACTGATTGACAGGCTGAACTCTACCCCTTAACTCTTACCCTCTAGTTGACACGGGATTATGTACTGTATATACTTGAGTATAAGGTGACCCGAATATCAGCCAAGGCACCTAATTTTACCACGAAAACTGCATAAAAACTGTGCTGAAAAACTTGGCTTATACACGAGTATATATGGTAAGTACCACAGTATTGTACTCCTATCCTGATACTCTTTATTTAACAAATATTTTATATACGTGTATACGTAAAGTAACCAAAGCCAAACTCAATGCCATCGAGTCAATGCTGTCTCATACTGACCCCCTGTGGGTTTCTGAGAGCGTAACTGTTTATGAGAGTGGAAAGCCCAGTCTTTCTCCTGAAGAGCTGCTGGTGGTTTCAAACTGCCAACCATGAGGATCACAGCCCATTGAGTGACCAATACACTGGCAGGACTCCTATGTATCTTAGTATGTTTTAGACATGCATTCCAAGTACAGAGTCCTTGGGTGCCACAAATGGTTAGCATTCGTCTTAGTTACTGAGTACTATTACAGTAGAAATATCACAAATTGATATTTTAACAAACAGAAATTTATTCTTTCATAGTTCAGGATACCAGCTGTAGAAGCAGCTATTCTTTTTCTCTCTGCTCTAGTGGAAGGTTCCTGTCCATTTTCAGCATCGGTAGAGCTGAACCTTAGAGATGGCCACGTGTCTTGGCATCAACTGTTCCCTGGAGTCCTATTAGGAGGTTTCTTAGCACAGGGACTCTAGGTCCAGAGGCTACACGCTGCTATTCTTTCTTGGTGGTAGTGAGGTGCCTCTTGTAAGGCTATGATTCAGAATACACCCCACACCAATCTTATGACAAATGTTGCTGCTGTTTTGTGCTACACAGTCAGTTCCAACTCATAGCCACCCTATGTACAACAGAATTAAACATAGCCCAGTCCTATGCCATCCGCCCATTAACAGATAGAGGTTGGGATTTAGCACACACAAAATGGAGGATAACTACATCAGATCACAAAATGGATGACAACCACACAATACGGGGAATCATAGCCTAGCCAAATTGAAACACATTTGGGGAGTCACAGTTCAGTCTATGATAGTACTCAATCACTAACTGAAAGGTTGATGGTTTGACACCACCACCACCACCACCCCCTGCCTCCCACCAGAGTTGCTTCAGAAGACAGGCCTGTGACTATCTGCTCTTAAAGGTCACCGCTTGAAAAACCTGTGAAGTGGTTTCACTGTGCACAGATGGTGTCACTATGAGCTGGCATAGGCTCAGTGGCAATTAACAACAGCAACCACATCCTAAGTAATTTATGAATATTAACTCTTTTTTGTTTTGGGGGTTGCCTGGGACTAAGTAGTGACTTCAAATGGGCCTAAGAGATACGGTTTTAAGGTGATGGAAATATTCTAACGTGGAAATTGCCTAAAAATAATTTAATTGTATCTTTTAAAGATGAGTTTTGTTGTGTAAATTTTACCTCAATAATGCTATTAAAATACATAAATTATAATCCTTATAATAGCTCTATGAGATAGTTACTGTTATCATTACCATTTGAAATAAGAAAATTCAGATGATCAGGGAGGTTAATAATACATAGCTGGTCAGTGGGAAGAAAACAGATGTCAATTTTAGGCCACTTATCAAAAGAGTCTTGAGAAAATCAAATTAGTTGCTAATAAGATATGGGCTACAGAATCTCTTTATGCAGTTTGTTCCAATTAAACTGCAGCATGAGCTCATTTCTCATAATGCCAACAAATAAGGACATTTGTTCCCATGGTTGGCATCGCATTCCTATTCTGATATTATTTATTTAACAGCACCCACACACACACACAGAATTGTGCTTGGAAGAATAGTAAGGAGAGAGCCAGAAAATGTACCATCCAGGGTTCTACCTGCCACCGTCACATACAATTAGCTCTGTCACACTGCATATTACTCTGGTCATTTGTAGTTATGAGGGTTTTTTTTGCCAAATTGTCATCTGATAATTAGCTTCTAGAAGGGTAGGAGGACAGGGGCACAAGAAAACACCAATTTGACCTCAAAAATTGCATGGAAAAAGTTTCATTGCCTTTAATTCCATTTTGCCATGAACTTTTTGAAACCTTTTCATTTAGGACACAAGTTTATAATCTACTGAAGTTAGTAAATGCTTGTTTGTTGATGGCTCACAGACCAGTAGATATTTTGTACACATTTTGTTTGCTTGTTTCCTTTATGCAGGGGACATTTAAACAATTTATGCAATCTGTCAAACTGTGATGCAGTCTATTAGTCTCTTGGAGTCTTGGTGGTCTGATGAGTTACTCCTTGGGCTGCCTACCACATGGTCAGCAGTTCGAAACCACCAGGCACTGCGTGGACGAAAACATAGGCTTTTTCTACTCCCATAAATAGTTACAGCCTCAGAATCCCACAGGAACAGTTTAGCCTTATCCAAGAGGGTTACTGTGAGTCAGAACTGACTTGGTAGCAGTGGGTTTGTTTTATTAATCTCTACTCACCCAAACCCAAATTTAAACTATTGCTAGTGAGTAGATTTTCACTCCTAGCTATCCTAAAACTCCCTAAACTGGCCCCATACCTTTCCAGAGCTGTAAGTAAGTTTTTACAGAGGTAGACTGCCCCATCTTTCTCCTGAAGAGCAGCTGGCGGGGTCACACCATCAACCTACCAGTTTGCAGCCAAGCACTGAAACCACAGCGCTACTCAGGCAAAAGAGTCATCGAAAACCCAGTGTCTTCCAGTCAATTCTAACTCATGAGGGTTCCCTAGGCTATAAATCTTTTTTTTTTTAAATTCAATAAGTATCTATTAGGGACCATTACTGAAGGAACATAGCCAAAATGAAGTTCAATCCCTTTGTGAATTTGGACTGGAACAAAGACTGGAAGAGGCATCTCAATGGCCTTCCCATATTCTCAGGCAGATTATGTCTTGCCTTCTTTTCCAAGGAACTCTAGTAGGAATAGACTGTTCAGTCCATGCCCATCCACAAGGATCAAGTACATAGTTGATGTTGTGTAAGAACACAACAAAGGTCAGAAAATTGGTCCAGGTCTAGAGGAAGAAATAAGTCATCTACATTGAATGGGTGCAGCAAAATAAAGATACTGGCACACCTGTCTGTGTGGATATTCACCCCAGCAAGCTGGTTCTCATTAGGCTACAAGTGGACAAAGGCCACAAGAAGATCCTCGAGCGCAAAGTCCAATTTCATCAAGTAGGAAAGGAAATGGCAAATTATAAGGAAGAATCACTTGAGAAGATGCAAGAGCAAAATAGTCTTGTACACAACTTCCATTAAAACGGAAAATTTGTCTTAAGGCAGCAATTCTCAACCTGTGGGTCAGGACCCCTTTGGGGATCGAACGACCCTTTCACAGGAGTCGCCCGATTCATAACAGTAGTAAAATTACAGTTATGAAGTGGCAATGAAAATCATCTTATGGCTGGAGAGTCACTAAAACATGAGGAACTATACTAAAGGGTCAAGGCATTAGGAAGGTTGAGAACCACCGTCTTAAAGGCTTGAAGATAAACAAGTAGCCATCTAGCTGGGAAGCAACAAAGACCACAAGGACGAAGCACATCAGCCTGTGTTATAAGGTGTCGACAGGATCAAGCATCAGAAGACCCAAAACAAACATACCGATGCGAGCAAGTGGGGTCAGAGTGGAAACCCAAAGCCCATCTGTAAACAATTGGACATCTCCTCATGGAAGGGTCACAAGGAAGGGACAAGTCAGCCAGAATGCAATATAGCACTGACGAAACCCACAACATTCCTCTAGCTCTTTCCTTCTTCCTCCCCCCAACTATCATGATCCTGGTTCTACCTTACAAATCTACAGATAAGAGTTCTTGACACAAATAATCCAGGACAGATCCCCCCCCACTCCCCGGGAACAGTAATGGGAGTAGTGATACCATGAGGGTAGGGGGAAGGGGAAGAGAGAAAGGGGGAACCAATTTAATAAATCAATATATTAACTCTGTTGCCCCCCCCCCCATACGAACAACAGAAACTTGGGTGAAGGGAGACAGTGGATGGTGTAATATATTAAAACAATAATAATTTATACTTTATCAAGGGTTCACGAGGTGGGAGGCAAAAAAGAGGAGCTTTAGTAGAAATAAAATGTTTTGGAAATGACGATGGCTACATATGTACAATTGTTCTTGATACAATTGATGTATGGGTTGTTATAAGAGCTGTAACAGCCCCCATTAAAACATTTTTTTAAAGACAAATTTGGGGAAATGACCTATGAATATTTACTGCGTGCCTATTAGGTGCTAGATACTATTTCAGTACCTGGCACACATCAGAGAACAAACAGAGGTCCCTGCCCAAACGGTCTTGCAGTCTAGGGTTTATTACCATGTCATCTATGTACTGTGGCCTGGGCATGTCTGTACCGCTTTGTCTTTCAGCTGCCAGTGGAGCACTAAGCAGGCCTGGCACAGACATTGGTAATGTGTTTGTTGTGGTGCCAAACAAATCCCACTTCAACCGCATCCCCAGACAGTAATGCGGGCTGAAAGTTGGTTTTTAATTAAGAAGGCAGATTGGGGATAGGCCCGAGTGGTTGGAGCCAGATGGTTTGGTGTGCGGTGGTGGCAGAGAGGGCTCGGATGGCTATATGAACCGCTGCTGCTGCTGCTGCTGCTGCTGCTGCGCCTGCTGTTTCTTGGTGGCTGAGGAACTGTGGTGGCAGTGTAGTGGTTTTTCGTGTTGGACTGCTAATCCCAAGAGCAACAGTTCCAATCCAGCAACCACTCCAAGGGTGAAAGAAGGCGTTCCTTCTACTCATAAAGCGTTACAGTCTCAGAAGCTCACGAGGGCAGCTCTAGCAAGTTCTATAGAGCAGCTGTGACTCGGAATTGACTCAGTGGCAGTGAGAACAGTGCCTTAACACTTTCAACAAGTGTTTTGGAAGGGACCTCACCCAGCAGCTTAGCCAGGATGTCTTCAAAGCCCATCGTAGTCTTGGCCATGTCGCTTTTAAACCTGGGCCAAACCAAATCCCCTGGACAGCTCCGGAGACACTAAACAAACTGGAGGAGACCCAGGCTTTCTGGCGGATTTCGGTCCAGCCGCCGTTGCCAAAATTTTCAAAAGAGTGCCCTCTGCTGTCACCATCAGCCTGGCGTGGTAGATGCTCCAAATGAACGTGGTCATGGTCTGATTGCGTGGCTCCACAGTAGGGCCTCCAGGATATGCACCAGTGGAACAACATTGGCAGGAAACAGTCGCTCCGCCCAGTGGGGCATCATATTGGCCTCGGTCAAGGAGTCACTTGGATAGGAGCTCCTCGCCAGGGGCACCTCCTGGTGGACTATGTGTGCCGTCAAGACTTGGGCGCTGTTAGGGATGCCGTTGCAGGTCCAGGAACTATGTCACTTTCGTCCCACCCAGGGCGCAGGGCTCAGCAACCACGCAGCATCCAGGGTGCAGAGTCCTGGGAGCACACAGAGGCGGATCCTGGGCTCAGCGCGCATGTGCCATGCACACAGCTCAGTGACCAGAGCACTGTACCCAACCCGCCGCCACTGCCATGAGGCATCAAGGCTATAAATCTTCATAGAAGCAGAAGGGTCTCTGGGAGGAGACAAGCCAGTCAGGGTGCGATGTAGCAACGATGAAAAATACAACTTTCCTCTAGTTCCTAAATGCTTCTCCCCCTGCCCCACTATCATGATCCGAACTCTACCTTGCGAGTCTGGCTAGACCAGAGGATGCACACTGGTACAGATAGGAACTGGAAACGCAGGAAATCCAGGGCGGATGATCCCTTCAGGACCAGTGGTGACAGTGGCGATACTTGGAGGGTGGAAGGAGAGTGGGTTGGAAAGGGGTTGCTGATTACAAGGTTCTACGTGTGACCTCCCTGGGGGATGGACAACAGAAAAGTGTAAGATATGACAAAATAATAATTTATAAATCATCAAGGGTTCATGAGGGAGAGGAGGCTGGGGAGGGAGGGGAAAAAAATAAGGATCTGATGCCAGGGGCTTAGGTGGAGAGCAAATGTTTTGAGAATGATGAGGTCAATGAATGTACAAATGTGTTTTACACAATTGATGTATGTATGGATTGTGATGAGTTATATGCGCCCCTAATAAAACGATTTACAAAAAGAGAGAGACAGACTACCACCTGGTTCTTCCCCAGGGCAGTTGATGGGTTCTAACTGCTTCCTTTGCTTAGCAAAGCTTTAACCACAGTGTCACCAGGGATTCTTTTCTCTATTCAGAGTTTTATTCATTACCAGTGACTAGGCGGGCTTTTTAAAATCATTTTTAAGCTAATTGGGTGACGAAATTTTATCATAGAATTGGTATTTTCACTAACTCAGTGGAATACAAGGTCAAGTGACTTTGCACTCATTTTAATAGACTGAGTTCTTCCTTGAGAAGCACATTGGTTCAATTAATCGAAAGTGTTTTTCCTATATTTGGTTTGTGTTTGTTGTGTTTAGGAAATTACTTTTTTCCATCAGTTTAGAACGATGGCATTAAATATTGGAGATACAGCTCACATAATAATTTTGAGTTTTTTGTGTCTATATATACATACATACATTTATATTAAAAATACATTAAGTACTCCTTATGTTTTAGAAACTTCTGTCATTTTGATAATCAGAGTGAAGTCTGTTATAGCATGGGGGAGATGGGATGCCGGTAAGCCAAGTGTTCATGTAAAATGTTTGTTTGTTTTTTCCTTCTCTGTTCTGTAGAGTCAGCTTTTAAATAATGATGGTCACAACCCACTAATGAAAAAAGTATTTGATATTCATCTGGCTTTTCTTAAAAATGGACAGTCTGAAGCATCGTTGAAGCATGTTTTTGCCTCACTGAGAGCTTTCATTAGTAAGGTAAGGAGAGAAACGCCCTATTTGTTGTGGGCTCATTCCAGGATGTAGAGGAAAAGACAGAAGGCGCTCAGTTAATAGATTTGTGTAATAGGAGAAGTATGGGAAGCTGTCATCATCATTTGTATGGTGTGGCCTATTGGCAGCAATATGACTGCTAGCAGTTAGGTAAATTTGAAGGGTAGATCATTGGGATGCGATAGCTATAAACTGAGAAGAAAGTGGTTAAGTATTGTCTTTTCAAAGGCTTGTCGATTGATACTGAACAACAAAATGCCTGATCTCTCCTAAACTCAGAACCTGTGTTTCCCTTTATCCTGTCATTCATTACCTTCCCCTTTTCAGTGAGTTCTTCTGAAGAGTGCCATTTCCAAATGACCAACTTTGCCAACTGTTGGCCTATTTTGACACTTTTTAAAGTATTGTGAAACCCAAGATAGATATTTAAGCTGTCAATGCACTCTAGTACGAGCATCTTAAAATCAAGGACTGAGTTTTAGAACTTGTGTCTTCAGTAGTATCTTGTTCAATATGTAACCAAATAAACGAGTCTTTCATCTCAACGTTCCTTTCCTCTGTACTTAAGGATCTGACAATATTTCAGGCTACTGACCGTATTTAGTCAAACTCAAACTTGGCTTTGAGGAATAAATATGACTGAAACACCACAGACATTTCTGGACTGTGTTTGATAACTTTAAAACTTCAGAACCAATATAATAAATGAAGTTAGAATTAAGGTTTTGGCAAGGCAGGCAGTCTGTCCCCCACACTCTGCTTTGTATAACCCCGGCAAACCAAAGAAGCTCAATTAATTGATTTGTTTAATGGGAGAGCTAAGCACTGGGGGTTTCTTTGTCATAATTATTTATATAGTGTTCCCTGATATATTTGTTGATAATAGAAATTAGGCAAATTTGAGAGCCTCTTAGGTTTTTTTAAATGCAATTCTTTAATAAAATGTGTGAATCAGAAAGAGATGGAAAAGTCAGTTCAATGCAAACTAAAAACACTATGATAAGGATCCAAAAGTAGTTTAATAGTTACTGTGTATGGAATTACTGGTACTAGACACTTTTAGGAGCCCTGGTGGTATAGTGGCTATTAACCTCAAGGTGAGCAGTTCAAAACCACCAGCTGCTCTGCATGAGAAAGATGAGGCTTTCCAAATGGAAACGCACTGTAGGGAGAGGGCCATGCGGATGCAAAGGCTCTGAGTTGCAAGAGAGCTGGTCATGCCCTGGTAGGTGAACGGCCAGTGTAGCTGCAGGCTGTGAAGCTATTTTCTTGGAGAATGGGTGGACAAAAAGCAGAAGAAGGTCAAGAGTAGAACCTTGGAGAGAAAGCAACAGGACTGAAAGATAACCCTGTGGAGTAAATGTAGAGGAGTTTTCACCGAGCTGGGAAGAAAACGAGGAATATTATGGAAGCCAAGGGGAAAGGAGTTTTAACCTTGCCTTGCTCTTGTGGGGTCCTCGAAGAGGGGAAAGAATCCATTGAAACTGACAACTAATGGCTCATTCAAAGAACTGAGGTGACTAAAAGACTGGCTTGTGTCGCTTAATTACAATAGAAGTGCCCTTCATTCAACTGTTATGTTCATACTTGAGCATCTTGCCCAGCAAGACTTGATTAAATTGAGGGACACTATGAATGCGATCTTCCAATTGTCTTTATTAAACATTCGTTATGTGCAGAGTATTGTACTTGGTATTTAGAGTGAGATACAGAGATTCCTGTAATTGAGTTGAAATCTAAGTTACCCATGAAATAAGCTGGCCAGGGTGTCTGTCCCTCCAACTTCATGCTCCCTGGGAAGCATTCAGTGTGTATCTTGAGGCAGCTTGCTACTTGCCTAGACCTGTAAGCAGGGCAGAGAGGGTAACATGCCTCTGTTTACGTATGGTGTACCATCCACAAAACAAGACTAGTAAATGCTCGAGGTAACAGGCCACTCAGCTGTGTTGAGGAGCACTTTTGTATGCTCCTTCTAGGCCAAAATGAATGTTATTTATGAGTAGGACCATGTATGTGTGTGCGTGCACACGTGCACGTTCATGTTCATCTATACCTCATTTTGTTGAAAAGTCAACCTCCCTTGCTGAGTAGATGCCAGCTAAAATTTTCTCATGCTTGCAAGTTTGTCAGGAACTGCTTAAACAGAAAGCAAGTGATCCTGCAAGAGAAAAATTTCTTTCTCGCGTTTAAGGCCCAATTCAGTAGCCCTCAGTCACGCCTCATTTCACTCAATCATTCCTCTAACCCAGGTTGTGGAGACCCATTTTGACATGTTCTCAAATCTCTAGCCTGACCTGCTTTTTGTCCACGCATTCTCCAAGAGAATGACTCCACAGGCTGCAGCTACACTGGCCGTTCACCTCCCAGCTGGTCCTGCCCTGGGAGGTGACTTACATAGACTTTTTTTTTTTTTCATATGCTCTTGACTTGCTCCGGCAGGTTCTGTCACATGCATGCTAGCCTTCTGTCTTCAGCTACTTCACGCTTGCTGGCAAGCACATCCCTACGCCTTAGGTGGTTTTTGTATCCTTAAAAGACCCAGCCCAATTTTGGTCACTTTGCTGCTCGACTGATTTTCTGATTTGCTTCTCCAATATTTTCCTGTGTTCCGGATTCTGTAGTTTCCCTCAGCCTTCTTCAAAGGAAGGGTGAACATGTGTGCTGCGTTTTGCTATGAGGTTCTAAAATGCTGCACCTCGAAAATTAGCTCAACCAGAAATGAAGCTTCTGCACTGTTGTATCTTTTGATGAGAAACAACTTTGAGTATACCAAAAGGAAAACCTTTCTGAGGACCCATCTGCAGGTCAGTGGAAGTCAAAGCATCTCTTTTCTTTTCTCGTTGTAGCCTGTGAATCGAGCTAGAGCACCCCTGCCCAATACGATAGCTAGCCAGTAGCCCTATGTGACCTTTCCAACCTAAAGTAGTGACAGTCTGAAGTGAGTTGTGTTGTAAAGGCCGCCTAAAGGAGCCCTGGTGCTAACTGAAAGGTGGGTGGTTCAAACTCACCAGCCTCGCCAGAGAGAAAGATGAGGTGGTCAGCCTCTGTAAAGATTGACAGCTTGAGAAACCTTCTGAGTCCTGTCAGGTCAGTGTGAATCAAAATCGACTCCACGGCAACCAGTTTAGTTTGGGGGAAATATAAGGCAGGCGATGGCTTTTGAAGAAATAAACCACCACATTTTTTATGTTGATTACAAGTTGAAATGGCATTTTAAATATATTAGGTTGGGTAAAATATATTATTATTCATTTTGCCTGTGCCATTTCCCTCGCATTCTGGCTACTGGCTTCTAGATATGAATGCAACACAGGTTGCTGTCTAGAGCCTATACTCTGAATTACGACTATATTCCTGTTTCCCATAACCAGGAATTAAGCAGGCAGCCAGTAACACCTTAACTTCAATTATCCAGGTGACTATTCCCCAAAGTGGACAATGCTGTCTCCTGGGAGGGTGGTGGGTGTGTGTGTACTGGAACTATCCAGGGGTATGTAAAAGCAGATATCCACACCTAGATTATGGATTCTTGTACAAAAGTTTTTAATTGCCAGGTAGGTGCTGAGTAATTTCTTTTTTTCTGAAAATAAGGCAATAGGCCACATAAGTTTGGGTATCTATGGTTTTAGGCATTCACTGCAGGGTAGCACTAGAGATTAACAAGTGCCGTTGCCTGAGCTGTTGTCTAAACTAGGTAGGCCATGATCCAAAACAAAGAAGGCCAGAGGTGGTGGACTTGGGGTTCCAGCACACTTAAATCGATTAGTGAAGAGAAATTGGGAAGTCATTAGGGAAGAACATCATTTATTCACAGTTTGGCCCCAGGCTCTATTCCCCAGCAACCATAGGTTAAGTGCACCATGTCTGTTCATTATTATGAAAACAGTCCTAATGTAACTATTATGAAAGTTGAAAAGTTGTTCACATGTAGCCAAGGAAATACCCCTAAAATTTGAAATTGTGGCCTTAAGGGATGTTTTGGTTGAAAAAGGTTACGCTGGGACAGTAATAGAATTTTTAGAAGCATTTCGTGGGTACTGATATACTTACAGAAAAGTGAGGGTCAATTAAAGCTAAGATAAGCACTGTTTGCTTCTTCCCTGCAGATAATAATTGCCGTAAGCCAGCTGATAGCAGATGTGGCACTGAGTGGCGGATCAAGATTTCAGGAATCTTTATTCATTATCAATAATTTTGCAAACAGTGACAGGCCTATGAAGGTATGTTCTCACTTCCAGTGATCAATTCTAGCTATCTTCAGGATTGGAGACGTTGGCTGGCCCCAGACTTAAGCTGTCATCTGATTTACAGCCCTTGGGAGTATAGCAAGTAAAGAATGTGAAACCACAAGGAGGAGATGAGCCAGTCGGTGCTGTGTAGCACTGATGAAACACCCAACTTTCCTCTAGTTCTTTAATGCTTCCTTCCCCCCCACTATCATGACCTCAATTCTACCTTACAAATCGGATTAGACCAGGACACGCACACTGCTGCAGATAAGAGCTTGCAACACAGGGAATCCAGGATAGATAAACCCCTCTGGGCCAACAATGAGAATAGAGATAACAGGAGGATAAGGGGAAGGTGTGGGGAGAAAGGGGGAATTAATCACAATGATCAACCTAGAACCCTTTAAAAGGGGGATGAACAACGAACAATGGGAAAGTAGGTGAAGGGCAACAGAGGACAATGTAAGATATGAAAATAATAATCTATAACTTACAAGGTATCATGAGGGAGGGGGAAGAATGGGAAGCTGACATCGAGGGCTCAAGTAGAAAGAAAATGCTTTGAAAATGATGGCAGCATATGTGCAAATGTGCTTGACACACTGGAGGAATGTATGGATTGTGATAAGAGATGTACGAGCCCCCAATAAAATGATTTAATAAAAAAAAAAAAAGCATGTGAAACCAGGAGTCAAGAGCCTGTGTCTTGACTATTACCCAAGCTCGAGAACTTCGGACATTGCCTAGTGCAGAGCATATGTGCAATATTAGTTGGCTGGCGGGCTCTACTTTGCATACATGGAATCTTGGTAGCAAAGTAGTTAAGCGCTCAACTGGAAACTGAGGAGTTGGCACTTTGAAACCCCCCTCTCCTCACCCCAGCAGCTCCATGGAAGCATAGCCTGAAAAACACTAGGTTATACTTTGTCACATGAAGTTGCTCTGAAACAAACTCAACTTCACAGGACCGAACCAAAACAGCTCTGTTGTAGCTACCATGACGTGACTTTTTTTTCTTCTGTCATTGATGGTTTTAAATCGTTTTATTGGCATATCATTTACATATCATACAATTCGATAGTTCACATGCATCATCATTACCACAATCCATTCTGGAACATTTTTCTCATTCTTCCACCCCATTGTTATTAGCTCCACATTGCCGTCCCCACCCCACCCCCGTCGTCATCACTCCAAGAAACTATTGATCTAGTTGCTGTCTCTAGAGGTTTCCCTATCCTGAATGTCATATAAAGGAAACCATACAAAAAGAGAAACCCCCCCACACACACCAAATAAAGTACAGAAAAACCTTAATCCAAAAGAAAGCAGAAAATAATAAAAACTGGAACACGTCATAAATGGGTAAAGGGGGAAAACAAATGGCAAGATGTTAAATTGTAACCAAAAGATGTGTGGTGCAACCCACTTTCTAACGCACCCTGTCTGGGGACAAGATTGTTCACCTCCCTGTTTGAAAACTTGCTCAGAACAAGTTCTTTCTTTTTAAACACTGGATACCGTTTATAATATTAGCTCATTAAGCACTGAGATTGAAATTTCACCAACACTCACTTCTTAGAGCAACTGCCTAGGCAGTGAGCTACCGGAATCATCTGCTAGCTCATTTTGGCTTGCTGTAAATACTTCTTGCCAAACTCAAGTCCACAACTCATTCTTAGGCACCAATCAGCTGAGGCCCAGCCCCAGCCCCTGACCACGTTCGCCTCTTATATGCATGTAATTGATAACGGTATAAAATGCCTGCGTCTGTTGTCCATGACGCGTAGTGCAGGCTCTGATCTTCAGGGAGGCACGAGAGAAAGGAAAGCAAAATCCTTCACTGACTGAGGACTTTTCCTCCCGGAGGAATTGTCTCCCCTTCTTGGGAAAGGTCATCTTCCAGCATAATCTAACAAGAATATGTAAAACCTAAAAGAAAAGCTTGCAGTCACAACACACTTGATATCTGGGACCTCTACAATTTATGCACCAAAAAATATTCCCATAGGAACATTAGGCTAGGGGAGTGCGGGAAGGGAGGGGGTTGGAGAAGGAAAACACTGAGGCCTGCCAGCTGCTCTCAGGCTGGGAAAGTTGGTTTTTCAGCTAGTTCAACTGGTTCCCCAGGGATCTTCAGCATGTTTTAACTAACTAATCTCAAGAGCTTCTTCTTGGTAGGTGCACGTGAGCTGATTCTGACTCATAGGGACCCTAAATACAACAGAATGAAACCTTGCCCCATCCTATACCACCCTCACAATCTTTGCAATTTTTGAGCCCATTGCTGCAACCACTGTGTCACTCCATCTCATTGGGGACCTTCTTTTACACCGTCCCTCCACTTTACATGAGGTCCTTCTCCAGGGACGGGTCTCTCCTGATAACATGTCCAAAGTACGGGAGACAAATTTTCAGCATCCTCAGTTCTAAGGAGCATATTGGCTGTACCTCTTCCAAGACAAATTTGTTTTTCTCAAAATCTATACCAATTTCAGTTATCTGCACCAATGCTGTAGCTCCAATGCGTCAATTTGTCGTCAGTCTTTCTTATTCCTTGTCAAGCTTTTGCATAGGAGGAGATTGAAAAGACCATTGCTCAGATCAGGTACCCTTTAGTCCTCAAAGTACCATTTTTCTGCTTTCTCTAACGCTTTAAAGAAGTGTTTTGCAACAGATTGTCCAATGAGCACTGTTTCATTTGATGTGTTGCCTGCTGCTTCCGTGAGCGTTGACAACTTGGATCTGTTCTCTGTCATGATGATACCTCTTGGCCCAATTGTGAGGATGCCCGTTTTCTTTGTTTCCGTGTGATCCCTACGAAATCTGTAGTCTTCATCAGTAAGCGCTTCCAGGCCCCTTCCCTTTCAGCAAGAAGTGTTCTTATCTGCATAGCACAGGTATAATGGGGCTTCTTCTAACCCTGAGACACCCTTCGTCATAAGGTCCAGCTTCCTGGATCATTTGCTTGCATCCAGATTGAGAAATTATGAAGGGGCGTCAGAAAGTTCACGGAAAAGTGGAATTCAAAGAGACTGAAAATTTCCCATGAACTTTCTAAAGCTCACTTTTATAGTGAAAGGATACAACTGTGATGCACAGTTTCCCTTATTTAAAAGCATGCAATATCTCTTGTTCGGTTCGAACGTCTGCCTGTTGGTCTATGTGCTACTGGTTCCAAAAATTGAGCACAATGAAATATTCTGGCTCTCTGCAATGTTATTCATAGCTGTTCAAATCTATACAGTTGAATGCTTTGCATACGCAATAAAAGCCAGGCAAACGTCTTTTGATGTTCGCTGCTTTTAGTCAAGATACCATATATATTTGTGTATAAGCCGAGTTTTTCAGTACATTTTTAATGCAGTTTTTGTGGTAAAAATAGGTTCCTTGCTGGTATTCGGGTCGGCTTTATACTCGAGTATGTACAGTACATCTGACACATACATTGTGCCACGTCCTCTTCTGAATCCTGCGTAGATTTCTGGAAGTTCCCTGTCGGTATATTGCTGCAGCCATTTAAAAAGTATCTACAGAATTTTACTTAACATGTAATATTAATAACACTGTTGGATAATTTCCACATTCTGTTAGCTCACCTTTCTTTGGAATCTGCACAAGTATGAATCTCTTCCAGCCTCTTGGCCAGTTAGCTGTCTTCCAGATTTCTTGGCAGAAACCAGTGAGCCCCTCTGTTGCTGTATCCTTTTTGTTGAAACATCTCACTTAGTATTCTATTAGTCCCTGGAGACTAATGCCAATGCCTCCCTTGTAGTTTGGACGATAGTTCTTGACCCTATGCTACCTCTTTTTTTTTATTGTGAATTACTGTATCTACTCATGTATAAGCCAAGATTTTCAGCACATTTTTAATGCCGTTTTTGTGGTAAAATTAGGTACGTTGGCTGATATTCGGGTCAGCTTATGCTCAAGTATATATGATAGATAGGGATTTATATATCAGGTCATTTTTCAAATTCCGTTTTAACAACTTGACCTTTCCAATAGCTTGACCTGTCTCTGCCCCCCCCACCCCGCCTCCCCTTTTTACCCCAGTACTCTCTTGTAGGATATCCTACACTATCTCTTGAAACAGCAACCAGTTGGACATCAACCAATTCTTTTTGGTCCAGTGACTATATTTCTGCCATCATTGTTTGATGCTTCCTGTATCTGTATGTATTTTGTTTGTAGCATCCTTCAGTATTCTATCTCGAGGCTTGAAGTTTTTCTTCAGTTTTTTGTATCATCTTGAAAATGTTGAGCATGTTCTTCCCTTTTGGCTTCCTAACTCCAGGTCTTGGCATATTTCACTATCACACTTTGTCTTCCTGGGCTGCCCTTTGCGAGCTTCTGGTAAGCTCGTTCACTTCATCATTTCTCCCCCGTTGGCTTTCTCTCTTCTGGTCAGCAGTAAGTCGGTTTCAGAGTCACCGCTGACATCCTCTTTGTGCTTTTCTTTTCGTCTTTTTTAATGATGGCCTGCTTTCTTCATCTGGTGCCCTTGAGATCATCCCACGGCGCATCATCCAGTCTTTAGTCATTCTGGAGATTGTCTCAAAATCCGGGCGGAGTATACTCGAGATCATACTCTGACTCTTGGGACTTGTTTTCATTTTCCTCAGCTTTACCTTGAGCACTTTGATGGTCTGCTGCTCAGTCAGCCCTTGGATCTTGTTTTGAATAATGAAATTGAGTTGTTTCGTCGTTTCTTACCACAGATACAGTTGATTAGATGCTGGTATAGTCCATCCAGTGAGGTCCACATGTATCGTCACCATTTATATTGTTTCAAAAGGTATTTCCAATGAGGAAGTCATTGATCTTGGAAAATTCTACCATGAGATCTCTCTCGCGTCCTTTTTATCACCAAGGCCATCTTTTCCAGTTATGGATTCTTTTTGTTTGTTTATTTCCAACTTTTCCATTCCAATCATTAGTAGTTATCGATGCACCTTGCTTGCATGTTTGTCCTGTTTCAGACCACAGAAGGTAAAAAAAAAGCCTCATTTTTTTGTTCATCCCTGGCATTTGTGGTTGGTGTATACATCTGAATAATTTCAAAACCCTCACTGCCATCGAGTCTGTTCCAATTCATCATGACCCTATAGGACAGAGTAGAACTGTCCTTGTGGGCTTTTGAGAATGTACCTTTATGGGAGTAAAGAACCTCATATTAATCCCTCAGAGTGACTGGTTTCAAGCCCAACACATAACCCATTACACCACCAGGACTCAGTAATCTGAATACCGTATATACTTGATTTAAGCCAACCCGAATGTCAGCCGAGGTAGCTAATTTTACCAAAAAAACTGCATTAAAATGTGCTGAAAAACTCGGCTTATATACACACATATACGGTAATAGTTGTATTTAAACTGGTCTTCTTTGTAGCCATCTGGATACTATCCCATCACAGACAGCATTGTTCTTCAGGATAATTCTCAAAATGTTCTTTCTGACAATGAATGCAACACCAGTCCTCTTCAATTTGCCCTTACCACTGGAAAAAATGAATTATGATATTGCTTAACTCATAGGGTTGTTGTAAAATGAACTTAAAACATGTAAATCACCCTGACTTGTGTCTGGTAGGCACATAGTATGCTGTCCTTTGTTTTCCATTACTATTATAAAGTCACACAGTAATGGGGCCCATACATTACTTCCTTGTTTATGAAATTCACGGCAAAACAGCTAGAATTCTAAGCCAGGCAGTCTGTCTGCAGAGCCCATGCCCTCAAGTCTCAGGAATATAGTACATATAGGACTAGTTATAGATTTTATTTTATTTCCACCTTCCCAAATTATGTATTTCAAAGATAATCAATTGATGCCACTTTAGACATATTGAAAGAAAGCCCGCACTTTTTACTCCTGTAAAGAGGTACCGTCTCAGAAACCCACAGGGGCAATTCTGTCCTATCCTCTAGGCTCACTCTTTGAGTCGGCATTGACTCAATGGCAGGGAGTTTGGGTTTGGGTTTTAGTCATGCCATAGGCAGTGCGCCTAGAAGTACGTAGCAAGAATTCTAAATCACATATGACGTTCTCTAGATTGGACGCCGGGGTGTAGAATACATCAATGATATTGCTGAAGGAATCGTTTTTGTTTTGTCTCGAAATTAGGCAACTGCTTTTCCCACAGAAGTCAAAGACTTGACCAAGAGAATCCGAACTGTTCTTATGGCCACTGCTCAAATGAAGGAACACGAGAAAGATCCTGAAATGCTAATTGACCTCCAGTATAGCTTGGCCAAGTCCTATGCAAGCACGCCAGAGCTCAGGAAAACCTGGCTTGACAGCATGGCCAAGATTCACATCAAAAATGGAGATTTTTCAGAGGTGATTCCTTAAAGCTTTATTCTCAACACACCCCTTCCACCCCCT
>NW_022111327.1:14818586-14840715 GCF_000313985.2 Echinops telfairi | reverse complement strand
CACATTCTGACCGGTCTTTCTGTTCCTGCCCTTTTCAGGCTGCAATGTGTTACGTTCATGTCGCTGCTCTGGTGGCTGAGTTTCTTCACCGCAAAAGTAAGACACCTTTGTTCTTTTGAGATGGGAATGAATGTCCATCCACCCAAGTTTTGCCCTGAGTAGTTTATATCTCGCAGTATGGTGTCATTAAGCTCAGAAAATGATGCCCCCCCATCAGACTCAATCATTGTTCAACAGAAATGGTTCTAGAAGAAAAGCAGTGCTGTTCCTTGGTGTTCGCCTTTCTGTAGTGCTTATAAGAGTACAGGGCAGAGCCAGGCCTGGTGTCCACGGCTTCGTTCCAAGCTGTCTCCCTGGAAGACTGCCACCAGTGAAATTCTTCTCAGGGCTCGTGAGCAGCTCAGAATAAATACAGCCCACTTGTTTTCCCCTCTTCCTTCTCAATTATACCTACAACTACCGCCCTCCGCCTGCCCCCTGTCTCTCCAGCCACATTAGGGCAATAGTACTTGAGTAGCAAAAACCCTCAAAGGGCATCAGAATCCAGCAGGGCTCTAATTCAGTATATTGCCCCAAAGCTTTGCCTTTCTAAAAAACAGTATCTCTGGCAACTGTAACTAACTGCTCAAATAGTAGAAGAGTCGAGTCAAATTTTGAAATGTACTGGGCAGCCGAGATTCCAGTCACGAAATCTCCCACTGTCTATCACAATATCCGAAGCAACTTCCTTTTAGGCAGCCCAAGGGGTAGCATGATAGCAAAATGAAACCAGCTTGGGAAAAGCACATAGCATTCTTTGGCCCTGGTTGTGGAAATACAACCAGGTTTTGTTTGGGTTTGGCTTTCAGTCAGTTATTCATCCTTCATTTCAGTGTTTCTCTGCCTCGTACTACTACCTGATAGTAAAACCCTCAGGAAGAAGGGAAATGAAAAACAAAACAAAAAAACTTTTTTGAAAAATATTCTCCACAAAGAGAATACGATGTAAATGTAGATTTATTTGATATATATTTTAAAGTTAAATTTTTATGTTTGATACTATAATGCTTTTAAGCAACCTGGGTGTTCTAAATGGATATATTTCCTCTAGGTTATATTTTTCTTTTGTTCTTTTTAGTACATAAGCAGATTAATAGAGACATGGATTAATTGTTAGAATAAGGCCGCACTCCAGGGTTTTGGTGGTTTTGTTTTTATTTTGCTTTCCTTTTGTTGTTTTGTTTTACATCAGTGTGAAATTACATACCTGTGATGTTGTAGTCTAAGTAAATAAAAAGCATGGCTGGCAAATTAACTGACAAATATAAGTTCCTAAGCATGGTACTAAATAATTTTAGGGAAGTCAGAGAAATTAGACTAGTATTACCTCACGAAATTAGGCTAATATTACTTCACCTTTCTAATAACTACAGATATGAAAGAAGACTTTTATGTCCACTAACTATAAAACTGTACCCTTTTGTTCTTTGTTTTTGACTTGAGTTCTAATATAGTAAAAAAACTTTTACCTAAAGGTTTTCGGGGTTTTTTTGTACAAGTGCAAAGATCTTAAAAGTGAGCAAATATCAAGATTTATTTATATTTTTAATGTAATTTATAAATCCTTAAGGAGCCCTGGTTGCATAGTGGTTACGCAATGAGCTGCTAACTGCAAGGTCAGCAGTTCAAACCTACCAGCCAGTTCCAAGGGAGAAAGGCAGGCCTTTCTACTCCCGTAAAAAGTTACAGTCTCAGAAACTCCGAAGAGACAGTTTTATCCTACCTTATAGGGTTGCTATGAGTCAGAACTGACTCGACGGCAGTGAATTTGGTTTTGTTAAAAATCCTTATGTTTCATAAATACAGGATTGGACAAAATAGCAATCAAAATGGAACACAAGGGGGCTTCAAAAAAAGTCCATGGGTAAATGGAATTAAAAGATAATGGAATTTTTCCGTGAACAGTTTGCAATTCCCTTGTGAAAAATCTTGCTATCACTTTTAGAATATCAGCATGAAGCAGCTAGCCTAGACACCAAACACTGTGACGTGTTGCAACAACTGGAACCTAGCGCTTTTTACCACTTATATTAATATTTATTTCGTAACATTTTCAAAGGTTTTTGTTATAGAATGTACCTGTCATACAAATTACAGGCTCCCCCTTCTCTGAAGCAGGAAAAAATGTTTTGCATTTTAAACAAAAGGAATGGTCAACGTAGAAGTTTACATATTTATTAATAGTTACCATCTACCTTAAAGCCTGGAAAATACTACTTGCCTAAGTTAGATAACCACATTTTAAAATGGAGGTGGTAATAACATTTCTCAGAAGGAAAATATAATCATTTCGGTTTCAGTGATCCAAAGTGCACCCTCTTTTGTTAATTAACTGATTAAACTCTGGTCATTATGCCAAAGTAGAGGACTAATTTTAAAATGACTTACAAGTTAAAAGCTTAATCTGTTAAACTGCTATCCAGTGTGGAGAGCTCTACAATTCACCATCATTCATGGGACAGAATAAGACCTGGTGGTGCTGTCAGGTAAGCACTGGACTTTTAACCACAAGGCCAGTGGTTCAAAACGCCAGTTGTCCCAATAGAGGAAAGATGAAACTCTCTGCTCCTGTCAAAATGCGTAGCTTCCGAACACCCCCGTGCAGGATCACTAAGACTCACAGGGAGCGAGTAGATAAAACTTGGATATTTGCAAAGTAAATAAAAGTGCATTTGATTGTAGAGTTGAAGGGACAAAAGCTTAAACAAAGATCATTAGGCAAATCTAGATCCCTTTTTTCCTATCATTAAGTACTATTTAGTAATAATGACAACCCCAAAGCAAATCCACTGTGGCCATACAATTGATTCCAATTCACAGGGAGCCTATATAGAAAACTGAAGCTGTCTGCTCTTATAAAGATTTATGGTTCCATAAAAACCGACCTTATGGTTAGTAGCCCATTGCCTAACCTACAGGGCCACGAAGGCTCCCTTAAGAAAAACAAACGGGAAGGAGAAATCATGTAGAACATGTTTTTGGTCCATATTCTTTGCCAGAAGTTTGCCGGTTTCTCAGATGTCTAAGCTCTTTCCCTTGATGGTCATTATGAAATGTTTTCAAAAGCGGAATAAAATACTATCAGCTAACATATTGAAGGCAGTTCCCCTTCTGTTCAAGAGTTGTTAAGGGGACAATAAATGTTTGTCCTATGAGATAGCTGCCGCATTGGGCAAGGAATTAGGTCCTTGCCTTTCCCGGGGTGGCGTTATTTCAGGCACTGAGAGGGATGAGACAGCTCTTCTGACCTCCAGCCACATCCACACCTCCAGGCTGCTTTCAGGCAAACCTGAGCTCTTACTCTTGGTACCACACAGACAGACTTTTAACGAGTATCATTCTTTTCTCTTTACTAAAATCACTTCTGACCTGGTAATGCTGGGTCTTGCATAATACTTCCCACCCCTGAAAATACACAGTGAGAAACCAGATCAGATTTCCTTGGTTTGGTTCCAACTGAGAACCACAATATTTCTAGGCTCGTGTACCCTGGAGGCTAGACTATGTACTTGACTTGCTTCACTTTTCCTGAGAGAGGGCACAACTGTTTTCCCCTGGGGAAGACAAGAGTCACGTCTCTGCATTCTTCCCTCCACCACATACCAGCTGAGAGTCAGCAAAGATTCAGGCCCGCAGGGCTCCTCCATCGACCTAGGAAATGGAATTTCCTTTCCCATAGAGCTGATTCTTTTCATTCCTTATAGGGTAATATTAGTCCCTTTCCCAAATCTTTGTACCCAGACTCTGTTAGCTTAATTCTGCAAGGCTTCTTAAGGCCTTTTTCTTCTTGCCCTCCTCTCAGGGCTCTGATATTGTACCTTCTTCTTCTCTCAGGGATTGCACTGTTCCTCCCATCCTCCCCTATTTGCATGGCCTGGGAGGGGCTCTACTTGCACAGTCTGATTATCAACTAGGATTACCAACTCCTCTGCTACATCTTTCCCCAAAGCAAGAAGCCCAGAATGTGGAAACTATAGCTGTGAAGGGCAAAGTCAAGGTCTCTAGGTCAAATACCAGAGAGCCTGCCAGGCACTTCCCTGGGACCACCTGACAGGGCTGTTTAGGACAGCATGAGATATCATAAACCAGCGGTTCTCAACCTGCGGGTTGCAACCCTTTTGGGGGTTGATCAACCCTTTCACAGGGGTCACATAAGACCATTGGAAAACACCACGCCTCTATCCGTCTCCATGCAGGTCCGCTTACATGCAGATATACCCACAAAAGAGTACCCAGCGTGAAGACTGTTACCCATGCTACACCATGCTTGAAGACAAAATTTCATTGATATGTAATTAAAAATAAACATTTGACAATATATAATTACATACTGTTGTGTGATGAATCAGTATGCTTTAATTATATTCAATTTGTCACAATGAAAATACATCCTGCATATCAGATATTTACATGATGATTCATAACAGTTGCGAAATTATAGTTATGAAGTAGCAACGAGAATAATTTTATGGTTGGAGGTCACCACAACATGAGGAGCTGTATGAATGGGTTGTGCCATTAGGAAGGTTGAGAACCACTGTTGTAAACAGATGCCTGTCTTGGTTGGAATACACACACTGGTTAGCTCTAGACTCAACAACTAGTTTCATCTGCAAACTTCTTCCAGCATTAAGGGGAGTCAGAATTTGCCTCAAGCAATTTAAAGACCCTCACAAATAAAAGGTTCTTTGATAATTTATGCAAACAAGGGAATATTATTTTTGCCTGGGTAGATATTTCTAAACCATTGGCTCTTGGGGCTATGCAATCAATGTCACGGAGTTGTACATGCAGAAATGGTTGAACTCGTGTAGGTGTTGCTCTGTATATGCTCAACAATAACAAAATATATACAACTGAAAGGGGAAAGAATCCACCTGCCCTTGCTGGGCCTCCAACTCTCTCTCTCAGAAGTGTGGAGATTATTAGGTAACATATTCTGTTAAAGGGGCCCTGGTGGCATAGTGGTTGCTCATTAGGCTGCTAACTGCATTGTTAGCAGTTCAAATCCACCATAACCTCTGCTGGCAAAAGAAGAAACTTTGCTCCCCACGAGATTTCCAATCTGTGAAACCCACGGGGGCAGTTCAACTCGCCATGGAGGCAGTTCAACTCTATCCTATAGGATCACTCTAAGTCAGATTCGACTCAACAGCAGTGAGTTTGAATTTTTTGTTTGAGTTCTGCTTGTTCTAGCAGATATCTTGCCTGTGAGATGTATTTCTAGTTAGCTGTCAATTTGACAAGAAGAACTGGCAAAATCAATGGCCTGAGACATGATATTTTCTCCACCAGATCTCAAAAATCTCAATATGACATCTGACTTTCTAAAACCTCCCTCCCTCCCCAGCCCTCTGACCCCAGAAACTGAACCAGCTACTTGGTTGTAAGTACATCTAAGCCTCGTTATTAGAGGTTGTGGAATAATAAAATGACAGTATCTATCTGCTCCCTTTATTACCAGAAATCAAAGGTGTCATTGTCTAACCGATGCTGTTATAAGGAGGATTTATCCTTCCTGAACTCTAAAATCACAGCACACTTAGATGAGGGGTACAGCAGAAGTGCCCACATGGCTCCTATGTCTAAAATCTGTATGACCATCCACACCTAGACTCATGCTGGATTGGAACAATTTGGTCCACAGCCTCACAGCAGCTGTTCCCAGCTGGAGTTCACTTCCTGCTCCCCAGGGGGCCAGCTGCAGCGTGGCCTCTGCCAGCTGGCAGTAATCATTGTATTCTGTCTTGGAAAAACTAGTTTATTTATGGGTAGACTTGTTGTACTAATTCACAAAGTGTATATTAGGCTCTGTTCTAAACGATTGATGATGTTTAAAAAAAATTTCAGAGAGATAAACAGTTCCAAAAACACACTATCAGAGTTGGGTCTGCCTAATGCCCAAAGCGATGGTTCTTCCAATGCCTCCCCCTGTGTTTCTGAGGCTCCTGCATCCCTGCCATCTGTCTTACTTCCTGCCTCTTTTCCAAGTCCTAGGCTGGTCTTCCTCCAACAATTCATGTTCTTTACTGTCTCCAGTGAAATTAAGAACTGCAGATGGTTACAAAAGATCATTCAGCGATTAAGTGGAGAGAGAGAGAGTGCATGCCCTTCCTTGTTTAGGTTAAAGGCCAAAAATATACACCAGGCCAAAGTGTAACTGAAATGTCTTAACTCCCAGTAGGGAAGCACTCGCCACACTAGTCACTGAAGGCACCTTGAGTTTTCTTCTTAGGAAAAGTCCGGTGGTTGATGTAGTAAACAGAAATCATTTATAAAATTACTGTTGTTGTTTTACCACCTGGATATTGCATGTATAGCTTTTATCTGTCCAGAATGATCTGCTTTCAAGGATAAGCAAGTCTTTGAGGCTGTCCATTATTTATAAAACATTCTTTAATGCAATTATTTTGTGAATTTTTATTCTCACAGAACTATTCCCTAATGGATGTTCAGCCTTCAAGAAAATTACACCCAATATTGATGAAGAAGGGGCAATGAAAGAAGATGCGGGAATGATGGATGTTCATTATACTGAAGTAAGATCCGAGGGCTGCAGTCACAGTTATATCATTTACCTTCTTAGTATTTATTTCTAGGAAACATTGCTTTACAGTGAACTGAATTGTGGTGGTTACCAGAGGTTAATGAACTTGAAGTATTACAACTGCTCAGGATAAAGAGGTCCTGTATAGAATGCGAAGCTCTGTCTCTGGAACTGTTGAAGATTTACTATCCACAAGTCACCATCTCAGCAACCAGATCTTGGTCAATTGACTTTGTTAGGGTGGGGGAGAAATCTCCATAAAAAATAGAGTTACTATTATCCTTTATTTTATTATTTTTGTTATCAAGTTTTTTCAAAACCATTTTATTGGGAGTTAATACCAATATCATACCATTCCATAGTTCAGTCACATCCAGCAGTATGGTACAATTGCTGCCACAATCAGTTTCCAAACATTTTTTTTTCGTTCTTGAACTCCTGGATATCAGCTCCCCTTTATCGCCACGGCCCCCCCACCAGTGGTACTCCCAGGAACCCTTATATTCTACTTGTTGTCCCAATAGGTTCATCAACCCTGGGTTTCATAAACTAAAAAACATATAACAAAAATTCAAGAGGGTGACCCCCAATGTCGTAATACATCTGGGATAAGCCCAAAACAAAAAAATGAAAATGTTGAAAACCAGATCAGGCCTCAAATGCATCGGTGGTGGGGCGGGGTTGGGGGGGTGTCGAGAATCACCTGACAAGATTCAAGCCGTTCATGTCAAGTTTATCCTTTTGGTCTTCTGCAGTCACCTCTCCAAAGCACTCTGTTTGGTAACCACTTTCCTCCCACTCCTCTAATGATGGAGAGAGGGAAATCACCAGAGACTTATTTCCTATGTAGATCCCACAAATGTATCTGGGGATCCCACTGTCATCCACAGCCTTCGGCACACCAGATTCTATTGTACTATTTTTAAACTTGAAAATCTCAGCTTTAAATGACATATGGCTAGAAAACCTTTTTTGAAGGACTAGTTTTATTCGTTACGTACAAAAACCAGGGATGTGTGAGCTAGCCCAGCTTGGTAGTGAGTTCTTTGGCCTTGGCCTTTTCCAGCTTGGCGATTTGGGCCACTGACTTGGGACCCAGCACATTTTCACCACGGTGGCAGTGGATCTCATCAAACCTGTCATTATAGGTGGTCCTGATGACTTCCATCAGCTTAGCCAAAGCTCCTTTGTCTTCTGAGTTCACCTGTGTGAAGGCGACGGTGGTGCAGGTCTTCCTGTGCTCCAGGTGCTCCGTCCGGGCTTTGCTCTTGATGATGCAGTAGAGGCCCCACAGTTTATGGCACAGGGCTGGCAGGAAGACCTCCAGCTCAATGGGGTCCACGTCATGTGTGATCACCACCAATTGAGCCTTCTTGTTCTCCACCATAGTGGTGACGTTGTTGACCCCTACTTGCAAGACAGGTGGCCTCTTGGTGGGGACGTCCCCTGTGCCGGCAGCCTTCTTCTCGGCCCAGGCCAACAGCTTCTGCTTCTTCTCCTGCTTTGTCTCAGTTAGTACATGTGGGCCAGCTTTAGCAGCTGGGTGGCTGCCGGTCCAAGGCCTGGGGGAACTGGTTGATGGCAAGCTTGTACAGGATGGTGAGCCGGCACTGAGCCGGATGTAATGCGGCCACCGGACGAAGCAAGTGAGGTCCCTTTGGGGCTGGATGTCCTGGCTGATGCCAGAGTTCTTGGGCTGCTTCTCAAATGGGGGTTCACCATTTTCTTGGCCTCCTACTTCTTCACGACTGCCAACACCGGCATCTTGCCTGGCTGGACAAGAGAGCGATATGGTGTTACATTTTATCCTAACTGCATCTGCAGTCATCTACTTTCCAATGCATTCCTGCATGATAGCAAGGCAAGTCACCTCCTTGGTCTGTGGTCAGAGGGAATTCACTGGAGACTTAATCCACGTGGATTTCCCCTTCACTTTATCTTCCAACTAAGAAAACTTTACACTCGAGCAAAAGAGAGATCAAATAATATGATATTAAAGTTTAACTTATGTCTGCCATAATAGGCTTTACAGTGTTCCCTGTCTCATAATGAAGCAACACGGCAGAGAACCTGCCTAGCATCCATGAAACGTATATCACCCCTCTATAGGTATATCCGAGAAACTGCTTAGACAGGGGAGACCTCACCGCAGCTTGGGGTTAGAGTTTCATGATGTGCGGAGAGAGAGAAGACAATCCTGTTTTTGCCATACAACATTTGCTGTATGCAAACCAGCATACAGTCCTACCAGAGTGATACGGAAACTTTAACTGGAAATTCCGAGCTTTTTGAGCAAGATAGTGACAAGATAAAAGCAAGGAAATGAGCGTGTTTATTTGGTGATTACGTAGGATGTGGATTGGAGGTAGCTGGCTAGGAGCTTGGAGGCACCAGGATGGTGGCAGGTTTAGAAAGCGGTTTGAAGACAGGAGGACTTGCCAGCTTTGGGGGAGAGAGAGTCAGTGATGTGGCTGAGACCTTGGGTCTCGATGTTAGGAAAAAAACGATGTATGGCTGCAGGGAAGATGACGAATCCCATTTTAGATGTGTATTGAGTTTGAAACAAACATGTATTAGAAAGGGAAATAATCGCCATGCAAGTCTGAGGCAAGAGATCAGGGTTGGAGATACACATCTGCAAATGTTATTCAAAGGAGAACCAAAGCAGGGTGAGTCTAGGAAAGTAGTAAAGAGAAGATAGCAAGTGGAGATCAGAGAAACAACAACAAAACCGTGGAAAAGTTCACCGAGAAGGAAAAAGGGGGGAAATAAAAGAAAAACAAACCAGAGAGCTCTAGGAGTGTGGTGCCCCATAGAAATGGTTTTGTTTTTGTTTTTCCTCTTAAGTGACACTAAGAGACATAAATATTCCGGTTATAATTGTAGTAGTATATTTAATATTTTATGAATGTATATTTACAATACATGCAAATCTAAAAGTTAACTGATTTGACTAGCTACATGCTTTACCTACTGTTTCTTTCGGGATTTCACTCTTGATTGGTCAGGCTATCTGGGTGACTTCATAATACCTGGCGTTTCAAAAAGGTCATGGAAAAATTCCCTTTGCATTCCATTTTCCGTGAACCTTTTGAAGCTCCCGAGTAGATGAGAAAGCCCTTTACAACTCATTAAGTGCCGCATGAGTGTCAGGCTTGATTATTAGCGGGGAGGTTTCTAAAAGGCAAGTTGGCTTTTGTTTAAGTGTGTAATTGTTTAATACACATCTGCTTAATTAATTCATCATAACAGGGAGTCAGGACCCTTGAAGTTAAAACTCAACTGAATTTTTGACTGCAGTTTGGGGTAATTTAATGCACATTTGGGGGTCATGGTTAGCCTTCAATGATGTTCCAAAGACTGCCTACTTTTATTGGTTGAGACCGAGAACATTTAGTCTGCGAACTAAGTGGGTTGACCCGTGGCTGCAACAATGGGCTCAAGCATGGGAATGACTTGGGGGATGTCGCAGGACCTGGCAGTGCTGTGACATTTTGTTGGGCATGTGGTCACCATGGGTTAGAACCAACTCAATGGCACCTAAGAGCAACAAGTGGGTTCAGTACCACGGAAGTTACATCGTGCCAGGCAACATCTGCTTACTCATCAAAATGGCCTGGGGCCCGCCCGACCCTATTCTGTGTGTATCATAGACCAGGAATGTTCCTTATTGACCACTAACTGTAATCAGTGTTCTGCATAAACATTCTCATTGGGATTGTTTTTGCATTTATTTGATATAAACAGTAGCCCCATGTTCTACCAAGTGCAGTTGTCAGTTTATATAATAATGCTATCTCTTCATGCCTTAACCAACAGTACAAATTATTGCCCATTTATTGCCTGTAGACAAAACATAATAAAAACTCATAGGGCGGAGTAGAACCGCCCATGTGGGTTTTCTGAGACTGCAAATCTGGACAGGAGTAGAATGTCTCATCTTTCCCCTGCAGTGACTGGTCGGTTCCAATGCCATCCTGGTGGTTAGCAGCCTCGTGTAACCCACAAGACCGCCAGCGTGTGTCATTGCCTGTGTGCATGAGTTAAAACATAAGAATGAAACGTGGTTTCTAAACCTGTCTTTCTGACTTTTGATTTGTAGCAGCTTAAGCTGTAATGAACACCCAATAAAAGGCCCGCATTTTGAAGTGAGCTGTTAAATGACTTTGACCATTGTTTACACCTATTTATAAGTTGTAGAATTAGTCATAGTAGTTGGAAAATCCTCCAGTAAGTTCCCTTGTGCCTGCTCCCAGTCAGTCTCCCCAGCACGATCTGATTTCTGTCACCATACATTAGTTGAACCTGTATGTTCAAGTCATAAATATAGAATAATTTGTACTACACTTAAACAAATCTAGCTTCGCTTGCTTAATCGAATGTTACTGAGATTCATCTGTAGAGTTAAATATAAGCCATTAAAACCAAAATCACTGCCATTGAGTTGACTCCAACGCATGATAGGACAAGGTAAAGCTGGCCCTGTGGGTTTCTGAAACTCTAACTTTTTCCAGGAGTAGAAAGCCTTACCTGTCTCCTTGAAGCAGCTGGTGGTTTTGATCTGCCAACCTTATGTGTAGCAGCCCAAAACATAACATCTTTGTCACCAGGGCTTTTGCTCAATTGAGCATAATTTTTAAAAAATTTCTTTGCTAAAAATATTCTGTTGTAAGGATAGGTGATTGCTTATTTTTCTATTGATGGAGTTTGGATTGTTTCTAGTTTGGCGCTGTTAGGAATAAGGCTGCTATAAATAAACAGTAGTTAGTAGGGTTTTATATTTTATTTTGTTTTATCTGTATAGACTTATGTTTTCCATTCTTTTGAGTAAGTACCTAGAGTGAAATGGCAAGATGTGAGGAAAATACATATTTATAAGAAGTTGCCCAATATTTTTTCAATGATTAGACCATTACCTACCCCTACCACCAATGACTATGACTTCTACTTGCTCCACATGCTAGCCAATACTTTTGTTGTTTGTATTTTTAATTATGACTTTCTTTTTCTTAAGTAGTTTTATTGTCACAACATCCACATATCATAAAATTCAGTAGTTCAGTCATATCAAAAGAGGTATGCAGCTTTTATCACAGTAATCCTGTATTCATTATTATTAATGTGATTATTTTTTAAATTGTGGTAATAACATTCACAACAAAACATTCTCCAATTCAACTTCTACATATATAATTCAATAAATTGGCTATACTCTTTGTGTTGTGCAACCATTATTGATATCCTTTCCAAATTATTCCATCACCATTAACTTAAACTCAGTGTCCACCTAAGCAAAAACTCCTCCTCCTCCATCCTTGGTAACCATTGGTTAATTTTGGCTGCTGCTGCTACTGTTGCCACTGCTGCTGCTTCTTCCTTTTTTTTTTTTAAGTAGTTTCTTGATATAAAATTCACACGTAAAAATATTAAACGGTGAATTTGTGTGTCATCCTATGTAGGGGCCATGCTAATCTCTTTTGTTCCAATTCTAGTATATGTGCATCCAAAGTGAGTACTATATAACTTTCCAAACCCTGAAAACTCTAATACCATTGAGATGAGAGCTACTCATTAGCCACCCAGAAGGCAGAATAGACCTACCCCACAGGGCTTTTCAGACTGTGAATTTTTATGCCATCAGACTTCCACATCTTTCTTCCACAGAGTAACTGGTAGATTTGAACCACCAAACATGCCGTTAGCAGCCTAACGACTGTGCCAGCAGGGCTCCATTACTGGAACTTAGCCCCTCACAAATTGGGAGTTGTAACCCAAGAGTCTCTAGGAGGTACAGATGGTTAATACAGTTGGCTGGTAAGTGAAAGGTTAGAGGTGCAGATCCACCCAAAGGTGCATCAGTAGAAAGGCCTGGTGATCTACTTCCAAAAACCTAACCTATTGCAAAACCTGTGGAATATAAGTAGTTCTACACCGACGACATGCGGGTGTTATGAGTCAGAATTAACTCAAAGGCAACTGATTAACCCCAACCCTCTGGTAGTGTTTGGCTGTTGAAGTGTAAAGTATTGCTTTACTTCATGGTCAGTTGGTGTTGGCAGGAACAAGGCAAGTAGCAGCAGCCGGCCGCAATGAGCCATGACACTCTGGGCTCTTGGGTCACTGGAAGTGGTTTTAAATGTCTCTGGGGGGATATTTTGTAAGTGGAGCCTGAGGGCCTGGTTCAGGATCATAGGACTGGGCTTCTCTTGCTAGCAGGGCATGCCAGGTTGTGGTATTGAATGTCTCCAAATCAAGAGACTGGCCACATGTACCACAACATGGCCTTGCTACTGCTATTTTTGCATATGATTTGTGTGCAATTATTGTTAGGGGCCTTCAAATTGATTCCAACACTGCCCCATCCTGTGCTACCCTCACTCTTTTTATGTTCGTGCCTATTCAAAAGCATCAGTTCTTTCCTAGGCTTCCTCATACATCGTTCAGTGTTCACATATAAGGCGATTGAAAATGGCATGGCTGGCTTCAGGCATGCCTTAGTCCTTCCTCAAAGTGACATGTTAGCTCTCTTTGAACAGGTCTTTTGTAGCATATTTTCTCAGTATAATGTGTTGTTTCGTTTCTTGACTGCTGCTGCTTCTGTGATCCAGGAAGAAGGAGCAGGGAGTGAGTGTTGATGGATCCTGGCAAGATGACATCCTTTTTCAACCTCAATACTTTTTCCCATTTATTACAATGATACCTATCGGCCCAGGTGCGGGGATGTTGGTCTTCTTTATGTTGAGTTGTAATCCGTACTGGAGGCTTCCATCCTTGATCTTCATCAGCAAGTGTTTCAAGTCCCCTTCCCTTTCAGCAAGCAAGGTTGTGCCATCTGCATACCGCAGGTTGTTGGTCAGACTTCCTCCAATCTTAATGTCTTGTTCTTCTTTATGTACTCCAGTTTCTTGAATTATTTCCTCATTATACAGACAGAATAAGTATGATTACAGAAAATAACCTTGATGCTTACTTTTTCTGATGTAAAACTAACATAGTATTCCTTCATTCGGTTCGAACAGCTGCTGCTTGGTCCATATAAGGCTCCGGAGTTCCCTTTCTTCTCAACGTTTATATGATCCACATAGTCAAATCCCTTTGCATAGTCAATAAAATACATCTTTCTGGTATTTTCTATTTTCAGCCAAGATGTCAGAAATGATAACCCTCATTCCACATTTGCTTCTGAATCCAGTTTAATTTTTTGGCAGCTCCCTGTTGATGTACTGCTACCACCATTTTTTTCCCTTTGAGGTTTTTAATTATTTTTTTAAATGATTTTATTGGGGGCCCATACAACTCTTATCACAATCCGTACATCTATCCATTTTCTCAAGCACATTTGTACATTTGTTGTCATCATCATTCTCAAAACATTGGCTTTCTACTTGATCCCTTGGTATCGCCTCCTCATTTTCCCCTCCCTCCCGCCCCCCCCCCATGAACCCTTGATAATTTATGAATTATTATTTTGTCATGTCTTACACTGTCCAATGTTTCCCTTCACCCACTTTTCTGTTGTCTGTCTCCCAGGGAAGGGGTTATATGTAGATCCTTGTGATCGGTTCCCCCTTTCTACCCCACCTTCCCTCCACCCTCCCAGTCTCCACTCTCACCACTGGTCCTGAGGGGTTCATCTGTCCTGGATTCCCTGTGTTTCCACTTCCTATGTGTACCAGTGTACATCCTCTGGTCTAGCTGGTAGGGTACATTTGGGATTATGATAGTGGGGGCAGGGAAAAGAAGCATTAAAGAACTAGAGAAAAGGTATGTTTCATTGTTACTAAACTGCACCCTGACTGGCTCGTCTCCTCCCTGCGACCCTTCTGTAAGGGGATGTCCAATTGCTACAGATGGCCTTTGGGTCCCCACTCCACACACCCCCTAATTCACAATGATATGATTTTTTTTTCTTTAATGCCTGATACCTGATCCCTACGACACCTCGTGGTCACACAGACTGGTGTGCTTTGTCCATGTGGGCTTTGTTGCTTCTGAGCTAGATGGGCGCTTGTTTATCTTCAAGCTTTTAAGACCCCAGATGCTATATCTTTTGATAGCTGTACACCATCAGCTTTCTTCACCACATTTGCTTATGCACCCTCTTTGTCTTTGGTGATCCTGTCAGGAAGGTGAGCATCATGGAATGCCCGTTTAATAGAACAAAATGTTCTTTAATTGGGATGCCCAATGTGCATCTACTACCTTAATACTAAACCTATAAATATATGCACGTAGATCTATTTTCCCATCATCATATATAAATACATTTACATATGTATATGCCTGTATTTAGACCTCTATAAATGCCCTTTGCCTCCTAGTTCTTTCCTCTATTTCCTTTTACTTTTCCTCTTGTCCCACCATCATGTTCAGCCTTCATTTGGGTTTCAGTAATTTCTCTCGGTTACATTGACCTTGCTGAAGCCCTACAAGGCCTTTTACACCCTCCTTGCCACCAATTTTGGATCACTTGTTTTTCCCTTGTCCTTGAGTTTGTTAGCACAACTTCCTTTCCTCCATCTCCCCCTCTTCCATGTTACACCGGAACCGTTGGTCCTATTGTTTTCTCCTCCAGATTGTTTATCCAGCCTATCTTATCTAGATAGACCTGCAGAGATAATAATATACATAAAAACAAGACAGAGCAAAACAAAGCAACAAAACAATGACAAAAAAAGAGAGAAACCTGTAAATAGTTTAAGGCCTGTTTGTTGACCTTTAAGAGTATTTTCTGGTGGAGTCTAATGGGGTGCCATGCCTGACCCCAAAGTCTGTTTTTGGTACTCCTTCGGAACTTCCTTGCTCGGCTCCACTTGCTGTTTAGTGGTTTGCCTCGGTGTGGTGGGGTCAGATCAGGCGCTGTTCCCGCACTGTGTCTCCAGTGTTGTCCCCTGTAGGACTACGGGTCAGTGAGGGATGTCATGTCTCAAAGTGGGGCCGGCTATATGGTCCTCTCTGCGTTGGCTGCTCTGAGCAGGGATATCGTCCTCAAGGCTTGGTGGGCCAGGATGTGCTCTACTCTCTCTTCCTCCCCCTTCATTTGCTCCTGTGTGCTCTGATCAGACATGCCCGTCTCCCTGAGCAGTAGCTTCAGTGCTGTCCTCTGAAGTAAATTCTTCTGGGGGGAGAGGCATCTGTCCACATAGTTGGGATTGGGGCCAGCCCCTCAGACCTCTTTTTTGGTTCCCTGTTTCATGCTGGTATGTTGCAGTCACATCTTAGATTACCGGGTTGAAATCTGGTCTCTCTTTCCCTGTGGAGATAGAAACAATAAATAATACCCTCCCCTTGGGTGGATTAGTGCCCTGTTCCCCTATTACCCATTTCGTTGTTTTGTCATCCCACCCTTTGTTTTATTTGGCTACAATATGTATCCCTGGATTTGGTCTGGCCCCTGCCATAGTACCTGGACCTCACCCCAGGAATGCTTGTATACAGTAGCTTTTTCCCTGTGCCCCTTTTGCTGTGTGTGTGTGTGTGTGGTTTTTTTGTTTTGCTTACTTCAGCAGATTCATGTTGTGCTTCGCTTACTTTGCTTACCATAATTTTCTCCAGTTCTTCCCATGCAGTGATGTGCTTCATGCTTTTTAGCAATGCAGAGTACTCCTTGTATATATATACCACCGTTTTTTAATCCATTCATCTGTTGATGGAAATTTGGGTTGTTTCTGACTCCTTGCAATTGGCTACCACGATTTTTTAAGTAGCAAAATTTTACCTGTATGTGATATTGATGATGTTGCTCAAAATTTTCCGTGTTCCATTGGGTCACGTTTCTTTGGTATGCACATAAATATGGATCTCTTCCAGTTGGTTGGCCAGGTAGATGCCTTTCATTTTCCTTACCATAGACCACTAATGCTTCAAGCTTCATCAGCTTGTTGAAAAGTGTCAATTGGTATTCCTGGAATGTTGTTTCCACCAATGCTTTCAGTGGTGCTCGGACAAATTCCTTAAGTATCAGTTCTTCATCAAAGGCAACCTCTTGAAATGATTGTTGACCAGTGCTTTCAGTATGGTGACTTTGTGTAATCCATCTTTTGATGCTTCCTGCACAATTCCGTATTTCTCCCACAGAATCTTTACTATCGCAACTTTTGAGGCTTGCATTTTTTTCTTCCGTTCTTTCAGCTTAAGATATGAAGAGTATACTCATCCCTTTTGGTTTTTTAACTCCAAATCTTTGCATGGTTCATTATACTTTTTCTTCACATGCCACCCTTTGATAACTTCTGTTCAGCTTTTTTTCTCCATCACTTCTTCCATTTGCCTTACTTTCTCTATGTTGAAGAGTAACTTTTCAGAGTCTATTCTGGCATCCATTTGGGGCTTTTCTTCTTTTCCTTTCTTTTTAATGATATGTTTTGCTTTCTTCATGTATGATATCCTTGATGTCATCCCACAACTTCTCTGATTTATTTTTTTAGTCATCAGCCTTACATGTATTCAATCTGTTCCTGAGATGGTGTCCAAATTCAAATGGGATATACCAAAGGTCATACTTTGGCTCTATTGAAACTTGTTTTAATTTTCTTCAGCCTCAACTCAAACTAGCATTTGAGCATGGGCATCATCTTTTTCCGCAGATGTAGTTAATTTCATTGCTGATTTCCATATGGCAAAGTTTATATGTATTGTCGCCATGTATATTGTTGAAAAAAATGGGTAAGTCATTGGTCTTGCAAACTGCTATCATGTGATCTGGTTTATTCACCAAGACCACAAATTCTAACTCCTGACCCTTCTTTGTATTTAAGCTGTATTTCAATCACCAGGAGTTATCCGTGTATCTTTGATCTTTGTTTGATCACTTTCAGGCTTTAAAAGTTGGCTAAAAACTTAAATTTCTTCTTTTTTGGCATTAGTGGTCAATGCATACATTTGATTAATAGTCTTATTAACTGGTTTCCTTTGTGGGGTATAAATATTATCTTTTGGCTGGCAGTGTTCTAGTTTAGGATAGATCTTGAAATGTTCCTTTTGATAACGAATTCAATACCATTTCTCTTCAATTTGTCATTTCTAGCATAATAAATCGTATGAGTGATTCCAAATGGCCAATACCAGTCCCTTTTACCCCATCAATGCCTAGGATCTCAATCTTTATGTGTTACAGGTCAATTTTGATGACTTCTGATGTTCTTCGATTCATAGTCGGTACATTGCACATTCTGGTCATTAATGAATGTTTATAGCTATTTCTTCTCATTTTCAGTCATGCCCCATCAGCAAATGAGGGTCTCTGAAGTTTTCCTCTTATAAGTGGCATTCCGGTGTCCTCTTCTCTAGGGATGCCGCTCTTTTCCAGTCATATTTTGAGTGCCTTCCAAACTAAGGACGCTCACCTTTCAGTACTAGGTCAGATAATGATCCGCTGCTATTCATAAGGTTTCCAGGGACCTCTTTTTCCCCCCAGAACTGGACAGCCTATTCCTTCTTAGTTTGTGCTTCATCCACTGAAACCTGTCTACCATGGTATTTGAAATAGCAGTAGTATAGTTTCCAGTATCACAGCAACATGCAATTTACAACACTACCACCAATGGGCAGATGAGTTTGTGGTGTCACAGTTTAGGAGGGTAGAAGTCTGAATTCAGGTATTCAGCTCTAGGCGAACATTTTCTCTCTCAGCTAGCTCTGAGGAATAATTCTTGTTTTTCAGTTCCTTGGTGATGTTCAGGTGCCATGTATACTTCCCCTTCATTTGAACTACCTTCTCTGTTTCTAATCTGAACATTCTTATATTTCAAAAGTGATTGCTTTAAAATACACCTCATAGGGAATCATCTCACTAATATAGCAAGGAAAATCCTGTCCCCACATGGGGATATATCCATAGATAGAAGAATTTAGGATTTGCAGCCGTATTTTGGGGTGTGTGTGAATAATTCAGTCCATAACAAAGAGGAAATGTCACATTTGTGAAGTATTTGGGAAGTAAAACTGGTCGGGCTTGATGAGCTGATAAAAGGATGGGGGGAAAAGGGGTAAAGATTAAAGAAATTGTTCAGAATTACCTGACGGAACATACAGAAAGCTATTTAACAATCTGTTATATACATATTTTTCTTTCCATTTTTATTTATTTTATTTTAATAAATAATTTTATTGGGGGCTCTTAGAGCTCTTTTAACAATCCATGCATTCGTTGTGTCAAGAACATTTGTATATATGTTGCCATCATCCTTTTCAAAACATTTTCTTTCTACTTGAGCCCTTGGTATCAGCTTCTCATTTTTTACACCCTCCCCCACTCTCCCAAACCCTTGATAAATTATAAATTATTAGTACTTTCATATATTATACCACCTGCTCTCTCCTTTCACCCATGACCCTGAGGGCAGGGGTCATACATCAAGCATTGCCATTGATGCCCCCTTTCTTCCCCCACCTTACCCCCACCCTCATGGCATCGCTACACCCATTATAGTTCCTGGGGGTTTATCTATCCTGGATTGCGTGTGTTGAGGGCTCTTATCTGTACCAGTGTACATGATCTGGTCTAGCTGGATTTGTAAGTTATAACTGGGGTCATGATAGGGGGTGAGAGGGGGAAGCATTAAAGAACTAGAAGAATATTGTGTTTTGTCAGTGCTATGCTGCACCCTGACTGACCCTTCCTTGTGACCCTTCTGTGAAGGGATGTCCAATTCTCTATAGATGGGTTTTAGGTCTTTACTCCGCCCTCCCTTGTTCACATAGATATGATTGGTTTGTGTCTTCTGATGCCTGATACCTACTCCCATCGACACCTCATGATCACACAGGCTAGTGTGCGTCTTCCTTGTGGACTTTGTTGCTTCCCAGCTAGATGGCTGTTTGATTATTTTCAAGCCTTTAAGACCCCGGATACTATTAACTTTTAATAGCCAGGCACCATCCACGTTCTTCAACACATTTACTTATGCATCTATTTTGTCTTCAGTGATTTTGTTGGGAAAGTGAGCATAACAAAATGCCAGATTATTAGAACAAAGTGTTTTTGCATTGACGTTAGTCTGCTACCTTAATACTTAACATATATGTACTTGGACCTATAGTCCTATCGTTATATATATAAATAGATTTACATATGTACGTGTCTGTATTTATACCTTGTGTTAGTCTGGGTAGACTAGAGAAACACATCCAGAGAGACACTCATATGTATATAAGAAAGAGCTTTATATGAAGAGTACATTAAGAAAATATCCCAGCCCATTCCAGATCAAGTCCATACGTCTGATATTAGCCCATATATTGGATACCAATCTATAAAGTCCTCTTCAGACTCATTAAACAGATGCAACGATGCCAGATGCAGGAAGATCACAGGCCAGTGGGTGGGAAGTCTTATGGATCCAGTGGTGGTGTAAGCATCTCAGCACTGGCAGGAGTCACTACGTGGCTTCTCCAACTCAGGGCACTAGCATAGTTCCATGTGTCTTGCCAGCTGAATGTCTCCCAGGGAGGCAGCCTGTAGAGAGTCTCGCAGAGAGTGAGCCAATGTCCCATCTCCTGAGAGCTATTTATCTCCTTAGTGACTCCAAATGATGTCATCAAGCTGCGACCTGATTGACAGGTAAACTGTACCCCTTCACTCGTAAGTCTCAAATTGACAGCAGATTCTGTAACTACCACATCCCTCTGTAAATGTCCTATGCCTTTGTTCTTTCCTCTACTTCCTTTTACTTTACTCCTGTCCCACTAACATGTTCGACTTTCATTCGGCTCTCAATATTTCCTCTTAGCTAAATTGCACTTAATCAGACCCCACCAGGCATTCTACGCCCTCCTCGCCATCAATTTTAGATCACTTGTTGTTCCCTTGTCCCTGGGTTTGTTGGCTCCCCACTTCCTTTCCCCACCTCATCCTCTCCCATGTCCCCCCGGGAACCACTGGTTCTATTGATTTCTCCTCTGGAGTGTTTATCTTGCCTATCTTACATAGATAGACATGGGGGGGAGAAGGGGAGCCTATAAATAGTTCCAGGTCTACCTGTTGACCCTCATGAATGTTTCCCGATCGAGTCTGACAAGGTGCCAAGCCCTGTTCCCAAAGTCTATTTTTGGGATTCCTCGGGGACTTTCTTGCTTTGCTCCCCTTGCTGCTCTTTTGTGCTCCCTTCATGTTTCACCCAGATTGGCAGGCTCAGACTGGGTACAATTCCCACACTGTGTCTCCAGTGGTTTCCCCCGTAGCTCTATGGTTCAATGAGGAGACATCGTGTCTCGTGGTGGGGCCGGCCCTAAGGTCCTCTCTGTGCATTGGCTGCTTTGAGCAAAAATATCATCCTCAGGGATTGGTGGGCCAGGATACAGTGTTTTCTTCCCCTCCCTCCCTTTTAGTTTGCTCCCTTGTATTCTAGCAGACCCTCCCCTCTCCCCAGGATTTATCTTCAGTTCTTCATTGTATAAGTCTTAAGTACATCTCTTTATTATAGAAACAACCTGCTAAAACATGGATAGCATCAATAATTGGTTGTTCAGCTAATGGTTCACAAAAATTGTGTGTTTAATAGTAGCTATTTTAACTTTAGCAGGGTTGAACTGTTACCTATCATTCTCACTAACGTCAGGACTGAAAGCCATCTTTACCCAATTAATAGCATTTTAATAAACACCTGACTCAATATCAGCTTGAAAAAATAGTTATGAGGAACAAAAAAAAGTGATCTAAAATTGATGGTGAGGAGAGTGTAGGCTACCTGGTAGGGTTTGATCAAGGGCAATGAGGAATTACTGAAACCGGAATGAAGGCCAAATATGATAGTGGGACAGGAGTAAAGTGAAAGGAAGTAGAGGAAAGAACAAGGAGGCAAAGGGCATTTATAGAGGTCCAAATAAAAGCATGTGCATATGTAAATGTTTTTATATAAAAAAATGGAGAAGATCTATGTACATATATTTATGTTAAGTTTCAAGGTATCAGAGATGTTGGGCCTCTACTCAAGTACCCCTCAATGCAAGAACAGTTTGCTTTAATAACCTTGCATTCCATGACGCTCACCTTCCCCACACGATCCCTGAAGATAAAATGGGTGCCTAGCAAATGTGGTGAAGAAAGCTGATGGTTTCTGGCTATCAAAAGATACAGCATTTGGGGTCTTAAAGGCTTGAAGACAAATAAGCAGCCATGTAGCCAAACAGCAACAAAGTCCACATGGAAGAAGCACACCAGCCTGTGTGATCATGAATTGTTGATGGGATCAGGTATCAGGCATCAAAGACCCCAAACAAAAAATCCTATCAAGGTGAATGAGGGGGAGTACAGAGTGGAGACCCAAAGCCCATCTGTGGAAAATTGGAGATCACCTTACAGAGGGATCACAAGGAAGAGATGTGCCAGTCAGGATGCAACATAGCACCGACGATGAAACATACAACTTTCCTCTAGTTCTTTAATGCTTCCCCTCCCCACACACTATCGTGATTGGAATTGTACCTTACACATTCGGCTAGACCAGAGCATGTTCACGGGTACAGATAAGAGTTGGAAACACAGGGAATCCAGAACAGATAGAACCCTTGTGTTAGGGTTTTCTAGAGAGGTAAAATCAGATC
>NW_022111327.1:14767693-14818246 GCF_000313985.2 Echinops telfairi | reverse complement strand
AACTGTCAGTCCTCAGCTCCAGAGATGTAAATTTCAATCGTGTGGTCTTAAAGGGACCTCAACTTACAGCAACACAGTCCACAGGCTAGGCGTCCCACAGGTAGCGTAGCCTGTAAATTGAGGCACAGAACAAGCAAGGCAGCCGCACACTGGTCCGATGATCAAAGAACGAGAGACGAAAGGCGAGGCTCACCGAGCCACTTATCTCTCCGCCCTTCAATTAATCCCACTTGTGTTTATTGGCCAGGCTGGCACAATAAACTAACTATCTCACCCCTCAAGAGCAATTATGAGAGTAGCGATACCAGGAGGGGAAGGGGAAGGTGGGGAGAGAAAGGGGGATCAGATCAAAATGATCTACGTATAACCCCTTCCCTGAGGGACGGACAACAGAAAAGTGGGTGAAGGGAGACATCAGTCAGTGTAAGACATGAAAATATAATAATTTCTAAATTATCAGGGGTTCAGGAGGGAGTGAGGGGAAAAATAAGGAGCTGATACCAAGGGCTCAAGTATAGAAAGATAATGTCTTGAAAATGGTGATGGCAACAAATGTACAAATGTGCTTGACCCAATCGATGTGTGTATGTGTTGTGATAAGAGCTATATGAGCCCCTAATAAAATGATTTTAAAAAAAAGAAAGAGTTAAGTTTTCTGAAGTAAAGATGATGGGCCTTGAAAATATTCATGGAAAATAAAATGGAAAGATAATGGAATTTTCCTGCAAACTTTTTGAAACCCCTCACAACAGGTTTTTAATAGAAATCATAGAAATTTGTAGGCATAGAACATTTTTAACACTATGTGGATCATAGCAAACTATGGAGAACATTGAGAATGGGAATTCTGGAACACTTCGTTATGCTCATGTTGAACTTGTACCTGGAACAAGAGGCAGTTGTGTGAACAGAATAAGGAAATTCAACAGGGTTTGAAATCTGGAAAGGTGTGCATCTAAGGATGTATCCTTTCAATCCAAGACTGTATCCTCCTATCATACTTGTCAAGTCTGTTTGCTGAACAAATAATTAGAAAAACTGGGTTATCTGCAGAAGAATATGGCATCAGGATTTGAGGAAGGTTTATTAACAGGCTGCGATATACAGATGACACGGCCTTGTTTGCCGAAAGTGAGGAGGACTTGAGGCACTTGCTGATGAAAATCCAGAATTAGACTTCAGTATGGATTGCAGCTTTCATATAAAGAAAACCAAAATCCCCACAACTGGACCAGTAATTAACATCATGATAAATGGACAGAAGTTTGAAGTTGTGAAGGATTTTATCTTGCTTGGACCCACCGTCAATGCCCATGGAAGTAGCAGTCAAGAAATCCAATGGCGTATTTTATTGAATAAATCTGCTGCACAAGACTGATTTAAAACTGACTCTGGTAATTTCAGTCACCTCATATGCCTGTAAAAGTTGGACATTGAATATGGAAGACTGAAGAAGCAATGCATTTGGTAATTAATTACATGGCTGGCAGAGAATATAGAAAGTACCAGGGGGTGCCAGAAGACCAAACAAATCTGTCTTGGAAGAAGTCTAGCCACAATGTGCCTTAGAAGCAAGGATGGAGAGACTTGTCTCATGTGTTTTGGACACGTCATCAAGAGAGACCAAGTCCTGGAGAAGGACGTCATACTTGGTAAAGTAGAGGGCCGCTGAAAAAGAGGAAGGTCGTCATCGAGACTGATGGACACCGTGGGATGAAACATTTGTGATGAAACACGTGTGAGGATGGCGCAGGACTGGGTGGTGGTTCGGTCTCTTATCATAGGGTCACTAGGAGTTGGAACCAACTGAACAGCACCTACAAACAACAAGAACATAGGCTTAGCAGAATTTACCATTTTTTCCTCCTCAATTGGATGCAAACAATATGTTTCTTTGTAAAAGTGCTCCTTCGAAATCTGTTTCCATTTGCAAGAGCAGTGAATAGCTTTACTATGTGAATAAACAAAAAACACTGTTGACTGTTATTAATGTTCATTTCAGGTTTTCATGAATGCTCTCACCTTCCAATATTTCAGGTATTTGAATTGGAAATTTTTGTTCTTCAGTACTGCAAAACGGTTCTTCATCGTGTATGTGTTTAAAACTCTGTTGGATCTTACTGGATTTTCTCTTACCACAGGAGGTATTGCTGGAGTTATTAGAACAATGTGTGGATGGCTTATGGAAGGCAGAGCGTTACGAAGTAATTTCTGAGATTTCCAAGTTGATCATTCCAATTTATGAGAAACGCCGTGAGTTTGAGGTAGACAATTTCAGTTTTTGATGATTATTGGCCTATATATTTTATTTGGGTGTTGGACAAACCAGTAATATAGTTGTTCTATTACTATCTCTCTAGTATTTTCTTTCATTCGCCTGAAAGTTAAGGGGATGCATAGCAATGGCAGCTCGTAATGGCTGGATACGTTAAAAAAAACCACAAATGACCATCGAGAGGTGAATCAAATGAATTGTGCCATCTAGGAATTCAGTGTTAAGTGGGTGATTTTAAGGTCTATCCACCAACCTGAAGTTGCTGAGGACTGTTGTCTGATGGTGACAAAGGGCATTGCCCCCATCCAGACTGGTGTGCCGTTTACCAACCCCCTCCCTCCTTGAAGGCATTCAGTCCTTATCCAAAAGACCCAAGTAACTGTGTGTTTTTGGTTTTGTTTGCAGAAACTTACTCAAATCTATAGAACTCTTCACGGCGCTTACACAAAAATTCTGGAGGTTATGCACTCCAAAAAGAGGCTTCTAGGTACTTTCTTCAGGGTTGCTTTTTATGGCCAAGTAAGTATGCCGTCATTCATCGAGTTGGTTTGGTTGATTTGTCTTTCATTGTTAGCATTATTTTTTGAATTTATTAGCTGTAGTATAACAGCAGTTACTGGTCTAGGTAGAGTGCCTGTTCACAACGAGAGCCTCTTTCAGTTTAAACTTCACTTTGGTTCCCATGTCTAGGTCAGAGTACAACCACCTAAGATTACAATTTTGCTTTCAGTTTTGTTTTCAGTGAAACTTGTCCCAGTGTTCAATATCAAGTAGGCCAAACTTTGAAAGAAAAATCAGGGAAGGAGAAAAAAATCTGGTACAGAAAGCTGCAGATCCATAATTATAGGAGAGTGAATTAGAAAATGTACCTCATTAATTTGAAGGTAACAGGTTGAATGCATGCAAATGCATTGTAGTAACATAGTCTTTAAAAATTCGCTTCAAGCATATGGCTATTTTAGCGGTTCCTCTCCAAATGAGGTGTGCGCTCGTGTTATTTAATAGATGATTGTGTGTTGAACTTTCCAATAGTCATTTTTTGAAGAAGAGGATGGAAAGGAGTACATCTACAAAGAGCCCAAGCTGACTGGCCTCTCCGAGATCTCCCTGAGACTTGTTAAACTCTATGGTGAAAAATTTGGTACAGAGAATGTGAAAATAATTCAGGATTCGGACAAGGTAATATACCCCCTGCCTTTTGACACCCTCATTTGTTAGTTCCGCACATGATCTGTGGCTTCGGACTTGACCTTTTTTCTCTCTGGAGATGGTGAAGCCCAGAAGTAGAGGCTGCCCAGGGAGCAAGTGAAAGAAAGCGCAGAGGCTTTGGAGTCGGAGAAACTAGGATTCAAGTCTCCCTCCTCTGCTGATCACTAGCTGAGTGATCGTGGAGGAATGACTTAACCTCTCTGGGCCTACTTTTTCGCATTAGTAAATGGGGGGTGAATATAGTACCTACCTGATGGAGTTGTTAGATGAATTAAATGAGTTAGCATGTAGGAAGTGATTAGTAGAGCTCTTGATACGTGAAAAACCTTCAGTAATAGTAATAGAAGCTAGGAGTCCTGGTGGCTTAGCGGGTTAAGAGTTGGGCTCCTAACCACAGGTCAGCAGTTTGAAACCACCAGCCATTCTGTGAGAGAAAGATGAGGCTGTTTATTCCCATCAAGATTTACAGGCTCCGTGGAAAGTTCTAGTGGTTGAGGTAGCAGCGGGAGTAACCTCGTGGCGGGAGGAGCCGTTAGGGGTGAGCTGCCGATTCATATGCCTGCTCAAGATGGCATCCTCCCAGAAGCACCGGGACTTTGTGGTGGAGCCCATGGGGGAAAGCCGGTGAAGAGCCTGGCCGGGGTTGGTGACGTCCTGGGCCAGAAACTGGAGGAGAGGGGCTTTGACAAGGCCTGTGTAGTCCTTGGGCAGTTTCTGGTGCTGAAGAAAGATGAAGATCTCTTCGGGGAATGGCTCAAGGACACGTGTGACACTGATGCCAACCAGTCCCGGAAGTGCTTTGGGTGCCTTCGAGAGTGGTGCGACGCCTTCTTGTGATGCTGTCTGGGGAGCCCCGAGGCCCCAGCCCAGACTCTCCGGAGGTGCGGCTGGGTCGGGACTCTTCCCCGTCCTCTGCAAAGGAGAAGCTTGCTGTGTCTCGTTGGCATCCAATGGCTCCAGGGCCTCCGGGAGTTCTCTCCCCTCACCATTTCAAGGTTTTCGGATTTCTCACTCTGCTTTAGTTCCCCTTCCTTCCTTCAAGTCCCCATCCCTGCCAGGTCCACAGTCACAGTGACCAGCTTTCCTGGCCCTTCCCTCGCGCTCACCTTCACCTCTGGTCTGTTTTAGGACATTTGGCTCTCTTGATAGAACGGCCTTTATGCTTGTGAAGTTTTTTAAATCAATAAAGTCAGTGGCCTTAAAAAAAAAGAATTACAGGCTCAGACCCACAATTCTATTCTGTCCTATAGGGTCACTTACTGTGAATCAGAATCAAATTGATGGCAGTGAATTTGGTTTGGAGCATGCTCAATATAAATGAACTATTATTTTTTTTAATCATTTTATTAGGGGCTCATACAACTCTTATCACAATTCATACATACATCAATTGTATAAAGCACATTTGTACATTCACTGCCCTCATCATTCTCAAAACATTTGCTCTCCACTTAAGCCCCTGGCATCAGCTCCTCATTTTTCCCCCTCCCTCCCTGCTCCCCACTCCCTCATGAACCCTTGATAATTTATAAATTATTATTTTGTCATGTCTTGTCCTCTCCAATGTCTCCCTTCACCCACTTTACTGTTGTCTGTCCCACAGAGAGGAGTTCACATGTAGATCCTTGTAATCGGTTCCCTCTTTCCAACCCACCCTTCTTCTACGCTCCCAGTATCGCCACTCACACCACTGGTCCTGAAGGGATCATCCACCCTGGATTCCCTGTGTTTCCAGTTCCAGTGTGCATCCTCTGGTCTAGCCAGACTTGCAAGGTAGAATTGGGATCATGATAGTGTCGGGGGGAGCATTTAGGAACTAGAGGAAAGTTGTATTTTTCATCGTTGCTACATTGCACTCATTGTTAATCTGGTTAGGCATCGTGATTTTTAATTACATCATGTTTAGAGTCATCCTGGGGCACGCATTTTATCCTGTGACATCCCCCTTAGTTCAGTGTCAGTGGCTGTCATTAAAGCTGCAATAGGTTTAGGAGCAAGGCCCAAGGCCTTGTCAATGTAGGATGAGAGGCCATTTCCTGGAAAATGGATCCTTTCTTATAGACAGAATTTTGCAAGCGAAAGCACAGTAGTAAGTAAACATCCTTATTTCTCAAGGAAGTTTCCTGTTTTAGAAGGCAAGGTACACCGCTTTGAGTTGATTCTAACCCACAGAAACCTTATAGGAGAGCTTAGAACTGCTCCATTGCATTTTCAAGGCTATAAATCTTTATGGGCATTGACTGCCTCATCTCTCTCCCAAGAAGAGCCTGATGGGTTTGAACCACCAACCTTGCCTTTAGCAGCCTGATGCTTAACTTATCCCACAGACCCACCAAGGCTCCTTTTTAAGAAGAACCTATTGACCTTATAAGCTGCTGCCTACTGAGTGAATGAAAATCTTTTGAGTGGCAATGATACATTGTATTGTCTACCATGAAAATCATCACTTTGTAGATTTACTCATGTCAGTTGTCGGCCAAGGTGCCTCTCGGTGATCCCCTTCCTCCATATTAATGTAGGATCAGATTAGGATAATGCAGTCAGAAGTTCCCACTCTAGGCCAAACACTGCTGGTGGATATAGAGATTGGTAAATATTTTGCAGGGTGATTGGGTGTTAAGTATAAAAGTCCTTAAAAGCAAGCAACTTCTTTAGCTGAGCAACGTCTCAGACTTTTTCTTGGGGCCAGGGTATGGGTGGGAATCGGGAAAATGAACCTAGGCTTAAATACAAGGCATTGTTTATAATTACTATTGGAAGACAACTCAGGAGTTGTGCCATGAAAAAGTCTGGGGATGTCAAGGAGGAAAGGCCACAGGACACCCGGGGAGAAAGTGGAGAATGCTATTACATCAGGAGGACTGCAACCAATGTGTCGGTTGTTGAATGGAAAGCCACACACAGTGCAGTCAAATAAAAGGGGCCTGTAAATGAGGATGATATAGAGCCCTAAAACTACAGTGTATTTGAAGGGGTCGGGATTGCAAGACAATGTACCATCTCACTTTTGAAACAGAAAGGATCACAAGACATTGGATGATGCCACTTTTGAAAGAGAACCAGAAAAGATCAGTAGGAAAATACATGAGAATGCAAATAATTATCATTCTGGGTGATAGCATGAAAGTTTTGTTTTTCTCATGTGTTTTTGTCATCTCCTAAATCTGTCATTTCTGGAAAATCTTTATAATCAGAAGGAAACAAAATATATTGATATACATATATACTTTTGTTCTCCACCCCCTCCCCCCCAAAAAAAGAGCAAAGACTTCCTTCAGCTGTGTGTATAATTAGTGGGGAATATAATCCTACTGACAGTGTTCTTATAGTGGTTTGAAAGAAAGAATAGCCTGCCTACCCGCTCTTTGCCATTTCATTGACTTAAAGAAATCTTTCCTTTCCCATAGGTAAATGCCAAGGAGCTTGATCCAAAGTATGCTCACATCCAAGTCACTTATGTGAAGCCCTACTTTGATGACAAAGAACTCACAGAAAGAAAGACTGAGTTCGAAAGAAGCCATAACATCACCAGATTTGTGTTTGAGGCACCTTACACATTATCAGGCAAAAAGCAAGGCTGTATAGAAGAACAATGCAAACGCCGGACCATCCTGACTAGTACGTAGGATTGCATGTTAACTGCATGTTTGTCTTGGCACTTTTCCCACACTGAAGTAGCAGCTGGCCAGCAAGGAAATACAACCGGAATCTGAATTCTTCGTTCTTCTGCTGTTCAGTCGCTAGTTTGCACAAACACTTCCCTGTGTGAAACCATTGATTTCCCATATGTAATCCATGATTGCTCAGCCCAGAACAAAACAAAACAAAGCTCACTGCCACTAAGTTCACTATGACTCGGTCACTCTGTAGGCCAAAGTAGTATTTATTGCCCCTGTGTTTTTCCAAGATGATAAATCATTATGGGAGCAGAAAACCTCCTTTTCCTCCTGGTTTTGAACTACTGACTTTTGCATCAAGCAGCCCTTCTTGTAACCCACTATGCCACAAAGAGCTCTGAGTGAAACCACCTGGGCTCCTGGACCGCTCAGCAGTATCTCACAGAGAGCTCCGCCCTCCGCCCTATGCGGGCAGACACCAGATAGTGCGCCCAGGGGATCTCCCAGAAAACATCTAGGAGAATTAAAGCCCAACAATTTTTTCCCTTTCTTGAATTCGGCTGTTTTGAAACCAACATTTAAATAAACAAATATTTATTTATTCTTAAATTATTGATCTTTACAATTCAGTAGTTTAATAACATCAAGAAAGAGTGTACATTCATCATCATAATCAATTTTGTGCCTTTTCTCCCTTCTTTTACACATTGATGTTCCCCCTCCCTCTCCTTCCATGTCCCCAGATACTCATCAATCCCATTATTGTCTTTGTATTTCCACCAATCCCAGTTTCCCTGTACAGATAACTATAGAGAACCAGGGCATACACCTAGCAAGGAATCATCAACAATGGCCATTCAAAACCGGTAGATACCTCAATCTAATATAAAGCAGAGAATATTAAAAGTTTCAAGCTAATTCACATTGAGTCCACCAGAAGATCACTGAAGACATGGGTTCCATAGGAAAGTGTGATGAAGAAACTAGATGGTGCCCAGCTATCATGAATAATAGCGTCTGGGGTCTTAAAAGTTGGTCTCAGAATACCTATTTGTTTTTTTTTAAGATAGTAAATCCCCCTGTACATTTTAACAGCGTCAAACTCATTTCCATATGTGAAGAAGAGGATCCCTATAAACTATGAGCAGCAGATTAATCTCAAACCAATTGATGTTGCTACTGATGAGATAAAAGATAAAACTGCAGAACTGCAAAAGCTTTGCTCCTCTGCTGATGTGGACATGATCCAGCTGCAACTCAAATTACAGGGCTGTGTCTCTGTGCAGGTACGTGTTGGTCACTGGCCATGTATTAATTGCTTTTCTTGGCCTCCATGAGGGCAGGTAACAAGCGTTCATTGTCTATTGTGCCATTTATTCTTACAGAGTGTAAAAACTAGGGCATAATTTTTTTAAGTGACTTCATAAAGCAGTTTTATTTAAATTCATTTCTAGAAATGATGTACGTGCATTGTATCTGACAGAAGATCCTCTGTCACCAAACCCTATGTTGATAGCTCAGAAATCATTAACTAAGGTACTAGAATGTTATCTTTGTAAGTTCTTTGCTTTAGCTAATGATTTTCTGAATCAAATTGTAGTTAAGGATATGGTTTCTCAGCTACGGATCTTGTGTCAATTTTGTGGTTTTTTAAAAAATAGAATTTTATTACATTTCTGACACTGTTCTCCTTTTTTTCTTTTTTTCTAATTTAGGTCAATGCTGGTCCATTGGCATATGCCAGAACTTTCTTAAATGACAGTCAAGCCAGCAAATATCCACCTAAAAAGGTGAATGAGCTGAAAGACATGTTCAGGTAAGTGTTTTTTGTGGTCTTCAGATTGGATCATGATTCTTGGCCCCCTCCCCATTTTCTTCTTTTTAAAAGAAAAGTCTTAAAAAAAAAAAGAAAAGTTTTCCCAAATAATGTTGCTCCCTGCCATCGAGTTGGTCCTTGACCCCTTGCCCAGTAGGATCAGATCTTTGTGACCCATAGGATTTTTATTGGCTGGTTTCTTAGACCAGATCACCAGTCCTTTATTCCTAATCCATCTCAGTCTGGAAGTTCTCCTACAGCCTGTGTAGTTTCACAGCAACATACACGCCTTCACTGATGGACAGGTGGTAGTTGCACTTACAGTGCCTTGGCTGGGAATCGGAGTTCCCCACATAGGAGAACCACCACTGCTACCCTTCAATAGTCCCCCTCTTCAAAAATATATTCTTAGGAGACAATTCTCCTTTACAATAGTCAAGTGACCTCCAAGTAGCAAGGAGAAGTGTGATCTTGTCCATGCTTTGGACGTGAACAATTCCCTTGTTGCCCTAAGAGATTGAGTATCCCAGCTGACTTTATTGCTGTGACTATTTTAAGTGACACAGACACAAGCCTGCATTCATCAGTGATTTCATTCCTTGCCCGATTCACCCTTGCATTTCAGACCACTTATGGTAGAAAGCAAGGTGGGGCTGGGAGGGTTTCCTCGACTTGCTCCTATAACATATTCTTATTTCGACTGGGAATTTGTTGTTAGCTGCCTTCAAGTCAGTTACGACCCATAGTGACCCGATACATGACAGAACGAAACACTGCCCAGTCCTGCACCATCCTCACAATCATTCCTATGCTGAGCTCATTATTGCAGCCACGGAGTCAATCCATCTCCTTGAGGGCATGCTTATCTTTCGCTGCCCCTCAGCTTTACCAAACATGATGCCCTTCTCCAGGGACTAGCCTGTCCTGACAACACGCCCTGAGTGTGTAAGACAAAGTCCCGCCATCCTTGCCTCCATGGAGCATTCTGAGTGTACTTCTCCCGAGACAGATCTGCTTGTCCTTTTGGCAGTCCATGGTACTTTTCAACAGTCTTTGCCAGCACCACAAACTCAAAGCATTGATTCTTCGTTGGCCTTCCTCATTCAGTGTTTAACTTTAACAGGTATATGAGGCAATTGAAAATACCATGGTATGGGTCAGGGACACCTTCATTCTCAAAGTAACATCCTTTATTGTCAGTACTCTGCAGAGGTCATGTGCAGCAGATTTAAACCGATGGGAATTTACCTACTGGGCATGTAATCTCTTCGCTTCACTGAGCATCTCTGTAAAATAAGGCATGCCTGAGTATTATTGCAGTAGACACCTTTTGTTTAATATATTAAAAAGATTTTGCGTTCCAAAGGGGAGAGATTTGAGTAAAATCGACAAAGGAGAACTAGGATAACCCATCCACCCCTCCTTTGCTCCTAACTCACAGCAGTCTCTGGCAAAGGACTTCTTGCTTCATAAAAGAGAAGATGAGCGAGGCCCTGGACAAGCTGGGTTAACACAGTGCCGGCAACCATGGGCGCAAACATACGGACAAGTGTGAGACTGGCACCGGCCCGGGCAGTGTTTTGCTCTGTTGTCCACAGGGTCGCGATGCTTCCGAACTGACTCAGTGATACCAAACAACCACACTTCATTCACTCCTCCTGTCTGCATGCTGTCAACTGTTCCCGGTTGCACAGTACCTAGTAGTCATTCACTCGCTAATATTTATTAATGTCTGACATGGACAAAAGAGCTCAACTAATTGCTAGGACAGGGATGTAAAACAAATGGGCAATGAAGGACTTTGTTTCCTGAGATGGACACTTTAATTGCAGACATTAAACATACACATATGAAACAATGGAAAAATACTTTTATGATGGATCATCCATTTCTTACCAACCAGGGCAGATTTTTAACACTTATAGTGCCCAGGATGCTAGTGCGTGTGTGTGGTTACTGTAGCTAACAGCCTCTGAGTCAATTCCAACTCATGGCAACCCTGTGGGTCCATAGTAGAACTCGGTTCCACAGAATTTCCAAGACTGTGACCTTTCTGAAGCAGATCACCAGGCCTCTGAGTGGATTTGAACTGCCAACCTTTTGGCTAGTTTGCTGAGCACTTAACCATGTGAGCTACCCAGAAGATTCCTGCTGGTATTTAGTAAGCCCCAAATAAGTCATCTTGGAATGAAAGAATTCCTTGTCTACAGGTGCAAATTAATAGCACTCAGATTTAGCTAAGATAGTGCCAAGGCAAAAGGCTTCCTAGAGCATGGTTTCAGGTAAGGTCTTAAAGGTGGTAAGAAACCAAAGGACAGAGCTGGAAAAGAAAGGAAGATGGTTTTCTGACATTGGAAGTGGCCATGGCAAAGGCACAGGGAGAGAACAGATAGGACTTGGATCTTCCTTCCAGGCACACCATGGTTAACAGTGAGTATCCAATTGATCGTCAAAAGTAAACCCTTTATCTTTTTGATGTTCACTCCAGGAAATTTATACAAGCCTGCAGCATTGCACTGGAACTCAATGAGCGGCTAATTAAAGAAGATCAAATTGAGTACCATGAAGGGCTGAAGTCAAATTTCAGAGACATGGTGAAAGAATTGTCTGACATAATCCATGAGCAGGCAAGTACTCCCCAAACCCTAAACTCACGGCCATCGAGGTGATTCTGGCTCAGAGAGACCCTGTAGGAGAGTAGAACTCTCCACGTGGGTTTCTGAGACTGTCACTCTTCACGGGAGTAGAAAGCCTCATCTTTCTCCCAGGAAGCCACCATTGACTTTGAACTGGTGAGAATATCACTGATGCAGGGGCCTTAAAGCATTCCTAAGGAAAGTCCCTAACAGTCAAGCGGTGTCAGCCAGAATTCAATGGAATGACCTTGTTTTTCAAGCTCTCATGAGCTATATGTACATCTTCCCATGCGTTCAATGAAACTACATAGCCCCCACATGCCCATTCTCTGTGGCTGGGAATCTGGGGATCTTGTTGGCTTATGGAGTCTCGAATCAGGATTCTATGTCTTTCGCATACCTTCTTTAAGTTACATCTGTTTGCTTACCTAGGGGCGACTGCAGGCAGTTCTGAGGTAATTTCTCTGCTTCTCGGTTTCCGGTGGTTCTTTTCCGTTCTTCCCGAAGCAGCCAGGGTGATCAGGACGGGGAAGGAGGAAGACTTTCCACTTGTTTTAGGGTCTGTATCTCAAGCTCAGCTCGTGTACAAAGGGCCTGTGCTTCTTTGCACCCTCCTTGTCTGAAGTGCATCTTTATCAAGTAGACTACATAGTGTGTTCCTGGAAACTCTCCAATTCACGGGTTTCTGTTCCTCGCGGTACATAGGAGGCAGAAAGCAAAAACCCCTCCTCCACAGAATAGAAAAAGCAATTGCACGTGTCATCTTAAGCCAGTGTGTACTGTGTTTTAGAGTTATTTAATTTGCATGCAGCTGCATCACCTCGACTTGAACTTTAAATCATTCAAACTGAAAGCAAATTAGCCCATGTGCTATTATTACTGGGATCAAGATCTTTCATAAAAGTGTTGTAGGGGGGTGTTTGATTTGTTTCCCGAAGCTGTTTTTAATCTGCTGTTGTACTTCCTACCCCTCAGTAATTAATTAATTCCCATAAGCCATGGAGCGTAGTGTTTTAGAACCCTCGCTATACTACCTGCTCTCAAGCTTTGGTGGCCCAGTGGTTAAGAGCTCATCTACTAAGCAAAGAATGGGTTATTCCAACTCAACAGCTGTGCCAAGAGGACGATGTTTCAGTCTCTTCCCCTCCAAAAGATTCCAGCCTCAGACACCCTATGCGGGAGAGCGATTTTTGTCGTATCTGGAGGGGTGGGGGAACCGTTTTATTGCCAAGGGCCATTTGGACATTTAGAACCTCATTCACAGACCATACAAAATGATCAACTTAAAAATTAGCCTGTTCTATGTGGTCAAACATCTAATGAGCGCGCCCCTAATGTGATGGCTGGAACTGCCTCTCTTTGTTGTGAGGCGTGTGATGGTAGCTGGTATTCATGATTGCAAGGGCCTTACATGGCCCACAGGCCAGCCGTTCCTCACCCCATCCTGTCGAGTCACTGTGAGTGAGAGTCAACTCAGCAGTGACATTTGTAAAACTTCTCCATCGACAACTAACCAAGGATTTTCTCTGTGGTTCATGTTTTATTTGTCTGCAAGTTTTCTGTTATTATCCCCCTCCATTGGGAAAAAAAGGTTGTCTTTATAGTACTTTTTTGAAAAAGTCGCCATTTCCCATTCCATTCACTGCCATCAAGTCGATTCTGATTCATATCATCCCTGTAGGACAGAGTAGAACTGCCCTGTGGGGTTCCGAGACTAACATCTTACGAGAGTAGAAAGCCTCATCTTTTGACTGCAGGGGGACCGGCAGTCGAACTGCTGACCTTGTTGTTAACAGTCCATCTCATAATCCACCATGCCAACCGGGCTATTACATTCTCTCACCAAAGAATGTATTTTGCATAGTCACATATTTCAAGGAGATACATTATTTCCCAAGGGAAAATAATACCTCAAAAGAAAACAGAGGGTAAAATGCTCATTGAACACCTGTGGGAAGACCCCAAACTGAGTATGCACAGACTCAAGCCCCGTAGGCCCAGGCGAAACCATTCTCTTGGACACATCACACAGGTGGGCCTAACTCAGCCAATGGGGTCCACCAATACCATCAACCACCCCTCCCCAGCCAGAAGTTTGAAATATTCTGGCTATGGAAAGGCCTCGCTCTTTTACCCTGCCCCTGATCAGCGGTAGGTGGAGAGTGAGGGTCTCCCTGCCCTGCACAGGTGCACATGCGCCCATTCTAGGCCTACTCAGGGCCCACAGCCTCTTAGCCCACGTGGGCCCTTAGCCACTAGGGCAATGGTTCTCAACCTTCCTAATGGTGCAACCCTTTAATACAGTTGCTCATGTTGTGGTGACCCCCCCTCCCAACCATAATGTTATTTTCATTGCTACTTCATAACTGTAATTTTGCTACTGTTATGAATTGTAATGTAAATATCTGATCTGCAGGATGTATTTTCATTGTTACAAACTGAACATAATTAAAGCATCTGATGAATCACAAAAACAATCTGTGATTATATATTGTGAAATATTTATTTCTAATGACAGATAAATGAAATTTTGGCTTAAAGCATGGTGCAGCATGAGTAACAGTCTTCACACCGGGTACTCGTATGTGGGTATATCTGCATGTGGGTGGACCCGCCTGGAGGCGGATAGAGGAGCGGTGTCTCGGTTCCTAAGACCATCGGAAATATGTGTTTTCTGATGGTCATAGGTGACTCCTGTGAAAGGGTCTTTTGACCCCCAAAGGGGTCACAACCCACAGTTTGAGAACCGCTGCTCTGGGGTTCTTGGGCTTCTCCCTCCTGCTCCAGTTCCACACGTGTGGGTGCTCTTTTCCAGGTGGTGATTTGTGCCCAGTTGTGAGCCTTAGCGCAGCTTCCACACAACTTGGCACGCCTTCCAGAACTACTGTGTACCCTTTTGAGACTGTAAAACCTGAAACTTGTCTTGTCCTTCATGCAAACATAATTGAATCACACACATACACACAAAATATTCTATTGGAGTCCATAAATCCTTGACCAAATATATAGTCTGGCTAGTCCGTGGCCCTTTCAATGCAATCTATTCTATTATCCCAAAGCAAGTAAATAGTCCTTTTAAAGACTTCTTCAACCTTTTGACTTTGTAAAAAGGGATTTGTATTCTTTTAAAACTGTTAGTGGAGGCTTCTTAATTAGATAGGGTTGGTGGGGGCCATTGGAGTGTTCGTCATTTCTGCAGAATGAGGATGCTTTGGGCTTAACATTTCTAATGGATATAATCTATTGTTGGGTACCGTCAGGTTGAAGCCCACTCCTATTCTAGGAGTATGGTTTCCTAGGTTATAATCTCAGTGGGCTCAAAGGTAGAACAATTGTGAGAATGACACCGGACCAGGTAGTGTGGGGTTGCTATGAGTCGGAACCGACTCCATGGCACCCAACAACAAGAACCATCTCTATGGGAGCCATCCACCAGGGCCGTTCTCCCCCAGAGCTGCACCCGCTGACCTTTCACCGCTTAACCATTGTACCACCAGGGCTTCTATGAGAATCATCTAGTCATCGCTTAAGCCTCTATACTATGCTTTCAAAGCAGTATCATATGAGTTAGCATTTTTGTAGAAAGAATTTCCCCTAGCATGAATTTCATTTAGGCCTTATGATTTGTAGCCATGCCAATGGTACAGCTCAGGATAGCCCCCAAAGGTCAATTTTTAGGATTCATCTAGGATTTTCTGTGCAAACCTGTGGAGAACCACATGTTGAAAGATTGAGAACTGAGCTGAGACTTTGCATGTTCATCAAATATTATGTCGAAGTCTCCAGGAAGGGGCATGAGTAGTCACGTGTGTGGAAAGCCCCACAGGTAATTCTGGGAAACAGTCTTTACATATGTTGTAGGTCTCTAGTGCGGCTGTGATAGAAGTGTCACAGGGGTGGCTTTAACAAACAGAAATGTCTTTCTCACAGTTTCAGAGGTTAGCACCCTGACACCGGTGTTGGGTCTAGGGGAAGGCTCTCTCTTTCTCTGTGTTGTCTCTTCTGAACATCTGCTTCCTGGGCCATCTTCATGTGGCATGGCATCTCTCTCTTCCCCCCATCTCGGCTTCTCTTACTTGCTTCTTTAGTCTTTCACATAGCAAAATGAATTGACCCCCAAACACACCCCATACCAGTCCTGCCACATTAATATAGACAACCCATTCCCAAATGGGATCCTAACCACAGGCATAGAGATTAGGATCTATGACTCTTGTTTTTACTGGGTTATTTGCTATTCAGTTCACATCACAGTTAAGAGACTCATGCCAGAGATCCCAGTGGTTATCGTTTTCAGATGCCCGTATGTTCAGACATTATTTAAAGAGCACATTACCTTTCACTCTAGTGAATTTTGAAGTTTGGGATCCGTTCATGTTCTTAATCAATAACCTGATCTTTTTTGCTTTTTTTTTTAATGCTGCCTTTGTAATACAGCTATGAAGATTTAAGCCGGTAATGTTCCTCTTTGCTCTTTCTGCTTTATGTCATTTTAACCAGTCGCTTCAGTGTCAGTGATACATTTGGCACATGCCTGTCATTGCATATACATGGTCTTTTTTTGACAGTGGCTCTTCTGCTTCATGCTAAACACACCCATGTCCTTTGTTGTAGATATTCCAAGAAGACACGATGCATTCACCCTGGATGAGCAACACACTGCATGTGTTTTGTGCAATTAGCGGCACATCAGGCGACAGAGGCTATGGTTCCCCGAGGTACGCTGCTGAAGTCTGAGGACGTGCGGATGGGAAATGGCAATGAGACGGACCTTGCTCAGGAATATTCGGAGCTGTGCAAATGTCACACATTGAAAGATTTGCGAACATGGAGTGTTCTGCCCTCCCCCCCCACCACCATCACCACACACACCAAAATGTTCATGCTTTCAAACAGGGTGCTGACGTATTTGTAAATAGTTAAGCGACTTGAAAGTGCCTGGAAACTTGCACCACTGTGCTTGGTTTGTACTTTCTATGGTAAATCTGTATACTGAAAAGTCGAGCTTGAGGAAAAGCGTCCCTTCCATTTGCTTCATTAGTGCTTCAAACAATAATGGTACTGTGTACAATTGTATAATGGAACACAATAAAAGGTGAAACATTTGTAATTTGAAAAGAAGGAAAACCCCACCTGGAATATCATATCTTTATTAACCAGAAGCTTGATTCATGATTACACCAAGCTTTGGAGAGGGAAAAATAGGCTGAAAACATTGCCGTCAACACACAGATATTTCAAATTGTGGGATCGTTGCCTATGATTAGCCAAGGCTGGAGAAAGGAGCCCCAAAGTATTATTTAACCAGGAAATTTCCCCAAATAAATGGAACACCAAGAATGTCATAGAAATGCCAGGCTTACCTTTTTTTTTTTTTTTTTGACCTGATGATTCAAGGTCATTGAAATTGGTCAGGCTTCCATATAGAGAGATGGGATATGGCACAGAGTGCCTTAGCAAACACTATTTGTTGACAAAGCTTGATCTTCTAGGGCAACCCATAAAGCTACACAAAACATTTCGGAGAACTGGCCATCAGTACATTCTGTGCAACTGCGCAGCTTGAGCAGCAAGGCCCGAGATAGGCCTTGTATACAGCTGCTTTTCCTCAGTTACAGGACTGCCAAGCATTTCAGTAAGTCTTTATGGTTGCAGCTGCCGTGGGACAGTCTATGTAACCAATCCAGTTTAGCAACTGCTAGCCCTGGTGGCACTGTCTGGTAAGTGTTGCAAGGTTGATAGTTTAAACCCGCCAGTTTCTCCATGGGAGAAAGATGAGGCTGTGTGCTCCCGTGAAGACTGACAGCCTCAGAAGCCCTACGGATGGCTCTGGTGAGCTAGCATTTCTATCGCTGAAGAAACCTCAGATGACGGAAATAGGAGAAAAGGTGTGGGGAAGTGCTTTTAGCTCACATTCTCCTTACCATGTTCTAGGCCTTCATGTAAATTCCAAGTTCTAGACCAATTTTCCTTAGGTAGGTTAGACTCTTTTGCTGATGAGAAAACAGAAGCACTACAATATAAAGCGATTCCATGAACCCTTGACTTGATCTGATCGTGTGCTCACATGCTCATGTGTTCTGGTCTTAGACATGCTCCTCGCTTGATCAGTTGACTTTGCCTATCAAAAACTGGCATGCTTTGGGGGAAGAATTGGTCAACTTCGTATTAACGGGGCATGCAAAAGTATTCCAGTAGCAATTTGCTTAATAAATGACAGCAACCTATAGCATCAGTTTCATCTTTAAAGTGGTTGTATTTTAATGTACATGAAAGGACACATCTAGAGTGAGTGCTGCTTCCAAGAGTAAGGCATCTTGGGAAATGTGCCAATCAAGAGTAACTTATCCCTTCTCCCAATTACATGTTGGGTTGCTAACCACCAAGTGGACAGTTCACACCCACCAGCTCCCACCATGAGAGCAAGATGAGGCTTTGTGTTCCCATAAAGATTTTTAAAAAATTATTTTATTGGGGACTCGTACAGCTCTTATCACAATCCATACATTCATCCATTCCATAAAGATTTACAGCCTCAAAAATCCACAGAGGCAGGTCTACTCTGTCTGGTGGGGCCACTTGAAGTTGGAATCAACTTGATGGCGGTGAGTTTTGATTATTTATGTTGTCAGTGAGGTTGCTTCCCCCAAGCTTAGTGTTGTGCATTATGGGTAATGTTTGGAAAGATAATAAATGCTCTTTGTCCTCAAAGAGCTTAAAATCTAGTTGAAGAGGAAAAAACTATTAATAGTTGGTATAAGACATGGGAAGTTTTATCTGAATATTACTAAATGACAGTCCATGATTCTTCAGGAAAGAATTTTGTGAATTGTAACACTCAGGGAGGGCTTCATGTGGTAGAGCGGGACAAGCCTTGAGAGAAGATGACAGGGACCACCTGGCTCCAGGCTTGTGTCTCCTGCTCCCGCCCCAATGAAACCCTCTGAACAGTATGAGCAAAGTTGCGAAAAAGACATAGCAGAAGTTCAGAGGATGGTGTGGCTACCAGTTTTGTTCACTGCAGTGGTCTGCTGGACAAATCTAGTAAAGAAAGGTTGGACAGGGTTTGGAAGGCCTTGAACGCCAGGCTAATTGTGCTTGGACTTCGTTCAATATGCAAGAGGGAACCAGCGAAGGAATTTAAACAAGAGCGATTGCTTGATTAAATGGTGACTCATAATGTTGCCAGTTGTATTTGAGGCACAGAGAGATGGAAACAAACCAACTAGACAGCTATTATGAGTCCATAAAACCTTGTCAGAGAAGACATTATGCAAAATGACTCTTTGGATGGCTATAGAGAAAAGCCAAAGGTCATTGTATTTCCTGTGGCTAAGGGCATGGGACAATTCCACTAGATTAGTTTTCTCAACGTTCAGAAGATAAGGGAGCTGGATGACAAAGCCAACCAAGTAGGATGTATTTCTAACCATTGCACATATTACCACTTACTCTGATTAGTGATTACAGAAACTGTTGACCTCTAGATTAACTCACATCACAGGCTATTTCTGCTCTGCTGGTAGTTTTTTTTGTCAGTAAACGTGAATCCCAACTTCCTTTGGGAAGGATTGTTTTGATAGTCTTTGAACATATTGTGAAAGAGAATTAAGTGTTCTTTTATCACTATAATGATAGGCCATAGAGAAAAGTTATTTTATATGAAATAGATTGTCACCAATTTTTTGGGGGGGGGCATGTCTACAAACGGGGTTGTTATTGTTATCACTGTGTGATTTGGTTGAATATAAATATACATATATATATAGAGAGAAGTAATACCCCAGTGATGATATTCCAGTCCTCATAAATATTTTAAGAATCTTTTTAAAAATTAAAAGGGAAACCTGTCGTAGCAATAGCTTTAGAATCAAACATCATAGATCTAGCAACAACTCACTAGGTAAATAATAAACTAGGTCATCATAAGAATCCAAGTTTGTTTGTTTTAATAGACTTGTTTTCTCTGAGATGAGGAATATAAGCAATGCTTTACAATCACAGGCGTTTTCTAGGGTATTCATGCTTAGCTGTTACAGGCTTTGACTCACAAAATGTTTGGTTGCTTTCAGTGTTGGTCTAGTTCTGAACACAACACTGCCGCTATCAAAACAGAGAGAGGGAAAGAAATAGAATAAAAGTTGGCAGGGAGTGGTTTGCGTAACAAGTCCCATCCTAGGACTGGCCAGTAATAGGACTTCCTTTATCTGATTATAGTTAAGCGTTTCTCTAGTTCCCATCCACGTAGTGGCACCTCTCTAAGAAAAGTGTCTGTCTGCTTATCCAACTCCCGATTGAAGTGTGGCTAAGTTCTTCAAAGACTTGGTTTGGTGGAGTGACATTTTAAAACTTGTTTTTTTTTACCATGCTTTTTCCCCTTTATGAAACATCTTTCACGGACCATACAATTCATCTATTTCAAGTATATCATTCAATGTTAATAGATTCACAGAATTATGTGACTACGGTCACAATTTTAGATCCCTTTTCATCCCGGGTAGAAATTTCTATCACATTAAACAGTCACTCCCCATACCCCGCCCCCCCCCCCCCCCCCCCCCCCCCCCCCCAGCCTCTAGGAAGTGCTAGTCTACTTTTCAGGCTCTGGACTTTGCCTCGTCTAGATGACGTCATAGAATTGAAATCATACAGTTGGGGGCATTTGGTAACTGGCTCTCACTCACTGGTCTCAGGCTTTAGTCATGTTTCAGCATCTTGTCAATGAACCCTATGCCAGTGATGATAGTCCACTCTGCTGATCAGCATTAGAGCTACTGCCATTTTTTAGCCACATCAATAATGCTGCTATGAACTCTCATGTTCATTGTTGGACTATTTTCCATTTTTGTGGGCATCTCCTTAGAAGACCCTCCACATGTCAGTCTTGTATGTCTTTTCACAGGGTTGTAGTTTTTATTATGCAGCTCTTGCATTACTGGGACGGAGGCGAACTATCTTGAACTTTTTTTAGGAACCCTGGGGTGTTTTCTGGAGTGTCTGGAGTCATTTTCTCTTCTGTTGTACATTCGGTCCCTCCGCGTCGTCAGAATCGACTTGACACACCCAACAGCACCGCCAGCTGTGATGTGTGTGGGTTCCTTTTTCTCCACATCCTCATCGGCACTGGTTATTGTCCCCGGTTTCTCCTCTTGGCCTTCAAAGTGCGTGTGAAGTGGTATGTTAGTGTAGTTTCGATTACCTTGTGAATTCTCTTGTTTTGCTTTTTTAGACTCATTTGTACTTCAGTTGTCCATCTTAGCCGGTTGTAAAGGTTCTTCATCTATATTCTAGATAGGAGTCCAAGTCCTTTATCAGATCAGTGAATGGCACTTTCTCCCCTTCTGTGGGTTGTCTCTTCATTGTTGTGGTGGCATCCTTAGAAACACACGTTCTTAATTTTGATAAGGGCCAATGCTTTGGTGCATATATAGACTCTGCCTAATCTAAAGTCACAAAGATTTACACCTGTGTTTTCTTCGGAGACTTCTCTGGTTGTAGCTCCTACTTTTAGATTGTTGATACATTTCAAGTTAATTTTTATTATGTGTAGCGAAGTTAGGGTGCAACTTCACTCTTCTGTAGGTGAATATCCGTTTGCCCCAGCACCATGTATTAAAAGGACATTCTTGTCCCCTGGAGTGGTCTTAGCACGCTTGTTGAAAAGCAAGCGGTTATAAAGGTATGGGTTCATTTCTAGACTCTCAGTTCTACCCTATCTTTATTCCTGCCAGTGCCACACCATCTGGATTCATAGAGCTGTGCAGTAAGTTTTAAAAGGAGGAAGTGCAGGGCCTCCAACTTTGTTCTTCTTTTTCGGGGTTGTTTTCGGCTATTCTGGCTTCCTTGTATTTCCATACAAATTTCAGGGTTAGCTTGTCCATTTCTGGACACAGAGAAGAAAAACTCAGCAGCGGGGACTGGAGTAGCAATTATGCTGAATCTGAACCTGCCTTGGGGACTGTTTCCCATTCATGAACAAAGCATGTTTTCCCATTGCTTTGTTGTTGTCAGGTGCCAGCGAGTCAGCTCTGACTCAGCGACCCTACAGGACCACTGCCTGGTCCTGCGCCATCCTCCCAATTGTTAGGTTTGAACCTTCCATTGCAGCCACTGCGTCAAGCCATTTCTTTAGATCCCGTTTCATTTCTTTCAGCAGTATTGTTTGCAATAGACAAACCTCACATGCCTTTTCCCCCCAAAACTATTTTGTTAGGATATAATCCAGATGCCATACCATTCCATGGTTCAATCATATCAAGTAGTGTTGTTCAATCACTACCACAGTTTCAAAACATTGCCTTCTTGAAATCCTTGACATTAGCTCCCCACACCCTCCCACACACACATCTGCTTTACCCTCCAGGAATCCTTAATCTAATTATTGTCTCAATGGATTCACCCATCCTGGGTTTCATATACTGAAAAAGATAGATACGTACATTAACAGAGTCAAGAAGGCTACCAACAATAACAAAATACAACAGAGAAACCCCAGTTTGAAAAATATATGTTAAAAACCATATTTCTTGTGTGTCTTTTGACAAATTTAGTGCTAACTACTTTATCCTGCTTGATGTGGCTGTTTTCTTAATTCCATTCTCTCAGATGATCCATGACTAGTTTCCAGAAAGCCTGTTTCTGTAAAGTGTATCCTTGCAACCTTGCTGAACTTATTTAGTAGCTCTACAAAATGGAGGTAGAATCTTTAGAATTTTTAATATCGAAGACTGTGTCACCTGCGAATAGAGCTCATTCAACTTCCTTTCAAAGCTCAATGCCTTTTTTACACTTCTTACCTACAATCTAAGTAGACCTTCCAATACAGCACTTACTAGCTGTGGTAAGAACAGACATCTTTGTCTTGTTTACAATGTAAGTGATGTGTTAGCTGTGGGGTTCTCATTGATGCCATTTAAAAATCAAGTTGAGGATGTTCCCTCCAACATACTTTTGCATCTGTTTCCTAAATCAAGTCTCCCAATAGCCATAGGATCTACATGTGTCATACAGGGAAATGGATGCAGAGATGGTTAAGAAATGTGCTCAAAATACACATCCAATTCAAGATAGGGCCAGAGTTGTCATTCCATCCGCACAATGTTCTCAACTATTCTATGCTGTTTCCTATGGGCTCTTGTTGCAATGTTCTAGACACATAAAGAGGCTCATTTCTTCCGCTTCTTTACTACACGGCTAAGCTCCATTAGGGTAGAGGATCTGTCTGATCTGTTTACCTCTGTTTCCTCAGCATTGAAAAAGGGCCTGGCACTGAATGAATGCTTAAACTGTCTCGATGAAATAAAGCCAGCCCAGCTTAGATAAACATGCTTCTGAAGCCACTTTTAACATATAAGGCAGTGTGAACAGAAATCCCTACCCTCAGATTGCGGTTGGGGGAGATAAGACATGCACACATAACAGTGATATGAAGAGGTCTGGTAATATCAAGTCCGTGTTAGTGAACACCTTTGCAGATATGGGCAAAATAAGGCTTGTGGAGAAGATGGCACCAACAGGCCCTTGAAGGTTGGGTAAAAACGTGTGTGTGTAGGAAGTACCTTAGGCAGGGTTTTTAAAACAGGAAGTAGAAAAAAAGGAACTTCTTCCTTTTTATTGTTATATGAAGTCCAGGAAAGCCAATCACAACTTTAAGGGATATGCTGAGCAAGAGTACTAAGTACATATAAAAACAGGTAACATGGAAATGCAGGCAGCACACTCAATTTTTCTTGGACATATCCCCCCTTATCTCATTTTAGTCTTAAGACTCAGTAAATCAGTCTTTTCTTGTGGTCCAGAAAAGAAAATATATGCTCCACTTAGCTTCCGACCTCTGGTAGAAAATATTTGCAGGTGGCCTCAGCTTTTCTTCTGTAAGTCCCATTCTGTAGGTACCACTTCCTTTTGCAATACTGACTGCTTCAGTAGCTCTCCTAAGGCTGAGAATCTTTGAGACTCTAACTCCTCATCCTACCCGCTGACTGTATGTGCCTTTGTCTGTCACACATACACACACACACTGTCTGGCGCACACACACACACACACACACACACACACACACACACTGTATGGCAAGAAACAACTTGTATCTTCCAGGTGAGCAGGTCAGAGTTGCACTCTGGGGATGGTTAGACCAGTCCTCTGTCACATATTGATTGATCCCCTGCTGTGGGCTGGTTATATGAGTGATCAAAGCTGTACACAGGTTTGCAGACTGCATGTTTCAATTAAAGAGAGAGCCCAAGGATGGTATTTTTCTACCATTAACAGACTGAGTCAAATTCAGGATTCTTGAAAAGAAACATGTCTCTTGGAGAGACGTGAATAATAGTACCTAGGACTCATCTATTGAGGCGTTTGGTAGATGGATTGAAGCAAAACAACACCATTATAGATAGGGAACACTGTTCAGAACAAGGCTGGCCAGCTCCTAATATGTAGTGAACTGTTTGCGAATCCTTTCGAGGGCCAGTCAGGATTTGAGACAGCCCAGTGAAAAGACCCAGGGCCATTTGCCATGTTGTCTCTGCCCACACTGCCTCCAAAGGCTTGAGATGAACTCCCGACACATCAAGCTGGGGCCATCTTGGATGGAGTCCCCATTAAAAAAAAAGGTTTTTCTTTTAAGCTTTTCAAAATACATGTTGACTGTTTTCTGATCACAAAGCAAAAGCCGGAATGCTGAAATGATGGAAGCCACTGGAAGACATGAGCTGCATCAGGCATCGTCCCTCTGGAGGCAAATGTCCTGGTCATTTGGTCCTGAACACGACGAGGAATGATGATACTGGTACACTGGAAGATTTACTTAGTTTTGCACTCACTCCAGCCAAGTCTGGGGCCCCTTCTTGAGCCCATCTTGAGATTCCTCCAGAGACACATGGAAAATCCTGATTTCTCTGCTCCCCCAGCCCCACTTCCCAAGCCAAATCTCTCACTTGACTGACACCAAGGCAATTCTGACTCATAGCGACCCTATAAGACAGAGAATTGCCCTTGTGAGTTTCCAAAGCTATAAATCTTTTTAAAAAAATCATTTTATTGGGGCTCATATAACTCTTATCACAATCCACACATACATCAATTGTGTAAAGCACACTTACACATTTGTTGCCCTCATCATTCTCAAAACTCTCTTTCCACTTGGGTTCCTGGAATCAGCTCCTCATTTTCCTTTTTCCCCTCCCCCTCCCTCCCTGCGCCCCCCTCCCGCATGAACCCTTGATAATTTATAAATTATTTTTTTATCTTATCTTACACTGCCCAGCGTCTCTCTTTACCCACTTTTCTGTTGCCCATCCCCCAGGGAGGAGCTTATATGTAGTTCCTTGTGATCAGTTCCCCCTTTCTATACACCCCCCACTTCCCTCCTGGTATCGCCACTTTCAACACTGGTCCTGGGGGGTTCACCTGTCCTGAATTCCCTGTGTTTCCAGTTCCCATCTGTATCGCTGTGCATCCTCTGATCTAACCAGGTTTTCAAGGTAGAATTGGGGTCATGATAGTTGGGGGGAGGAAGAGAAAGGTTGTGAGTTTCATTATTGCTACTGAACCCTAAGTGACTCATCTCCTCCCCTCTACCCCTGTGGGCTTTGTTGCTTCTGGGCTAGATGGCCGCTTGTTTACTCAAGCCTTTAAGACCCCAGACACCTTATCTCTCGATAGCCGGGCACCATGAGCCTTCTTCACCACACTTACTTATGCACACATTCGTCTTCAGTGTTTATGTGTGGAAGGTGGTCACACAATGATGGTTTTTGTTCTTTGGTGTCTGCTACCTGATCCCTTCAGCACCTCGTGTTCACACAGGCTTGTGTGCTTCTTTGTGGGGTTGTTGCTTCCGAGCTAGATGGCCGCTTGTTTGCCTTCAAGCCAAGGCTATAAATCTTTATAGGAATAGAAAATTTCACCTTGCTGTGGTGGAGTGGCTGGTGGGTTCAAACTGCTGACCTTGGGGTTAGCAGCTCAACACACAACTCACAGTACCAGCAGGGCTCCTCTAGCAACCCCAAAAGCACACACTAAAAGGGAATGAGGATGCAACAAAGGCCAAATCGACAAAAAAATCAGCCCTACCCAAGTGATAAGAATGCAAAGAAAAGCACCCAGAAGGAAATTTGGTGTTCAACATCATGGCACAATTCTAGAGTAGTTAAAGGGTCAGCTGAGATCACATGTAGAAGAAATTATTTTCATGGAAATAATTGTTGACATTTACACAGAATGTCTATGTGTTTGTGAAAACGAGGTAAGACCACAACCGTCACCACCACTTCCCTATTGAAACGAAAGTCAAAATTCGAAGGTTTAGCCCCCAGAAGAATAATTTTCTGGAGGGAAACTTCAACATATCCCCATTGGTGTAACCATCTCGTGATGCTGTCCTGTATATTAGAACCTCCACCATGATCACTACCCACAGTGCTTCATCTCCACCTGTGCTTCTGGACAAGATTCTTTGGTGGGGGGCCTCCCCATAGCCTACTCACAGGCTTTGGCTGCCTTCCCTCTAAAGGTTATTCTTATTTTGAGAGTTTGGGCATTCCTTTTATACGCTCTGCTGGCACAGTAGGTTAAGCACTGGGCTACTAACCACAAAGTCTGCCAAGAGGAAGCCGTCTGCTCCCATAAACATTTACAGTCAAGGAAATGGAGCAGTTCTTCTTTGTCCTATAGGGTCACTGTGAGTTGCCACTGATTCAAGCTCAGTAGGTTAGGGGGCGTTTGTGGCTGTTGTGTCTATAGGCTCGAGGGCAGTGGGTTTGGTCTGGGTTTTTACAGCAAAGTGTTCAGAGCACACAGGACTCCAATGACAGACTGCCTAGGCCCGAATCCCAACACCGGCATGTAACTAGGACACGTGACTTACTCCCTCTGTGCCTTGGTTTCCTCCTCTGTAACTGGAGGTGTTCATTGTACCTACCTCATAAAATTGTGGTGAGGAGTCAGTGAGGAAAAGCATATAAAACAGAACAATGGCTGAATTGTTGCCAGCCATCACGTGTTCTGTGTCTCTGGAGCCACCCCTCCACTCTAGCTGGGAGTGAGACAGGGACCATGGTTAGGTCAAATGATGGAGACCTGTGTCCCCAGGCAGGAACATTGTACTTCTCATTTGGAGTTCCACTGCTGATGCTCACAGATCATTTCCCTAGCTTTCTTCTAAGAGATTCAAATGGTCTTCAGCATCCCCCTTCCCTATATTCTACCCTTTATAGTATAGAAGCCCTTTAGGAAAAGCTACCCAACTAATCTGGTTGGAAGACATTTCATTCTTACTTTAGATGATGGGGACTTGGAGTTGAGATATACCTTCTCATTCCTTTCCGGTAAATTACTACCCTCTACCCTCCTGGTGCCCTCCTAAGCCTTGTTCTCCTCAACCTTCCTCTCTCCAGGAGCACCCCAATACTTTAAGGCACAATTCTCCTCACACTAGAGTCCTGATGACTATTATTGTTTGGCTGGTTCAATTCCCACAACCATTGCCTGTAACCCTAGGCCATGCCACCTAAGGACTTTTTAGGAAATCTTAGTTGCTACAACTCTTGGAGATACGAGTGGTTTAGTCACGGTTTGCTAAGTCTCTTCCACTAGGTAAACTGTCTTGAGGTATAGCTGACTATAATTTCCCTCTCTCCAACCAAGATCTCGGCGATGGCTGCCTCTTTGCCCCTCATCTCCTTAACCACCAGATATCCCCCAGTCAGGACTTCTTCCTTTAGGTGACTATGAGCCAATTAGCCACTCCCTCTGTTCTGTTGCTTCCTCCTCCTGCTCTGATGTTGAGACATCCCTAGGAAGTCAGCTACCCCACCATCCTGCTCCGTGTACCAGGATGTGGCAGAATGGGTGTGGGGTGTCTTGTACTTCCCTTTTCCAGGAAGCCAACCGAGCAAGCTTCACCACTGGCACTGCACTGGCTGGACTCATACACTTGTTTAGTTAGTCCATTGCTCTAGGATCCCTAAGATCTTACAACAGTGGTTCTTAACCTGGTTTGATGATGCACACCCCCACCCCAAGAGACATCCCCCCACCCCTAGTGTTCACAACTTGATGTTTATTAGACAGAATCCAGCAATACTCCTTAACGTTGCACTATGCACAGGGCAGCCTCCCCTGATCCCTAACAAAATGATTTCTGGCCCCAAACATCAGGAGTGCTGAGCTGGAACAGTGCTGTCTCCCTCACTGGACTTCCCCAGGTTGGTCTTCAAGGACCGTTTTCTTAGTCATTCCACCAACGTGTCTACTAGGAGGTCTCTGCTTCCTAGCCACTGCTGGTTTTGCTCTCAGTGGCAACTGCCTTCCCCCTGTCTCCTGGCCCACAAGCAGTATGACCAGCAGTCGTGGTCTGCCTGACTTTGCTCCTGACTCTCTGCTTAGTCTGCAGCTTAGGGTTCTTCACGATCTCTGTGGCAACCCTTTCCACTTTCTGATGGCAGCCTTCTCACCACTGGCAGCCATCTAACGTACTAACCGAGCCAAACCATTCCGATTGTGTTGCAGCTACCATCTATGAAGCAGAACCTAAGTCCACTGAGATATTCGCCCCGAGGGGGAAAGTAGGAGGCCGGAGACCTGTCTTGACAAAATGAATCCAGAAAAACTTTTAGTAAAGATGTAAGCATAGCTAAGGAAAATGGCCCAGAACAAGAATCATTAAGAAGCAAATGAGTAATATAGGTAATTAAGCATGATATTTATGACTCTGAAATTGACAAAAGAATGTAACAGGATAGAGAATTGGATCTGTGGATATATGAGAAAGGTTTCATTTCAAGAAATGGGTATTATTACTTAGTAAACAGTGTCCTAATAGTTGGTCACGCATCTGCACAAAAATTAAGTGGTCCTGACCTTGACACCCCAAAGCTCTCTTGTTCCTGTAAAGGTTTAGAGCCTCAGAAATCCAAATAGGGTCTCACTATGAACTGGAATCAACTCAAAGGCAGTGGGTTTGGGTTTTGAGGCTTGTTTGCTGGGTTCATCTTACCACCTAAGCTAAAATTAATTGTTGATCAATCAAAAATGTAAAGGTTAAAAACAAAAAACTCTTAATTAGAATCGAATTAGTATGACTATATAATCTTGAGGTGAGAAAATCTTTTTAAGAAAGACACCAAATCCAGAAGTCGAAAAGTAAATCACCTTAATGAATCCAAATTAATGTCAGCATATAAAATGTAAATATAGAATAAAGTCAAAAGAAAATCACAGAGTAAAATATTTGCAGCACACAGGGCAGATTATGAATAAATGTCTTCGCTCTCCATCCCCCCGGGGAGGGGGGAACCTTGAAATCTGTTCCCCCTTTCTCCCTCACCCTCCTTCCACCCTCCCGATATCGCCACTCTCACTACTGGTCCTGGGGGGTTCATCTGTCCTGGATTCCCTGTATTTCCAGTTCCTATCTGTGCCAGTGTACATCCTCCGGTCCAGCCGGATATGTAAGGTAGAATATGTAAGGAGAAGTGGGTGAGGGAGACATCGGATGGTGTAAGATATGACAAAATAATAATAATTTATAAATTATCAAGGGTTCAGGGGGGAGAGGGATCAGGGAAGGAGGGGAAAAATGAGCTGATACCAAGGGCTCAAGTAGAAAGCAGGTGTTTTGAGAATGATGATGGCAACATATGTATGAATGTGCTGGACAAAATTGTTGTATGTATGGATTGTGATAAGAATTGCATGAGCCCCTAATAAAATGTTTTTTAGAAAAACTATCTTAATATTTAAAGAGCCCTTAGAAATCTATAAGATAGAAATCCCCAGTAAGAACATGGGTCAGGACTCTGAATAGACAATGTACAGAAGACAAAATGCAAATGATTAAGAAACATATGAATAAATGTATTTTATTAAGGACTGTAAATTCAAACAAGAGTCAAAGGAGGAAAAGGAGACATTTTTATGTTTTATATATACCCGCTTTCAATGTGTCCTACAGGATGGAACCTAGATAGACCATGGAGTTTCCAAGGCTGGAATCTTTATGGAAGCAGATTGCCACACCTTCACCCACACAGCAGTTGGTTCAAATTGCCAATCTTTCAATTAGCAGCCAAACACTTAACCACGTACACAGCAAGTCCCATTTGTGAATTTCGAAGGAAACTTATAAATTCAAAGGGAAAATAAATATGTGAGGAGATACGGAGTCTTAGCAGAAATAGAAAAGGAAAAGCAGATATACTTCAGAGGTGCCTTACTTGGGTTCCCTACTTTCACCACCCACAACCTATCACTTCCCTCAATTGGTTCCTCCTAGACATCTTGCTGAAGGCGGAGAGAGTTGGAGTCCCACTAGACATGCCTTTGAGAACGTTCCCTCCCTGTTCACTTGTTTGCTTGAGAAAGGGGCCTTTGACCATGGTGTCTGATGATGGGAGTTGTCCATGTGAGATGCGACTATGCTGTGGTTGACCCAAGCGTGGCACCATAGCTGAGTAAAACACAATGGCAGCCTTCATAAAATGGGACTACAAGTGGGGTCCTTAAGCAACGAGGGAGTGAGAGAGAGAGCTTGGCAAGGAATCCTGGTAAGATTTAACTCATATAGTGCGATGTGCTTCACACACCTGAACTGATTGGGTCTTCACAGCCATGGGAAGCAATTATTATTATCTCCCCATTTTAAGGGGAAATTGGGGAACATCAACGTTAGATGCTGTTGTTGGATACCATCCACCCTCCTAATGATTCCATGTGACCAGAGTAGAATCACCCCACAGAGTGCTCTTGCCTGCAATCTTTAATGAAGTGGATTGCCACGTCTCTCTCCCTCAAAGCTGCTGTCTGGGTTCAAACCACCTTTCTGTTAGAAGCCCGGTGCTTGACCACTGAACTTGTCTACGATTCTCACAATCCGGAAGTTGTAGCACTGGGGGTTCAGCTCAGAGACAGCTCTGGGCCACCACACTGAGAAGAATCAGGGAGGAAGAAGAGAAAGGCAGGAGGACAAAATGCGGAGGAAGGAAGGGAAGAGCGAGAAAACTCAGTCTTGTCATCATCAACAGGGAACCCTCGTGGCAGAGTGCACTGAGCACAAAGCTGTTGACCCCACAGTCAGTGGCTGAAAAGTTACTGGCACTCCAAGGGGAAAAGATGAAGCTGTCTCTCCCCCTAGAGAGACAGTCTCAAAAACCCAAGGGGTGGCCCTATCAGGTCACTGTGAGTAGGTTTGAAATCGATGGCAGTATGTTTGCTTTGGGTTATGGAGTTGCCACTAACACGGAGAGGCAATTTTAGGCAACTGACTTGTGCCCACACCCCGAACTTTGTCATCCCTACTTCTCTGTTACCAAAGCCTCCTGAAGTGATTTGATTTCAGAAAGGGTTCAGATCAATGAAATAACTGCTGTCCAGAGGAATTGATAGTTTTTTCTATATGGGGAAAACCAACAGTCTTTCAAAGGAATCCATGTGAATTCAGGAATACAAAAGAATGTGACCTTTAAAAATTTATTATTAATTGGGAGTTAATGCATATATCATATCATTCCATAGTTCAATGATATCAAGCAGAATCATACAATTGCTACTGCGATTAGTTTCCAAGAATGGTTTTCTTTGATTTTGCTCTTCTCCCTTCTACCTAAGCACAACTTAAAACCAAACAAAAATTAATTAATTTAAAAAAATCAAATTCACTGCCTTTCAGTTAATTCAGATGCATAGCGACCCTACAGGGCAGGGTAGAACTGCTTCTATTGGGTTTCTGAGACTGAGCCTCTTTATGCGAGTAGGAAGCCTCATCTTTTTCTCGTGGAGCACCTGGTGCTTTCAAACTGCAGACCTTGTGGTTAGCAGGCAAACATGTAACCCACTGCACTAAGAAGGCTCCTGTTAAGAGTAACATAATCACAAGATCCACTTAGACCTCTCCTCCAGAATTTAGCTGTAACTTACACTTGGAAATATACATGTGCAGTTTTTGAAGAGCAATGAAGCTTGTGTCCTAGGGAGGTTGGACAATGACTTTCAGAAAATGCCAATTTCTCAAAGAAATTCTTAAGAAAGTGCTCTATTCTTCATCCACGTGGTACAAACGTTTTGGATTCTCAAAGGAATTAAACCTTTATTTATAAAGCAAACACTGAACTTGAAGGTACATTTGATACTCTGAACCCCCTACTGACATAGTGGGGAGCGACTAGGAAATTTAGAAATTTACTTCGGGAGAAGGGGGAAGTGCCAGTAGTCACTGTCATTGAGTTGCTGGTAACTCACTCAAAATCTCAAATTGGCTACTGAGTCAGTCCCAACTCATAGAAAGCCTATAGGACAGGGTAAAACTGCCCCTGTGAGTTTCTGTTACAGGAACAGAAAGTTGCATCATTCTGCTTCAGAGTGGCTAATGGCTTTGAACTTCTAACCCATTAAGCTTCCAGAGCTCCTGAGCAACCTTATTTTACAATTTCTGAAGGGGCAAATCTTTGCAAGAACAAATAGACTCATTTTCCTCGGTGGGCCATTGGTATTTGAACCCCCTTACCTGTGGCTAGTAGTCTAATGGACGGTGCCATCAAGAAAGTATAAAGAACTCTGCACATAAATAAGAAAAAAAAGACAAACCACCTAGGTTGTTTGTTGTTAAGGAAAAGAACATGAAGCGGCCTTTCAGAGAAGTGGGGACCTGAATGACTAGCAGACAAACCAAAAGGCGTCCAAATTCCCTATCAATCATGGAAGGATCGCTGACACGATGGCACTTCTTGAGCCTTTACTATGTGCTCAGCAATGTTGAAAGGGTTTTACGTATGCGCTTGCTGTTAGTTTTGGCCCATGTGCAACCGAAGGGAACGCTGCCCGGTGGGCCTCCTCGCAATCATTGTTCTGCTCAAATCCACTCTGCAGCTACTGTGTCATTCACTTCATTGAGCGGCTTCCTCTTTTCCCCTGACTCTCCCAAGCGCGCTGTCCTTCTCCAGGTAGGCCCTGCTGGTGACACATCCGAGTTACATGCCATCTTTGCGTCTAAGGAGTATTCTGATGTATTTGTCCTTCTGACAGTTCACGATCTATTACTGTGGGTGTTAGGTGCCATCGGGTCAGTTCCGACCCACCGCGATCCTGTGCACAACAGAAAGGAGCACCGCATGGTCCTGTGCCATCCCCACCAACGTTCCTATGCCTGAGCCCGTTGCTTCAGCCGCTCCGTCCAGCCAGCTCCTTGAGGGTCGTCTTCTTTTTTACCGCCCCTCTACTTGACCAAGCATGATGTCCTTCTCACCCGATCGGTCTCTCCTGATATGTCCAAAGTATGTCAAACAAAGTCTTGCCATCCTTGCCTCTAAGGAGTATTTTGGTTGTACTTCCTCCAAGATAAATGCAACCTTTACTATGCACAGCCAACTGATAACATTGGTATCATTGCTGTCAATAAGTTGCATGCCTATACAAAGTAGAATGGACAGAAGTGTGATATATTTACAGGGACAAAGAAAGTCACTGTTGTGATTGCTTATGTACACCCAAACACCTCATGGGATGTAGTTCCTAGGTTTGGAGGTTTAGGGCCATAGTTTAAGGCACATCCCAGTTCATTGGCCTAATAACATATTGAGTGCTTTTGTTCTACTTCCTAGTTCATTGCTTAGTGTCTGAGGTCTTAACAAATTACAAGCAACCATTCAAGGTACAAAAATTGGTCTCTATTCTGCAGGAGCAATAGCAGAAAGAGACTCAGGAATAGAAAAAGGATATAGATTGTGTGACCAAAGTCCTCCATGAACAACTGCCCCCTTTGCTGTGAGACCAGAAGTACTGGATGGTGCCTGGCTGGCAAACAATACCAAACATTTAGATCAAAGATTCTATCAAAGAATCCTGATCAACAGGAGGGAAATGCACAGCCGAATTTCAAAGTTTCTGGAGCCATGGAGGCTTGGTGAGCAGTGGCATCACTGGGATTGGTATTATATACCCCCTCCTCCCCTTCCCCCACCCTCTTCACACACCCTGGGACCTCCTCTAGTAGCAGACCATACAGACTCCTTAGTAAGGTTTACTTTCAATTTTAATCAAGGAATAATATGCGATAGAGTTGTAACTGAAATGGAACCTTTCTTAGATTATATGACTACTAAAACGAAGTTGCTTTGGAAAATCTTTCTTTGTTGAATTTCAACATTCTTAATTACAACATTCTTAGGAACTGAGTGCAAACCTTTACATTTTTTTCCTCCTTATTTTTCATTTAATTACTACTTCATTCTCCAAAAAAGTTATTCATAGAGGTTCACAAATACAACTTTCTGCAATCTTTGAAGAAAATGAGGCAAAATTATGAAACTGTGAAAACACCTACTCTAAAATTGATGTGGTCATGATTGTACACTTTTCCTTGATATGAGTGAATGATTGAACTATAGGCTTGTATGATATGTCAGTTATGTGCCAATAAACTGTTGTAAAATAAAAATAAGTGGCCAAATGAAAACAAGAGCACATGTTCATAGTTCATGCGGATGAAACTGCGCCCCCCTAGTGACACCACTGTGGGTGAACCCCTCAAAATATAGTCCTGAGATCATCTTGAAACCTGAACCCCCACGCCTTGAAAAAAAGGGGGGGGGGAGACCCAAACCAAACTCACTGCCATCGAGTGGATTCTGACTCATAGCAACCCTACACGGCAGCGTACAGCTGCTTTAGTGGATTCCCAAACTGTAACTCTTCGCGGGAGTCGAGAGCCTCATATTTCCCCTGTGGAGCAGGTGGTAGTTTCAAACTGTTGACCTTTCTGTTGGTAGACCAATGCATAACGTCCTACACCACCAGGGCTCCCTGAAACCCAAAAGATGCCCTGAAGTCTTTTTTAAACCCAAGTTAAACTTAACCAGTAAAGGACTGCCTGCCTGCCTGCCTTGAGTTTTGTGCTCCTTGAAGCTTGAGCTATATGGAATCACATGGACAACAGCACCTCAGAGGGTTGGACAGGAAACCAAGGAGGCAGGGTGCTGATGATAATGGAGGCGGAACATCTCGGAAAAGGAGGGGGAGACTGGTTGCACAACTCCAAAAATGCCACTGCAGTGGACCTGCAGACATGGCCCAATTGGCATGTTTTGCTGTATATAGTCTCAACAACAAGAACAACAATTGAATAAGTTGTAAAAAAAAAAAAAAAAAAGGGAAAGAAAGAAAGCACTTTCCACAAGCCGTTTCTCATCCATCAGACTGGCAGAACCTTAACAAGCCCAACAAATAACACATTTTGGCAAGAATGTGAAACAAGAGATTTGTTCAGGCATGGTTAGTGAGCGTACAAACACTTGACAGGGCAACAGCTCCTGAAACTGAAGCTGCACAGAACCCCTCCCACGCAGCAAGAATCACGTCTACGTGGACACCTAGGGAAACGCGTGCATACATGTCCAAGACTGTACATAGCAGCCTTAGGGGAAAAAGAGGAGCTGATCCCAAGGGCTCAAATAGAAAGTAAATGTTTAGAAAATGATGATGCCACCTAGATACAAATATGCTTGATACAATGCATGTGTGGATTATTATAAGAGCTGTAAGAACCCCAATAAAATGATGTTTTTTTAAAAACTTAAAAAATTAAAGGAAACAATATAAAGAGGAATTTCATGTGCATCAAAAGGATGGGTAAGCAAGCACATACACATATACTTGGAATCACTCTGCATTATAGGTTCCCAAATTTATATAGTCTACTGCCCCCTTTTTATAAAAAAATTACTCAGTACCTACCCCCCCAGCCCAGAAATTAAAAATTTTTGTACTCTAGCCCATAAAAAAATAACTCCAAACTCGCTGTTGTTGAGCTGATGCTGACTCATAGTGACCCTACAGGACAGGGGAGAACTGTCCCTGTGGATTTCTGAGACTAACTCTTTATGGGAGTAGAAAGCCCTGTTTTTCTCCCATGGAGGGGCTGATGGTTTCCAACTGTTGCCCTTATCGGTAGTAGCTCAACATGCAACCAGTACGCCACCAGGACTCCCATACTATAGGCCATAACCCAGGATAAAGTGTAGGTGCCCAGCTCCCATGGATCATTACAGTGTTCTCCAGCGGTGGTGATATCACCTACTTAGGGAAACATTGGTCTAAAGGAAGAATAAATGAGTGAACTCGAGCTCCGATGTATATGGGTGCATTTCAAACAAGATGCTGAATGAAAAAGACATGTTGCAGGAATGACACTTAGAGATCGCCATTTGTACATCGCTTTAAAATATCATTTATGTACACTCTCATTACCTAAATAGTGGGAAATATGTAAGGAAGCAGCAAATCCAAGAAGTAAGCACAAGAAATGCCTCTAATGCTTCAACTCCACGAAGGAAAGCAGGTGGAATGATTGGTGTTACATTGAGAGGATTGCCGTGGATGAGCTGAAATAAAATGTGTGCATCGAATGCAAAACTGAAAATATGCTCTGTAAACCTTTGACTCACAATAAAAAGTTAAAAATAAGAAAGGAAATGGGTAAATATGGCAAAGGGTGACCATTGGTTAAAGCTTGTTGTTGTGTGCTGTTGAATTGATTCCAACTCCTAGTGACCCTGTGGAAAAGGGTAGAGCTTCCCCATAGAACCCTGAGGCTGTCCTCCTTATGGGAGCAAATCACCAGGTCTTTTCTCCAGAGGAGCCATTTCCTGGGTTCAAACTACCAACCCTTCAGTTGGCAGCAGAGAGTTTAATCACTGGGCCACCAGGGCTCCTTTGTACACATGGTGAGTAGTGTGTGTTTATTGTGTGTTACTCTCTCATCTATATGCTTGAAATAGTAATGATACAAACAGGGGAAAAATATAAGTAACCCACAGTCATTTTGGATAAAATGTGGAGAGTAAAAAAATTATATATATATATATATATATATATATATATAAATATACATATACATACACTTAACACCCAGAAAATGTTAGCATTTAGAGCTAAACATTTTTCATTCATTTAAAATATACACCGAACCCCTATTTTGTGCCCATTTGGGATATTGGATCTTGTAGATACCTTGTGCTAATAATACTAGTTCTGTGACATTCTTCTGGTAGCATATCTGTTCAACTATTAACTAAAAGATCAGCAGTTCAAAACCATTGGTCACTCTCTGCTCCTGAGGAGAAAGAAGAGGCTGTCTGCTTCCATAAAGATTCCCAGTCTCAAAACCCCAGGGGAGCAGTCTGATGGGCGTATTATGAGTTGGAATTGACTCAGTGGCATCGGGTGACATTTTAAAATTATACTTTGCCATGTGTATTGCTTCAAACTCCCCAAAGCTTTGTTAAGAAGTAACTTTTAAATGTATGTTTGAAGGTGTTTCACTAAGCTAACAGTCATTCTTAGTCAAAGGGATCACTTCTGAAAATAAGACTTTACATGCATGAACACATTTAATCCGCTCAGCTACCATTACTATCATGACCATTCCTATTTTTTAAATCATTTTATTGGGGCTCATACAACTCTTATCACAATCCATACATCCACCCATTGTGTCAGGCACATTTGTATATTTGTTTCCTTCATCATTCTCAAAACATTTGCTTTCTACTTGAGACCTTGGGATCAGCTCTTCATTTTCTCCCCTTCCTCCCCATTCCCTGTCTCCCTCATGAACCCTTGATAATTTATAAATTATTATTTTTCTTGTCTTACACTGTACGTTCTCTCCCTTCACCCACTTTTCTGTTGTCTGTCCCCTGGGGAGGGGTTATATGTAGATCATTGTGATCGCATCCCCCTTTCTACCCCATCTTCCCTCCATCCTCCGGTATCACTATTCTCACCACTGGTCCTGAGGAGTTTATCTGTCCTGGATTCCCTGTGTTCCCAACTCTTACCTGTACTAGTGTACATCCTCTGGTCTAGCCAGATTTGAAAGGTAGAATTAGGATCATGATGGTTGGGGATACGTAACATTAAAGAACTAGAGGAAAATTGTATGTTTCATCAGTGCTATCCTGCACCCTGAATGGCTCATCTTCTTCCCACAACCCTTCTGTAAGGGGATGCCCAGTTGTCTACAGTTGTGCTTTGGGTCCCCACTCCGCACTGCCCCTCATTCTCAATGATATGATTTTTTGTTCTTTGCTGTCTGATACCTGATTCCTTAGACAACTTGTGTTCACACAGGCTGGTGTGCTTCTTCCATGTGGGCATTGTTGCTTCTCAGCTAGATGGTCGCTTGTTTATCTTCAAACCTTTAAGACCCCAGATGCTATATCTTTTGATAGCTGGGCCCCATCAGTTTTCTTCACCACATTTGCTAACGCACCCACTTTGTTTTTGGTGATCATGTCGGAAAGGTGAGCATCATGGAATGCCAGTTAAATATAGAGCAAAGTGTTCTTGCATTGAGGGAGTACTTCAGTAGAGGCCCAGTGTCCATCTGCTACCTTAATACTAAACCTATAAATATATGCACATAGATCTATTTCCATATCCTCATATATAAATATATTTACATATGTACATGCCTGTATTTAGCCTTCTATAAATTCCCTTTGCCTTCTAGTTCTTTCCTCTATTTCCTTTTACTTTCCTTTTGTCTCACTATCATGTACAGCCTTCATTTGGGTTTCAGTAATTCCTCTCAGTGACATTGCCCTTGATCAAGCCCTACCAGGCCTCTTACACCCTCCTCACTATCGATTTTAGATCACTTGTTGTTCCCTTGTCTCTGGGTTTGTTAACACCCACTTCCTTTCCCTCACTTCCCCCTCTCCCATGTCTCTTCTCACCCCACCCCACCCCCGGAACCATCGGTCCCATTGTTTTTTCCTCCCACCTACTTTATCTAGATAGACCTGCAGAGATAATAATATTCACAAAAAAACAAAACGGAGCAAAACAAAGCAAAAATGAAAACAAAAAAACAACAAAAAATGAAAAGCCAGTAAATAGTTCAAGGTCTATTTGTTGACCTTTAGGAGTGTTTTCAGGTCGAGTCTGGTAGGGTGCCAGGTCCTGGCCCCAAAGTCTATTTTTGGTATTCCCTTGGGACTTCGTTTCTCTGTTCCCTTTGCTATTCTGTTGTGCACCTTTAGTGTTTTGCCTCAGTGTGGTATGGTCGGTTCAGGTGCAAATCCCACACTGTGTCTCCAGTGTTGTCCCCCACCCGTAGCACTATGGGTCAGTGAGGGACATCATGTCTTATAGTGGGGCCAGCCGCATGGTCCTCTCTGTGCTTTGGCTGCTCTGAGCGGGAATATCGTCCTCAGGATTTGGTGGGCTAGGGTGTGTTCCACTCTCTCTTTCTCTCCCTTCATTTGTTCTTGTGTGCTCCGATCAGACATGTCTCTTTTCCTGAGCTGTAGCTTCAGTGCTGTCCTTTGAAGTGAATTCTTCTGCAGGGTGGGGTGCTGTCCACGTAATTGGGATTGGGGCCAGGTGTCAGATCTCTCTATTGGTTCCCGGCTTCATGCGGGTATGTTGCATTCACATCTTGGAGCGCTGGATTGAAGTCTGGTCCCTCTTTCCCTGTGGAGATATAAACAATACTCTCTCCTTGGGTGGGTTAGTGCCCCGTTCCCCGCTACCCATGTCATATTTCTCTCCCCCCGCCCTCCTTTTTAGTTGGCTAACATATTTATCCCTGGATTTGGTCTGGCCCCTGCCAGACTAGCTGGACCTCACCCCAGGGAATGTTTGTATACAGTAGCTTCTATTTATTTATTTATTTATTTATTTATTTATTTATTTATTTATTTATTTATTTAAAGGAGGCAGCTGAAGCACAGGGAAGTTAAGTAACTTGCACCCGGTAACACAGCTAGGAAGCGGTGGTGCCAGGATTCATGCCAGGTTATTTGGCTCCAAAGCCCTTTCTCTTAACCAGTGTTAAACTTTCTGTTCAGTTTCACTAACCATACAGCATGAGCCCTGGTTGCGGTCAGGCTAGCATTGGACTACTAACTGTAAGGTCAGTGGTTCAAACCCGCCAGCTGCTCCGCAGGAGAAAGATGAGGTTTCCTGCTCATATAAAGATTGACAACCTTGGAAACCCTCTGTAGAGTGTCTATGAGTTCGAATCAACTGGAAGGCGGAGAGTATATAATTATACAGCACTACTTGTCGTGGTGGTTGTGTGACAAGTGGAATCATGAGCATGGATTAGGAATTGAACTTTCATGAAACAATTCTTTTCACTCTATGTGCATAGTTTGCCTTTTTAGTCTCAGGTAGCAAACTTCTGAAAGGAAAATCCCATCTTTTATGGAAATATTTTTATTTTTATTTTTTGGAGATCATTGTGTTCCTTCAATCACGCTATTTGCCTACAGAAGGTTATTAATAAATATTGAATAGCTGAATGGAAGACAAGGAAATGCACCAAACTTTTCACATGGGGGCATAAAGGGTTGAATTTCCTAGGTCAATCAGGAAATATAGTCCTCAAGGGAGACTTTTCTGTTACTTTGGCTTTCACTAACCTCTTCGGTGAAGAACCGACTCGAGGTAAAATTCACCTATTTAAAGTATGCAAATCAATGGTCTTTAGCATGTGCAATAGAGTTATATGACTGTCAGGGAGCTTAGAGGGTTACACCTTGGGCTGTTAATTACAAGGTCGGCAGTTCAAAACCACCAGCCAATCCTTGGGAAAAAGATGAGGCTTTCTACTCTCATAAAGAGCTGCAACTTCAGAAACCCACAGGGGCAGTTCTACTCTGTCTTATTGGGTCCCTAGGAATCAGAATCGACCATTCACTCCCCCCCCCTCTGCTGGGCAATCAGCCCTCAGTCCTACTGATGTCGTGAGAACTATTCTCACATCAGCCAGGCTAATGGGAAGCCTCCAGGCACACACAATGCAAGAGGTTACACTGCTCCAGCTCCCATGCTGACAACATGCTCTTGGATAAAAACAGACCAAAAAGAGCATGTATCGTTTGTTCCGTCCCGTTTCTGGAGCTTAGAGAGACTGTTTTTTGGTACTGCATAGCTAGTCATGTAAAGTAGGACATGTCATTGGGAAGTGTAAACAGAAATTTCCCTGTTGTAAGGAAGAAACTTCGGTCACTAGCAACAGGATCCTGGAAACACTGTAGCTTGAAAAAGAGGCATCTAGGCTTAACTGTCATCAAAAGACACTCACTGCTCTGATGTCTTTGAGTGAGGCCCATTAGAAATACGGATGCTTGGTGCCTCTGTTTATTGCTATCCAAGTGTGGAAACCACCAGAGAACAGAAAAGCACCCAAAACTCCATCAAAGGCCAATGTTCCTCCAGCGACACAGTCTAGCTTGAAACAATGCTTTGTTACACAGGACGTCGAGAGAGTCAACATCTGAAGTGACTCGGCTCCCAAGTCTCCCACGCTACCAACTAGCACATTGGAAGACAACTTGTTTGTCGGCTGAGGAGTTCGTGCTTTTACGAAGGACAATATGTGCTGCTTTCTCCAAGCATCACACACACACACACACACACACACACACACACACACACTCGCCAAGAAAGAACGAAAGAAAGAAAAGAAAGAGCTTGCTAAATTTAGTTGAAACTCTGTCACAACAACGATGACAAAATTTTCCTCTGACCACAGCGTGAGTACAAATTTGAGTACAAATAGTTCCTCTTTCCAGGCTCTGGCATGTACATATACAAATTCCTCGTGAACACACTTCCCCTCAGGGGACCGTTCTTGAGAGTGGAAAGTGAGCATCACAGGCTCGACAGGTAACCGTGCTAAGCAATGAAGCTCCATCCTGGAGAAAGAAAATGTTTTGAAAATGATGACGGCAACACATGGACTAATTTGCTTGACACATGGATGTATGGATTGTTATCAGAGCTTTAAGATCCCCCAATAAAATGATGTCTAAAAGAGAAAGAATCTCCATCCTAGCTGGAGTGTTCTTTGGCTTTATCCTCATCTTACAGAAACAGACGCACCCAGCTGACCCAGCCTAGAACGGCGCCCAGAGTTGTCTGTGTGCCGGGCAGCGGCTTTGCCATGCTGTGGAATGGATGTGGACCAGAAAGACACACGCAGTCTCTCTCTCTGAGCCTGCTTTGCCCCTCCACTCAGCCCTGCCCCCCCGGCAGCCTGGCTAAGGCTAAGAGGAAAGTGAACGTTGAATGGCAGGAAAGGACAGATGACAGCACACGGAAACAACAGTCGTGGACCAGCAAGGCACAAGAGAACTCTAAAGATGAGAGCACACAAGAACCACCTAAGAATCGTTCTCATTTGTCAGTGCTTCTGCTTTGCCAGCTGCTGGCTAAGTATCTTCTGGGAATTGCTTCATCTCTTTGAATCCTTACAATAAACCATGTTTACATTTAGCACCAGTAGGATGCCTGTTTTCCAGATGATTAAAGGTCTTCTTGTCATGAGAAGGAGGCAAACCCCACAGCCTTTACAAGCAGTCAGAGAGGAAGTGCACTGTCATCCAGTTGATGCTGACTCATAGCGACCCCGTAGGTCCCCAGGAGAACTTCTATAGGGCTGCGGAGCCTGACTCCTTAAGGTAGCAGACAGCCCCTGTCTTTCTCCCAAGGATTGGCTGGTGGGTTTGAACTGCCTATCTTGCGGTTCGCAGGCCCACGTGAAACACACAGTGCCACTGAACACAGAAGAAAACGAAAATGGAAATGAGCGAAACTTTAGAGTTAAAAGGGAACGGTTGTCTTATTGACAAGGAAAGCGAAGTTGTACTCTATCCTGTTTCCAAGGGTGTCCCTAAAACAGAGTGTAACAGGAAGGAAATGAGGATTCAGGAAAATGGTCAGGTCTACACTAACCCAAAGAAAACCTCTGGAGTTATAGTCAGATTAGGCAGGATAGACAAAAAGGTAAAAAGCCTTCCCAAATGAATCACAATCACTTCAGAATGCTGAGCTCCGCCAAGACGGTAGAGTAAGGCTAAATCGCCAGGCAGCTGATGAAATAGCCTCAAAAATCTACCTGCAAAACAAAAAATAACCAAATTCTGAAGGACCAGGAAAAATCCACACCCTAGTACCACAGTGGGAAATTTTAACACATGTCTCTCAGTATTCACTAGGACCCCAAAAATCAGCAAAATGATTTATCCAACACGATCCACCATTGAATGGACACATGTATTCAATCACTGGCGAATATACAGTTTCTGCAAACACTCATGGAACATGTACAAAATTAAACCATGCACCGGGGCATAAAGCAAGCTCATCAAATTGACAACAATTAGTTCCACCCCAGAAACTGATGGGCCAAGGGGTAAAATGACTGGCTCCTCCCTGCCTGTGACTCCGAAGCTAGGAGGCGCTCTGGCTCTTAGTCCTGAGTGGACACAGCCATGGCACAACACAAAGGATGCTCCCAACAAGCAGGACAGAGTAGGAAAAGGCAATCCATGCTGAAGGGCTGTGAGGGAGATTAGGGGATTGTGGAAACTGACCTGGAATGTTGCTACCTGCTTGTCAGTTTGTTATGTGTTGCTTAGATGCTGAAGGCTATGCCCCTAGTATTTTAAATATCAACAGGGTTACCCAGGAGGGACAGGTTTCAGTGGAGCTTATAGATAAAGACAGGCTAGGAAGAAAGCGCTGGCTCCTACTACTGAAAATTAGTCAGTGCAAACCATATGAATGATGAAAAAACTCTAGGGCCGGAAGAGGAGCCCCCTAGGTTTGAAGATACGACACAATGGTCTAAACAATGAGCTCAGCCATGCCAGCGATTGCCAAGCTGGCACGGGGCAAGGCAGCATTTCTTTCTTTTGTACATGGGGCCGCTCTGAGTCCGAGCTGATCCGAGGACAACTACCCAACACCATCACCAATCAGCATGCGTTTTGCTACTCCCTAAAGCCCGGTGTTTTCATCTTCCACCGTGGGGTCTCTCTGTGAAGACAGCTGAATAAATACACAAAGTGAGCTGTGGGGACCAGATCAAATCCAACCCAATCCACTGCCATGAGTCCTATATAGGGTTTCTAAGATTGTGAGTCTTTATGGGAGCAGACAGCTTCCTCTTTCTCTCCTGGTGGGTTTGAAACCTGCACACACACACACACCCCCCCACCACCCCCACCCCCGCCACGTTGCTTGCGGCTAGCAGTCTACATCACAGCGCCACCCGGGCTCCTTGGGGATGCGATTGGCATGTGCACATCAGAGTGGTGATTCTCAGTGGGGAGTCCTCAGAGATGCACTGAGGACTGAGAAAATGTAGAGGCAAGAGAGACCATAGATTTCTTTGTTTTAATGTAAATATTCATAACCCAATATGGTCCAGGTGAACAAGGGTACTTTCCCGAGCAAGGAGATGTGGGTGAGTAGCAGATAAAGCGCACTGATGAATCCTTAAACTAGAGAGTCCAGAGACGGACAAGAGGTACTAGTGCTCAGGAACAGAGCCCGGAGGAGCAAAGTGGGTGCAAGGATTGACCCGTCCTGGCTGGGTCAGGGAAGGGGACAGGGCCTAAAGAGGGTCTTAGCTGGAGCAAGTGCAGTGAGAAAGTGTCAGGGTTACACGGCAGAATATTGTAATTGTTGTCACCTGTAAAAAGTTGACTTGGCAAAATCTGTGTGATACACATTTTTACCACAATGCCTGCCCCCCCCCTAAAAATAAGTAGCTGCTGAGACTGCTTATATGCAACCAAACACCTCGTGGGAGTGGGTCCTTGGTTTGGTGGTTCAGGGTCATGGGTTCAGGGCATATCCTTAATAATGTGTTTAGCGCTTCTGTTCGACCTCCTCATTTATTGCATAGTGCCTGAGGTCTTCAAGGCTTAGCAGCGATAACAGCAGTAACAACAATCTATGAGTGGATACATCAAAAGACAAGTAAGCTGCACAGGTGTGGTGTGGGAAAGAGCATGGGACTATACACACAAATACAAGGCCTGCTCCCCAAAATGGAAAAATTTTTTTTCAAAGCTATGTATTTAATTTTTTTTTTTACAAAACAACCTTATCACTTTCAAAGTACTCTCCATTACACTTCATACATTTTTCAAATCTGAGAGTCCATTTTGGAAACATTTTTCAAATTCATCTGTTTGGATGGCTGACCACCTCTCGTGTTTTTTTCTACATCGTCAAATTGCTGTCCTTTCATGTCCCTCTTCATTCACAGAAACAAAAAGAAGTCACATGGAGTGAGCGAGGTCAGGTGAGTAAGGTGCATGGGGCAAGAGAGGCATGCTGCTTTCTGCTAAAAACTGGCGCTCTGAGATGGCTGCATGAGCAGGTGCACTGTCGTGGTGGCAAAACCAGTCCCCCACCTGCCACAAATTAAGCCTTTTTTGGTCGCACATTGTAACGCTATCTTTTCAGAACCTCTAAATAGAAAGCTTGATGAACAGTCTGCCCTGGTAGTCAGAACTCCAAAAGCACTATGAATTGGCATTTTCATCTGTTCAGGAAGTTGGTGAACATCCAGAACAAACTTTGTCATCAATTGACATTTCACCTTTTTCAACATGAGAAAACCACTCTAAACGAGTTTTTCCTATAGTGCTGTCCTTGTAAGCTGTATTCAACATCCCAACAGTTTCTGCAGCATTTTTCCTGAGCAGGAAACAAAATTTCACAGCCTCACACTGTTCTCTTAAATCGGCCATCATAAAAAAAAAAAAAAGAGTGAAACTGCTTTTATGAAAAAACTAACTGTGACCAGAGAGAACCTTCTCAGGTGACTCCACTGGGTGCACTAACTCAGAGTTAGTTGCTCCATGCTCCCCTAGTGGGAAAAATGCATACTATGAAAGCTTCACCCAAAGGAGTTTTTCCTGGTTTTATTGGTGGTGGGGGGGTGGTATCCCCTCATATATCTAAGTTTTACAGAGTATATTTCAACATATGTAACTATATGTGGTGCAAATATATGCAGGAAGAATAGTAGAGCACACGGGGGCAAACTTAAGAAAATTTCTTAGCCATGGCCATACACTTTGAGGAAAATGAGTTGCAGGGCCCAGGGGCTCAGAACCATAGTCTTGGTGGGGGGGACATCAAGGTCAACTGGTGCAGCATAGTCCATAAAGAGAATATTTTGGGGAAAATTTTTTAAAAATAATATTCGACATCTTACTTGGGTGAGTAGCAACTGGGGTCTTCAAACCTTATGAACAGCCATCAAAGATGCATCTGTTGATCTCTCCCGGTCCGGAGGAAACCAATGTGATAGAAACTGAAGACACATGGAAACAGTGACTCCCGTGGACTCCTGGACCATGTGAACCCAAGCCTCCAGGACCCTAAGACCAGAAGAACAACTTGGTGCTTGGCTCCCACTACCAACTGCTTTGTCTGGGGTCACAACAGAGTCCTGGGTAGAGTGAGAGAAAAATGTGGGTCGAAATTCCAAACCCTATAAAGGACGAGGCTTATTGGGCAGCTAGAGACTGATGACACTCCCAAGACCATGACCCTTAGTCTCCTTTCAGATCTCACCCCAGTGATTCAGTTTTCAGCCAACCAATACATGCTTGTGATGAACAGTAACCCCAGGGAGGTACACACTCCTTAGCACGTTCAGCCATTGTAAATCAAAAGAACGGCCTTTGCCCACAGACAAAGTTCAGAAGGCAGGAAGCACAGGAAAGGAGGAGGAGGGGAAAAGGGAAACACAAGGAGGAAGCGAAATGAGGGATGTTAACAACTGTGGGGCATTGCAATCACTGATGGGCAACACACTGTGTATGAATTGTTGCAATTGCTCTGTAAACTTTCACCCGATTCACAATAAAAAGTTCAAATTATTTTTAAAGTTTGAGCAAGCAGTCATCCAAGGCACGGTGACTGGTCTCTGTTTCCCTTGAGCAATAGAGAGAGTCAGGAACAGGAGGAGGAAATGGAATGTGTGGCTAATTGCCTCCACCAACAACTGCCTCCTGGGCCAGGAGGATGCCCAGCCACCAACACACTCACTCCTCGTTGACTGAAATGTTTGGCCTCAAAAGACTAGGTCGTTATATGAAAATCAGTGATACAAAAATCAAGGATGGTCACATTTGATCACAAAATGAAGTATGACCATCTCGTTACTTAACTGCCCAATCACATCATTTAAAAAATCATTTTATTGGGGGCTCTTCCTGCTTTTATAGCATTCCATACATAAATTTTATCAAGCACATTTGTACATATGTTGCCAGCATCATTTTCTAAACATTTACTTTCTATTTGAGCCCTTGGTATCAGCTCCTCTTTTTCCCCTCCTTACCCCCACCTTGCGATCCCTTGATAAATTATACATTATTATTATTTTCATATCTTACACTGACCACTGTCTCCCTTCACCCACGTTTCTGTTGTTCATCCCCCGGAGGCGGTGTGTGTCATGTGACCATCATTGTGATCTGTTTGGTTTCCCTCTCCCTCCCCTCCTCCCCCCACCTTCCCTCTACTCTCCTGGTATCTCTGCTCCCAATTTTGTTCCTGAGAGGTTTATCTGACCTGGATTCTATGTGTCATGAGCTCTTATCTGTACCTGTGTACATGCTGTGGTTTAGTTCACAGCGAAAGGCAGGACCAGTGTGTTAGTCTGGGTAGACTAGAGAAACAAATCCATGGACACACATATGTGTATAAGAAAGAGATTTATATACAAGAGCAATTGAACATTGAGAAAGCATCCCAGCCCAGTTCAGATCAAGTCCATAAGTCCGATATTAGCACATATGTCTGATATCAATCTATAAATTCCTCTTCAGACTCACAAAACACATGCAATGACATCGAATGCAGAAGATCACAGGCCAGTGGGTAAAAAGTCTTTGGATCCAGTGTCATTGGAAACATCTCAGCGCTGGCAGGGGTCTCTCCGTGGTTTCTCCAGCTTCCAAGATCTGGTTGCGTCCATGTGGCTTGTCTTCTGCAATGTCTCTCAGGGAGTAGCAGAGAGAGAGAGGTGTCTTCTGCCTCCAAGGAGGAAGTACCAGATTTCCCAGAATTTTCAGAAGGCCATGTCCACAGAAGTCTCATTGGCTATCTCCATATTGACAGCCTAGACTCCACCCCTACACTTTTTATCCTTAAACTGACACCAGATTAGGTGACTACCAAAACCGGGGTCATGATAGTAGGGGGTGAGGAAGCCTCAAAGAACCAGAGGAGTATTGTGTGTTTCATCAGTGCTATGTTGTGCTCAGGTTGTGACCCTTCTGTGAGGCGATGTACTATTGTCTATAGATGGGCTTTGGGTCCCTGCTCTGACTCCACTCATTCTCAACAATATATTTTTTGTTTGCCTTGGGTCTTCTGGTGCCTGCTATCTGATTCCGTCAACACGATCACACAGGCTGGTGTGCTTCTTCCATTTGGGCTTGTTGCTTCTCTGCTAGATGGCCATTTGTTTAAACGTCAAGCTTTTAAGACCCCAGATGCTATATCTTTTGATAGCTGGGCACCATCAGCTTTCTTTACCACATTTGCCTGTGCACCCATTTTGTCTTCAGCAATCATGCAGGGAGAGCGAGCATCACAGAATGCCAGGTTATTAGAGCAAAGTCTTCTTGCATTGATGCAGGGCTTGAGCAGAGGCCCAAAGTCTGTCCACTATCTCAATGCATTGCCATATATGTATTGTCATACATAGGCCAACACCTCTAGTTTTATGAATTAATATATTTACATAAGGGCAGACCTATGTTTATACCTCTATCCATAGCTTTGCTTCCAAGATCTTTCCTCTGTTTCCTTTTACCTTCCTCCTGCCCCACCATCACACAGTTGCCCTACTTCTTGCCTTTTAGTTATTCCTCTCAGCTAGACTGCTGTTGCTTCACCACCACTGGGATCTCTACATTCTCCTCGTAGATGATAATTCCTCAGTTATTCCCCTGTCCATGGCGTTGTTTGCTCACTGCTTCTTTTCCCTGCCACCTCCTCCCAAGTCCCTCAGGAACTGTAAATTCCATTGCTTTCTCCTTGGGCTTGCTTCCCATGCCTATCTTATATAGGTAGGCAAATCAACAATATCAGAGACAAAACAAAAAGAAAACAAATGATTGAGTAAAAAACGAGGAAAAAAGAAAAGAAGAAAAAAACCTAGCAAACAAAAAAGCAAACATAATTCCAGGTCTGTCAGCTGACCTTTATGACTATCTCCCCACCAGTCCTGGGGTGTTCTGGGAACTGCTCCTCCTAGCCTGAAGTCTGTTTTGGGGGCTCCTCAAGGGTTTTTAGGCTTTGCTTTGCTCCTGTTGCTTGTCTGTTATGTTCCCTTCTTGGTTAACCCACTGTGGGGGTGGTCAGACGGGACTTACTCCCCACCGTGTATCCCCAGTATTGGCCTTTGTCTTGGTATGCTCCAGCGAGGGGACATAATGTCTTGAGCTGTTCTTGGCCGTATAGTCCTCTCTGTGCCTTAGCAGCTCCATGCAGGGGTGTCGTCCTCAGGGCTTGGTGTGCCAGTATGGGGTCTAGACCCCTCTCCCCAACCTGTAGATTTAGTGTTGTCCTCTGTAGCACATACTTCTAGGGTACGGGGTGTTAGTTTGGCTCTGACAGTCAAAGCTTTCTATAACTGCCACCCTACTAAGAATCCTAGCCCAGCCAGGTTGACAAACACCTTTAACCCTCACAACCAGCATTACTCACCTCACAACTCAGCACTTATTACTATGTCATTAATTCACAAAAGAATAATTAGTGCATGTAATTAATTCATAAAAAGAGTCAGAAAGTACCATAGGTGTTTTGTCCTATTGTAAAGGTGCAATGAGATGGTAGATAAGTGAGGAGTAGGTAGAGTGAACATTTTGATCAATGATTCTATAGAAGAATCAAAAGGGGGGTATGTGGAACAAAACTTCAAATTCTCATGGAATCCAGAATTTCTGGAATTATGGAGGCTGGATGAATTCTAGGATCTATTTCCCTGAGATAATCTCTAACTGTAAACCAAAAATATCCCCAGGTCCTTTAAAAAACACATAGTTTAACTTAACTATTAGTAATAAGCATTATGTTCTTTTAAGTACTATCTATATGGGATCAACTTGAAAGATTGGATGAGTCAATTAGGGGGCAGTGAATTTTATGTTCATAAAGGTAGAATACTTTGGAAAAGGGGGTGACAATGGTTGCACAAGTTGGAGAATGGGATCAATATCAATTTTGATTAAATAATGATGTGATTAGGCAGTTAAGCAATGATATATTCATACTTCATTTTGTGATCTAATTTGATCATGCTCCATTTTGCATCACTGATTTTCTCATAGTGACCTAGTCTTCGGAGCCTAAATATGTCAGTCAGTGTGGTGAGGGTGTAGTGGTGTCTGGATATCCAGTTCCTCCGGTCTCATGGGAAAGGAGGTAGTTGAATTGTATACGTAGAGACAGTTGACCCCATGTATTTTTGCTGTGCATAGTCTCAAGAACAAAATTAATAAAATGTAGGGAGGAAAGGGTGGTGAATTGAGCTGAGATGCTAGGGTAGTGAGGGTGACCACAGCAACCCAGACAGAAGCCAAGGAGTGGCCCTGGAGACTCTTTCTCTTGCAGTGGCCAAAGCAAAGGAGACCTAGCAAGGCCAAGACCACCGAGAAAGGGTTTGGAGTCTGAGAGAGAGGCCAGGAAGCATCTAGGGCAGCGGTTCTCAACCTGTGGGTTGCAACTCCTTTGGGGGTCGAATGACCCTTTTACAGGGATCACCTGATTCATAACAGTAGCAAAATTATTTATAAAGTAGCAACGAAAATAATTTTATGGTTGGGGAGTCACCACAACACGAGGAATTGTATTAAAGGGTCGCAGCATTAGGAAGGTTGAGAACCACTGATCTAGAGGGAATACTGAATGTTTAAGGGGAGCAAGAGAGTGCGGGTGACAGGCCCCAGGAATGCACCACCAAAGAGCAGCCCCCAAGTATTTTGTGAAGGGAAGAATCAGTCTTTCAGCCCTGGGGTCTATGTAGAGGAGTCTGCAGTATGCCTCCAGGTCGACTTTGTCCCTCAGAAATTAAGTAGTCTTCAAAAGCCATCTTTTCCAACCACCACTTTGACTATTATGTCACCAACCTCCTTGTAAAAGCCTTCCATTGCGATCTAGTCATAAAC
>NW_022111327.1:14761147-14767593 GCF_000313985.2 Echinops telfairi | reverse complement strand
CACACACACACACACACACACACACACACGCAATTTCTCTCAGATCTTCAAGGCAGGCCTAGTTCAAGTCCCATCCACTCTATGATGACTTCCCAAGCAATTACAGCGGCACTGATCTGTCTTGCCTTTCTCTCAAAAGGTGCTTTTTTGTTGGTTTTCTTTTACATGTTTTCAAATGGTGTCATGTCCGTAAGGTCAGTAGTTTAAAACCACCCAGTCACTCATCGGGAGAAGCATTAGGGCTTTCTACTCCTGTAAAGTGTTACAGTCTCAGAAACTCGCAGGGACAATTGGCTCAATGGCAGCGAGGCTTTTTTTTTTTTTGAATGGGGCAGGTGCAATTCTGAGTGTTGCAAAAACAAAGAACCCCCCAAAACAAATCCTGTTCTGGTGAAGTTTGCATTCTATTGAGGAGAGACAAAAGGACCCAGGAAGAGGGGTTTTGGGCAGTGAGTATCTAGGGCACTGCTTGTGTAAAACAAAATCCTTGCCGACTCCAATCTTTTCTCCACGTATCATGATGTTACCTCTTGGTCCAGGTGTGAGGATTTTGGTCTTCTTTAGATTGGGTTGTAATCCAGACTGAAGGCTGCAGTCCTTGATCTTCATCAGCAAGTGCTTCAAGTCCTCCTCATGTTCAGCAAGCAAACGTGGTGTGTCCTCTGCATACTAAAGGTTGTTATGAGCCTTCCTCTAATCCAGACACCGCGAGTACAACTCCTTGGAGTGGTCGCTCAGTATACCACTGAATCATTAGGGTGGAAGAATATAACTCTTGCAGCTAGCAGCCAAATGCGTAACCATGGTGCCAGCAGGGCTAAATAAGTAATTAATGAGAAAATCAGGGTAGGGTAGAGAGCAACAGGGAGTGACAGGGCTCACCAAGCCAGGACGGAGGACAGAGGTACATGCCCTGCTGAAAGTAGCAGCCCCTGATCAGCTCCAGCTGACTGCTGGCACACTGAAATGCAAATTCAACATAACCGGAACTTCTGATTCCTAAAGAGAAGCTGGACATCTGGGCCATTAGGCAACCCTGCTACCTTCTTTTCTTTATTTGGCATTTAAATTCAATAAATTGTAAGCAAGGCCACGGGCCAACTTCTAAGAGGGACATTGCTCCAAGGTGGCCAATCAGCTAAGCGCGCTAGCAGGCCAGTGACTTGGTGAGCCAAGCCCAGCTGTAGATGATGCTGGGAAGTCTGGGGAATCTATCACAAAGAGGAGAGCCTGCCAGCAAAGGAGTTGGGACTTCCTTCTTCTGTGTCCCTTGAGAGATGGCTGTCCTTAAAGAAACTGAAGCCAGGGAGTAACATGATCAGATTTGCACATTGCAAAGATCTCTTTCCTGGAGGGTGGCTATTCAGGGCCAGTTAGAAAACTTGATATAAATAGTCTTAAGGCACGAGCAAGAAGGACCTGAAATAGACCAGCGGAGGGATGGGGAGTCGATCTAAGTAATGCTTTACAATATAAAAAGTGACAGCAAGACTAAAAGGTGGGGTTGGGGGACAATAGTGGAAAGGGTAGTGTCCAGGAAATGCCCCTTTAGCATTAATTTGATTGATTAATGAACTAGAACATGAGACAGGGATGCGGTTGGGAGTCAATGAAGGTGCCCTGATATGGTAACGATTAAGCACTCTGCTGCTATTGGAAAGGTTGGTGATTTGACCTCACCAGCCACTCCACAGGAAAAAGATAAAGCAGTCTGCTTCCATAAAGATTATAGCCTTAGAAACCCTTGCGGACACTTCGGCTCCATCCTACAGGGTCCCTCTGAGTTGGAAGCAACTTGACATCCAAGGGGTTGGATGTTTTACAGAGGTGGGAAGGATGAAAATACAAAAGATTGTTAAGAGTACTCTAGCGTGTTGTTGTGTGCTGTTAAGTGCCAGAGAGTAGGTTCAGTCGCAACCCCATGCTCAGCAGACTGAAACATTGCCCGGCCAGCCCTGCACCATCCTCACAATTATCATTATGTTGGAGCCGCTGTCTCAGTCCATCTGGTTGAGGGGCTTCCTCTTGTTTCCGCCCCTCTATTTCACCCCGCATGATGTCCTTTTCCAGGGACTGCTCTCTCCTGAGAGCATGTCTGAAGTACGCGAGACGAAGTCTTAGGCCATCCTAGCTTCTAAAGAGCATTCTGGCAGAACTGTCTCCAAGCCAGATGTTTGCTCTTATTCTACTTTAGGATTTCCCAATTTTGGCACTCTGGTCATTTTGCTCGAATACATTCTTGTGGCAGAGAGCTGTCTTGTGCAGGGTAGGATGTTTAGCAACACCCTTAGCTTCTCCTCACTAGATGCCAGTAACACGGATCCCCCTCCCTGAAGTCATGACTGCCCCAGCCCTCTTCAGATATTGCCAAATACCTTCTAGGAGGCCAAATCACCCCAGGCGAATCGTCGCTCTAGAGTCAGGAGGAGGGAAATCCCCTGCTTGCTATTTCTCCTTTTGCTTTGTCTTGTCATGGCCGTTTCCACTTAATAAGAGCTAGGGGACCTTTCCCGAGATTTGGGCCTAAAGGGCCAGCCTTTTGAGCTATACGCTGTTGGCTGTGTCCTGGGTGCACTCCGATGGACATCCCTAACTGCGTCGAAGGAGATGTGATTGGTGCCGATCTTTTCTTGTATTTGCACACACACATACACACCCCTCCATTTAAGCAAACAAGAAAGCCTTTGTGAGAAGAGTAAAGGTGGAAAAAGCCACTTGGAGTGGCTGAGCAACAGTACACAGTTCAGTCCAGGGTGGCAGCCACCCAAAGCCAAACTGAAAGAGAAACAGGTGACTGGTCATCTCACACCCAGGTGGCCATGGCTCTGTGGATTCAGGGTTGAAGCGAACTTGCTGTTGCCTCGTGAATGTGATCACATCAAGTCCCAGTGAGAGCCCCTTGCTTACTTTTTTAAACATTGCTTTATGTGTAGTGTCTAGAGGAAGACGAACTGATTGGAACCGTCTTATTCATGTCCAGCAGGCCAGAACTATGCTGGTGAAAGGACCCCGTGCTCCTCTTTCTCCTTCCCCATGCCCCATCTCCCACTCCTCCAAACCTCCACCCCCCATCCTCTTCATCCCTGTCCTCCCAAGTGTTCAGATTTTCAAGTCCTTTGCTAAAGGCGTATGACAAGTTACGATCCTTCTTGTTGTCATCATTTAATAGGGCACGCACTCAATCCATGTGAGCCGTGCCTAAGATGCCACCCAGCCAGCACCCAAGGGCTCTGGTTCCCACTGACGACTCTTTAAAAGGCAAATGACACCACCATTTGAAGAACATTATTATAAACATAGTATATAATGTATATAGCCAATGTCAACAAGCATAAGGGTGTGTGGTGATGTGGCAGGGACAGCCTGAGATTAGAGTGGCATTGCAATTTTGCAAATACTTTCCTAAACACTAATTTGTTCCCTGAAACAAAATCTATCCTGGATTTACACTGAATCAATAGCTCAAGATTCAACTCGGGCTGGCCCTCTTCCTGAAAGCATGGTTTCTCCTTGCCTCCCATAAAGTGCCCCTCCTTTCTATTCCACAATTCTCAGTCCTTCTTGCCCTTATGATAGCCCCGGCATGCTGGCTGTAGCTTTTTTTTCTGGCAGGGACTGTTATTAATGAGTGTCTAACAAATTTCCTGGAAGAAGTTAACAAATGTTTATTGAACTAAGGGCCTTGATTCCAAGAACGAGGCTTGTTTTTCTTGAATAGGTTAAACATCCCTGTGTCCTTTGCGCGGTGGTGGTGGGGCTAGATGTCATCAACTTTGTTCTAATTCATAGCAAGCCTACATACAACAGAATGAAATGCACTGTCTGGTCCTGCGTAATCAACCACTGCCCTCCAGGCACTTGTGACTCAAAGCGACCCCAGAGTTGAGTAGAAAGCCCCAGCTTTCCTCTGCTAGAGCAGTCAGTGGTTCCCAACCTTCCTCATGCCGCCACCGTTTCATATAGTTCCTCATGTGGTGGGGACCCCAACCATACCATTATTTTCATTGCTACTTCATAACTGTCACTTTGCTACTGTTATAAATCATATTGTGAATATCTGATATGCAGGATGTATTTTCATTATTACAAATTAAACATGATTAAAGCTTAGTGATCAATCACAAAACAATATGTAATTATATATTGTGAAATATTTATGTGTTTTCCGATTGTCTTAGGCGACCCCTGTGAAAGGGTTGTTCGACCCCCAGGTTGAGAACCACTGTGCTAGTGTGACTGGTGGGTTTGAACCTGCGATTTGAAGTCCAACCCTTACCTGAAAGTGCCACCAGGGACCCTTGAATTGGGTCTCAAACTCAAAACTACACTCACTGCCATTGACTATTCCAATTATGGTGACCTATGGGACAGAACAGAACTGCACCTTTTAGATTTCTAAGACTGTAACCCTTTATAGGAATACAAAACCTCAAATTGTTTCCAAGAAGCAGCTGGTAGGTTTAAACCACTACCTTGTAGTTGGTGTCGTGTAACCCACTACGCCACCAGAGCAATCTCTGAATAGGATCTAAGCTAAGTGTATCATCAGTATTTTTACTACTATATATATATGTTTTAACTGATTTTTTTGTCCGTACTAGTTTTTCCCCAACAGACTTATAAGCATATATTTCATGGATCATATAATTGAATAGTTCAATCACATCAAAAAGAGTTATACAATTATCACTACAATCAGGTTTAGAACATTGTCTTCCTTCTTGTGCTCATTGTTATTAGCTCCCCATTTCCCCCAACCTCCCCTGCCGTACTCCCAAGGAATCATTAATCCAGTTACTGTCTCTACAGATTTATGTTAGATTTCATGTACACAAAACCATTAAAAAACAAGCAAAAACAAAAACTAATAAGAATAACAAAATAAAACAGATTAAAAACCTCAATCGAAAGGAACGCAGAACAATATGAAAAACTAGAACAAATTTACATGGATCATAAGGAAGATCAACTGATAGGATGAGAAATTTCCGATGCATTCTGCATGTTAGCAAGGCTATTCACATGCCAGGTCAGAAGGGAACGGATTTCAGTTTATTAAAACACACCAAAACAAACCAAAACCCAACCAAACCTCACTGTCCGTGAGTTGGTGCTGATTTGGTAGAACTGCCTCTGTGAGTTTGGGACTGTAACTGCTTGCGGGGGTAGAAAACCCTGTCTTTCTCTCAGAGAGGCTGGTGGTTTTGAACTACTGACCTTGTGGTTAGCAGTCCGATGTATAATCACGACACCACCAGGGATCCTTTGATTTCAGTTTAGAGATGGGCTTAATTCAACCCAAACACATCTGGGACCCCATGGAAAAGTGATATTGCAGCTGTGATTCAATCAAATATTTTTGAGCTGGAGAAGATCCTGGATTATTGGGTGGGCCCCAAACTAAGCACAAGGGTGCTTATGAAAGGAACTGGGTGGCAGAAGGGTCAGATTCCGAAAAGGATGGTTAACAAAGGAAGCAGAGGTCCGAGTGATATAGCCAGGAAGCCAAAGAATGCAGAAGCTGGTAAGCCCAAGGAAACCTTCTACTCCAGAACCTCCCAGTCCAATGAGAACCGATTGAGACCTCTGACCTCCAGGACATTATTTCATACCATTGTCTTATCTCATACCACTAAGTGTGTTTCGCTCCTCACAACAGCAAGAGGAAGTCTGTCTCACTGACCTGCATATCAACAACAAAGGAACAAATGAAAAACAACACTGGGGTGGGGAGAGGCACACCCCAAACCTACTTTTCAAGTTTATTTTGACTCCTGGAAAAGGCAGAACAGAACTGCCTCTTTAGGGTTGATTACTCCCCACCCACCCCCTTTCAGTTAGCAGCATTGTGCCCCTGTCCTTCCTGGTTGGAATCAACTCCCTGCCTTCCCTCCATTACCCACAGCCATTGAGCTGATTCTGATTCAGAGTGATCCCACATAGCCTCATCTTCTGCCTGTTGAGCGGCTGGTGGCTTAGAACCCCTGACTTTGGAGTTAGTACCAAGGTCTTTATCACATTTCCAATATGCCAAGTCTATCCTTCTCAGGTCACCAAGCCCGGTCAGGGCTACCGCTGGCGTCCCAGAGTTAGAGCTTAGAGGGATCCTGTCTCCAGACTCCCCCCCCGGGACCAAGGCTCTGGCCTGTGGAGGGGCCTGGCTCTGGTGCCCATCTGGGCCCAGTCCTTGGCCCCTGTGGTGCAACTTTGAACCCAGTGGTGAAGCCTGCCTGCTGGCTCCACGTCGCGGAGGGCGGGGACCCAGGAGGGCGCTGGCAGGCAGGACTGGGAAGCGGTGGAGGAAGTACCCCTAGATTGGAGGGTAGATTGCGGGGAGGGGGTTGGGGGAGGCGGAGTGGAGCAGCAGGCCAGGTGTCTCCGGAGGCGCGCGCCCCGCCCTCCAGGCGTGCCAGCTCGGTTACCTGGGGCAGGGGACGGGGCGGTTC
>NW_022111327.1:14759822-14760829 GCF_000313985.2 Echinops telfairi | reverse complement strand
CCGAGGCCTCCGCCGGGTGGGCGCTGAGCGTGGAGCGGTACTCGAGACGGCCCGCTATGGGTGCCCACTGCCTCCCGCGCCTGGTTCCCGGGGGCCCCCGCGCTGGCACCCTGCTCCCAAGTCGGGGGCGCCGGGGTGGCGGTGCTTTCCCGGTCAAGGGCGCAGAGGTGGCGGCCAACTGGTGGGCGCACTTCCCTTGTGCCAAGAGGAAGAGCGGAGGCTCAGGTCCGAGGGGACTGAAACCTGCTCACGGAGTGCAGAGGGCAGCAGGTCTCAACCCTAGGAATGTCGCCTAGGGAGGGAGGAGCCCGAGCTTTACCAAGGTTGACCCTTTGTGGGTGGGAGTTGGTTGTAGATGAAGGATCTGAGGGGGCCAGGGCTCCCCTAGCCCTAGAAATCTGGTCGCAAAACCCGGAGCAACAGCCGGGAGTTGCTGCAACTTTCTGTATAAAACTTTTTTGGGGAAGAATCTTACCTCTCCAGAAACGTTGCTAACGCAGTCGAGAGGGCCCAGGGATGCCGCCCTCTGTGTGGCAACGTTTCTTGAATCAACCCAGCAGAGTTTCTTTGAAAGGGTTGGGGGTAATAACGTCCGCATGGACAGCCCTTGGCATGGGTTGTTGTGTGCCTTCTGGTCCATTCCAACTGAGAGAAACCTGAGATGACACCCAATGGCTCCACCAGGCTTCCTAGGCTGTAGTCTTTCCAGGAGCAGATTGCCAGGTCTTTTCTTCCGCAGAGCTGTAGGTGGGGCTGAGCCACCAAGCAGTTCCTAATCTTATAGTTCTTATTAGTGCCTTGGCACAAACACACAAGCAAAAATGTGCTAATTGCGTTTTCATTACTGTTGTGCTTTAAAACCAAGTTAAAACCAAGAGTGGGTAGGAAGGAGGGAACCGATTACAAGGGACTATATGTGACCTCCTCCCTGGGGGGTGGACAACAGAAAAGTGGGTGAGGGGAGACGTCGGACACTGTCTCTACAGATTTATGTTAGATTTCATGTA
>NW_022111327.1:14740682-14759563 GCF_000313985.2 Echinops telfairi | reverse complement strand
AGAGAGAGAGAGAGAGAGAGAGAGAGAGAGAAAATGAATGAGGATACAGCAGAGAGAGAGAGAGAGAAAGAAAGAAAATGAATGAGGATACAGCAGTGTACAAAACAGATCAATCTCTGCCCTGGAAGAATTTATATACTATTTTCAGAGTCAGCAGGAGAAGGATGAGGCTCATGACTCCATGGTAGTGAGTGTGGTGTCCTTCGAGAAAGGAGGGAGAGTAAAGGATCAGGTGTGCAAGGGGGCTGCTTAGTAACACCAGGAATTTAAAGCAGATTAGAGGTTTGCCGTTTCAAATAGCATAGGGTGGGAAGACCTCTCAGAAAAGGTGAGATCAGAGGGAGGGTTGGGGTTTGATAACCAAATTCCCTACATTGAGTCAATTCTGACTCATAGTGGCCTGTAAGACAGAATACAACTGGCCCTGTGGGTTTCTCAGGCTGTACATTTTTATGAGAGCAGACTGCCTCATCTTTTCCTTGCAGGGCCACTAGTGGGTTTGAAGTGCTGACCTGGTTAGCCCAATTAGGAACCCATGATGCCCCCAGAGCTAGGCAATCATACCCCAGGTGTTTGCCTTGTTTTGTTCTGAGCCAGGGTCCAGAGGATTCATTTAGACGTTTAGAAAATACAGTATCCTGTTCTGCGAGGTGCTTCTGGTTGGTTCCCTTGAGAAGCTCTAATCCCCATAACCACATGGGGAAACGGCTGCTGGCAGTTGCTGACCGTCCATTGTGGATTACAGCTCATGGTGACTCTGTGTGTGCCGAGTTGAACTGCTTCATATGGAGCAGGCCTGTGACTTTTCTGAAACCTCACCAGGTGTATCTTCTAAGGCGCTTGTAGGTAGGTTCGAACCATCAGCCTTTCCTCCAAGCCCTTAACTGTTTGCCACACCCAGGGATTTGCTGTTGTTAAGTGCTGTCCAGTCAATGCTGACTTCTGCTGGTATAGTGGTTACGAATTAAACTGCTAACCCCAAAGGCAACGGTTTGAAGCTACCAGCTTCTCCTTGAGAAAAAAAGAGGAGCCTCTGCCATGAGTGATACCATGAGGGTAAAGAGCGATACCGTGAGGGTAGGGGAAAGTAGGGGAGAAGGGGGATATGCAACGATCAACGTATAACACCTCCCCCCAGGACAACCAATAGAAATGTGGGTGAAGGGAGACATAGGACGTGTAAGATATGAAAATAATCATAATTTAGAATTTATCCAGGGGTTCTCCAAGATGGAAGGGTGAGGGAGGGAGGGAAAAAAGAGGAGCTGATATAAAAAACATACAGGGCCAGTTCTATTCTGTCTTATCAGATCCCTCTGAGTCTGATTTGGCTCAGTGGCAGCGAGTTTGGTTTGGTGGGAGTGGCCCTATAGGACAGAGTAGAACTGCCTACTACTGTTTTCCAGGATCTTCACAGTGCCACTCCAGCAGCCTCCCTCCCATAAGCCTTCCTCCTCCTACACACACCTGAAACAACAGTTGGCCTTGTAGAAAACACTAGTAACTGCCAACTCCATCAGTTTTGTCTTAGCAGTTTGATGGTAGCTTGGTAACATAGAATCCAGAAATTGTCCCCACCCCTCACCCCACCTCCCCATCGGAAATTTTGTTAGACTTGTATGAGGAGACTTGAGTTAGAATGATTCAGGCATTTCCCGGCAGTAGGATTCTGGGCTAGTCATTTCCCCTCCCAGCGCCACACTTTTCTCATCTTGCCACGAGGTTGAATTCCAGGCTTCTTAAGGTCTCTTCCAACTGTAATCTTGTAGGAGTGTTGATAAACATAATTCGACTACCAGCTTAGTTTATTTAGTCAACTCTGCTCAATAGCCCAAGCTGTGGTATATTTTGATAGCAAATAGCATTTCTATAGTGTTTACTCTGGGCTGGGCAGTGTTCGAAGTGCTTTACTGGTACTATTTCATTTCATCTTCCAGGCAGCCTATGTAGTAGGAGGAACCTGAGTCACCGGGAGGCTAAGACCCTTGTCTACTAGAGTCGCAGAGCTGGTCAAGTGGTCGGATATGGCTCCCAACATAGAAGCCATGCCCCTACCTGCTATATTCATTGCCTGGGGGAGGGAGGGCGATCTCCCAGGATAGGACTGAGTGGGATCCTGGAAAGTATGTTTAGGTAGGATATTTTTAAAGAAGCGAATGTTCATCAATTGCAGAGTTGCTTCATAAGTACTGCCCTGTGTAGTCCAAACATTAAGTACAAGTAAGTAAAAAATATTGCTACTGGGCTCTAGTTTTTACATGCAGGACTTTATTCCAAAGCACCTTTGACCATGTCTCTGTGCTTAGTGGTCGGCTGCAGATGAGTTCTCTCAATAATTGCCTTGCTCTCGTTAGCACAGGAGCTCTGGTGGCATAGTTGTTACGCATTAGGCTATGATCTGCAAGGCCAGCAGTCTGAAACCACCAGTCTGCTGCTCTTCGGGAGAAAGACAGACTGCAGGGGCCAGTTCAACCTTGTCCTTTAGAGTCGCTATACGTCGGCATCGACTTGATGGCAGTGAGTGAGTGAGTCTCCTTAGGGTGCTCCCCCCCCCCAAAAAAAAATCCAATCCAAACAGTGGCTTCTGAGGGGATCATCTTCTGGGTCAATTCAATTCAATGCCAAGAGGTCAGCTCAGAAGGTTATGGTGACTGGGGGAACCCCCAAGAGGTCATCTTGATAGATGGATTTTCTCAGAAGACACAACACAGGGCAATCACAGGGGCTTATAAAGACATTTTAAGATAATAGAATGCAACACTGATGAGAAAGAGAAAGGCCAGGACTTCCTTCCCACCTCCCACCCACCCCCACCCCCGCCTAATGACAATGCACCTGCTGTGTCTTGAAGGGTGACAAGAGCTGTCCTACAAGGATTTCATTGGGCAGTCTTACCTAAGTCACTGTATAGGCCTGATCTTTACCCTTCAGACTTAATTTTGTTCCCTACACTCAGACATTGAGGGAACGTGATTTGTGTCCCCGGAGGATGCCCAAACTGCCGGCCTGACGTGGTGCCCCTTGAAGAGCCCACAATTCTTCAGGGGAGGGTTGGCGAGATGAAAACATCACCTTCAGAGGTTGAGAAACCCTAGTTTCACATTTTGATAGCTTTGTTGAATATAGGTGTCTGAATTTGTGGCCATACTTTTTGACTCACCCTCATACTGGAGTTGTTCAGAGGAGAGGAAGCCGTGAGAGCTGGGAGCCTCATGGAAGAGCTACAGTTGGAACAGAACCTTCCGGGTGGGTGGACTTTACATACATTGGAAGTCATTCTCAGTGAGGGGAATAGTCAGAGCCGAGCCCCTCAACCAGTGGGAGAGCTCCCCTTCATGGTCAGAAAAGAGCCCAGCTTGGCAGGAAGGGGATGTGTTTGCCAAATCGATCCAGGCAAGTGGATTTCATCGGCCTTTGAAGACCCTGACTAGGGTACAAGGTGGGGAGTGAGGGAAAGGATGGGCCTGGGGAAGTGAGCTGGGAGACTTCGTTGAGTGGGGCTAGGGAGGTGGTCACTGCGGTGTGAAACTCCTGAGAAATCTTGAGCTGAAGGTCCAGTGCAGTCTCCTGTGGCTTCCTCGAGTCTGACTGCCTCCCACTGGTATGGTTGGCTATGAAGCTAGATGTTGTAAGGGCTAACACAGCGGATAGGAATTGATGGCTGAGGGAAAGGGCTGGATGACTCATACATGACTCTTGTGATTTCCTTTAACTTTTCCCAGAATGTGCATGTGTCTGCCAATTCCTGTGCTGGACAGGAGAGATCAGAAGCTCTACATGAAGTAACCTGCCTTATTATTTGAAAGGATATCAATTGTCTTAAGTTCTACATGAGCAGGATGTCCTGCCACAGGAAACTAAAGCTTCACCTGGGGTTTGAAGTTGAGTCGGGAGCGGGGTGGGGGGGTGTCCTTGGGTTCTCGGTTCTTTCCACTCCTCTTTCTGGAATCATTGATCAAGCCGTAAGAAAAAGTTGAAATCACGTTCCCAAGGAAAGCTTTGGTGAGGCAGAGGGGATACTTGTTTCACCTGAAAGGCCATGGGCACATACATAACCAATTCCGCACGAAACGGAAGCAACGATTTAGAACATGTTTATTAATAAAGCCAGCAAATCACTAACGTAAACCAACAGCACATACTCTGTGCTGGGCACTGTTCTGAACACTTGCATTAGCTCATTTAATCACCCTCGCTGCCAAGTCACTATATGAAGTACGTACCTACTGCTCTGCTCATATTATAGATGAAGGCATGGAGGCATAGAAAGGTGGAGTAACTTGCCAACCAGTCATAGCAGAGCCCACAGGCATTTAGGCTCTCTGGCTCCAGAGTCGTGTTTTTTTTTTTTAATCACTGCTTACGCCCATTGCCTTCAAGTTCATTCTGACTCAGAGCGACCCTAAAGGATAGGGTAGAACATTCCCTGTGGGTTTCTGAGACTGTAATGCTTTATGGAAATAGGAAACCTCATCTTTCTCCCTCACAGTAGCTAGTGGCATCGAACTGCTGACCTTGCGGTGAGCAGTCTAATATATAACCTACTAGGCTAGCAGGGTTCCTATCACTACAGTATACCAAAATTATATGACTTACATATGAGGGGGCATTATAGACCTTTACAAGAAGTGCTCACTCACTGCCATTGATTCAGTGCTGACTCATAGCGACCCCCTCTGGGGGATTCCAAGACTATAACTATTTACAGTAGTAGAAAGCCCAGTCTTTCTCTCATGGAGCCGCTCGTGGTTTCAAACTGCCTACCACGTGGTTAACAGGCCAATGTGTAACCATTACATCACCAGGGCTCCTCACACCTGATTTATTATGTGCAAGGGGGCTTAGAATTTTTTGTGGAAAGATTCCATTGCCCCTCTCCCCCTTATCTTTTAATTCCATGTGTCCATGAACTTTTGAAGTCCCCTCATTTATATCTTATTTATCCAGCCAGGCTTTTGCCCCATACCACCCCAGAAGAAGTTTTTCTCCCCTCCACTTCAGCTTAACCTATGTTTTAACTATACAAAGGCATTCAACTCTGTATGTGTGCATGTGCATATGCATGTGTAATTGTTAGGTCCCATTGAGTTGGTCCCGGCTCTTAGTGACCCTCTGCACAACAGAACAGAACACTGCTCAGTCCTGTGCCAGCCTCACGATTGTTCCTATGCCTGAGCCCATTGTTGGAGGCACTGTGCCAGTCCATCGCATTGCACATCATAATAAACTATAGATACCATTGCAACGAATGGGAATTCCAGAACACTTCATCATGCTCATGAGGAACCTGTACACGGACCAACAGGTAGTCTTTGGAACCGAACAAGGGAATACTGAGTGTTTTAAAAGCAGGAAAGGTATGCATCAGGGTTGTATCATTTCAGCATACTAAATTTATATGCTGAGCAAATAATTGGAGAAGGTGAACTAGATGCAGAGGAACTGCACATCAGGATTGGAGGAAGCCTCATTAATCACCTGCGATGATGGGCAGATGACACGAGGAGGACTTGATGCACTTGCTAATGAAGATCAAAGGCCGCTACCTTAAGTATGAATTGAAACTCATTCATTGAAAACAAATTTTGAACAAAACAAATATTGAAAACAAATATCCACACAACTGGACCGCTAGACACCATCATGATATGTGGAGAAAAGATTGAAGTTGTCAAGGATTTCATCTTACTTGAATCCACCATCAACACTCCTGAAAGCAGAAGAAATCATGGAACCCAGAAATCAAATGACATGTTGCATTGGACAAATCTGCTGCACAAGAGCTCTTTAACGTGCTGAAGAACGGGGAATGTTACTTTCAAGGCGAAGCTGCACTTTTCATTTGTCCCAGTGCCGGTAAAAAATTAACAAGGAAGACTACAGAAAAAAATTGGTGTATTTGAACTGTGGTGTTGGCAAACAACATTGAAAGTCCCATGGGCTGCCAGAAGAAGAAACCAACCTGTCTTGGACCACGTACACCCAGAATGCTTCTTTTTTTTTTTTTTTCACCCAGAATGCTTCTTAAGAGGCAAGGACGGTGAGACTTCTCTCACATACTTTGGACATGTTTTCAGGAGAGAGCTGTCTGGTAAAGGAAAGATTCGGTGGAAAAGAGGCAGCTAGCTCCTCAATGAGAAAGTTTGACACCGTGGCTGCGCTCAAACAGAACAGTTGTGAGGGCGGGCAGCATGCAAGACCGGGCCATGTTTCCTTCCGTCGAACATTGGGTTACTATGAGTCAGAACTGATGTGATGGCACACACACACACACACAAAATTCACATGTATTCGTGTATATGCACACTTACACAGAGAGATTTGGGAATTGTATTTGAAATTTCTGAGTGTGTGTGTTTATTTTTAAGTATAAAATGGAGAAATTTGTCAAGAAAAATGGAAGGAACCATTAGGTCAACAACAAGAGAGCAAATACCTTCCCCCATCCCCCAAAAGAAACCATTGCCATTGAGTTGGTTCTGATTCTTCGTGACCCGGTATAGAGTTTCTGAGCCTCAGTCTCTATGGGAGCAGAGAGCTTTATCTTTCTCCTCTGGAGCAGCTGGTGGAGTTGGATCTCCAGCCTTTGGGCCAAGCAGCCCAGGGCCCAACCCCAAGTGCTATCAGGGCTCCTTTAGTTAAGTTACCTGACGTGGTCTAAAGTATAAACCAGTTGGAAGATCTAACGGAAGGATACTTCAAAACAGATGGAAACAATTAGACCAGCATGAGAGATTGGAAATAGAGCAAATACATGTTCTAGGACAAAGCGATGATTGTTTTGTGCCGTCGGGTGGATTCCAACCCAGCAACCCCGGATGGCAGAGCAGAACTGCCCCATGGGGTTTCAAAGGCTGTCGTTTTGTTGGGTGCTCACCACCAGAGCTTTTCCCTCGTTGAGCTGCTGGCCAGATCAAGCGGACCTTTGCTTAGCAGCTGTGTGCTTAACAGTTAACCACCAGGACCTTGGCTCTAGCTGGGTTTTAATGCAGCCTGATCGGAAACTCCCGCTTCCACAAGGCTTTCCTCTGCCCTGCGCTGCTGCAGCCCACATTGGGGACTGGGTCTAGCTTGGAAAAAGTTACTGGTAGCACTTGGAAGGAGTCCCTGCTGGCACAGTGGTTGAGCGTTTGGCTGTTAACTGAAAAGTCGGCAGATGGACTCTACCAGCCATTCCACAGGAGAAAGAGGTAGCGGTCTACTGTGTACAGGGTACAACTTAGGAGCATGTCTTAGCTGTCGAGCACTGCTCTAACAGAATTATCACAAGTCGCTGGCTCATCACACACGGACATTTATTTTCGTACAGTTTAGGAGGCCACATTCAGGATGCTGGTACTAGGGGAAGTTTATCTTTCTCTCTGTCCCTCCCTCTTTCAGCTCAGGAGGAAGGTCCACAACTCTCAGAGTTTCTGCTCCTAGGTGATCTTATTAACACAACAATGGCATCCCCTTCCTAAATGGGATTAAAATCACAGGCATGCAGGTTAGGATTTACAACACATTTGGGGGACACAATTCATAACAGGGCAGTTTTACTGTCACGTGGAGTCCCCGTGAGTTGGAATGGTCTGGATGGTACACAACAGCAGTATAGGCAAGTGGACCAAGTAGCTGCCATGTATAAACTCACTGCCATGGAGTCAATGCTGACTCCTGGCGACCCTATAGGACAGAGTAGAACTGTCCCTGGGGGGTTCCGAGACAGTAAAGCTTTACAGGAGTGGATAGCTTAGTCTTTCTCCTCTGCTATGTATAAAATTGATAGTGAGGGAAACAGAAACTAGCATTACTTAGTGTCTGTGGGGCTGATATTTTGAGACACATAGAACTCTTGTTTAAATAATACTGTTACAGGTAACTAAAATGAGGATGAGTAGTATAGGATTATATAGGAGATCTTAATAACTTCCAAAGTGTTCACTAGGACAGAAAATCGGACTAACAGTTGATACATTAATATAGTAACTATAGTTCTTAAGTAATAAGGATTCCATTTTTGCCATTTTAGATCGTCTTTGGGGGATGATTTTAAAAATTATTTCAGTAAACTTCACTTGATAGTAATTTTAGTTGTAAAGGTAGGACATACAGTTTCTGTATACTACTCACCCAGTTTCTGGGGGATGATTTTTCCCATTAAAAAAACCCTTTTTATTGTGCATTACATGAAGGTTTACGGAGCATGTCATAGTTTTACATGCAACAATTTCTATACATTCTGATTCAACTCTCAATATACCATCACTTATCCCACTTCTTCCCTGTTTCCTGTTTTTATTCGCCCTCCTTTCCTAACCCTCTGTCCTTGGGTAAATGCTGCCCTTTGGATGTTTTTTCTTTGCTTCCCCTCCATCAGGATAATTGGAATATAATTCACACATCATACAAAAGTTCGATTATATCAAGAAGAGATGTACAGATTTAGGGCATTGTCTTCATTCTTGTACTTATCGGTATTATGTCCTTATTCTAACACTGGGGGATGAGTTCAGTTACACATCTGAAGTTTGACTGGGTGGGGGCGGGCGATGTCTCACCGGTCTCTATCCAACCACTCAGCCCAATCTCTTTTTATGACTTTGAATTCTGTCTCACATTTGTCTCCTACATGGTCCAGGACCTTCTAAAATGATCCCTTTTAGAGCAGGCACCAAAGAGTTCTCCGGGTGTGAGGGTCATGGAGGCTGAAGTTCCAGTGGTCCATTAGTTCTCTGGACTAATAGCTTCCATGCGTTTTTAACATTTCTTTATTTTCTTCACTCTTCTTTCCTGTGCTTGGGGAGAGACCAGTAGTTGCCTTGTAGATGGCTGCTCATGAGCTTTTAAGACCCTAGTCGTTTCTCACTTAAGCAGGATGTAGAACATCATCTTTTTGAACTAGGTTATGCCAGTTGACCTTGGTGCCCTCTGAGACTATGCTCCTGACCTCCCAGGCCCAGCAACTCATTCCTTCAAGATGTTGATGTCTAAGGAGTTTTCCTTACTTTGTCCCCTGTGTGCTCCACCACATTCATGGGTATGTTTGCAGGAAAAATAAATGCACATCTATAAATATCCTCTTCCAAACATGTATGTGTGTATTCATGGCTGTACTCCTATCTCCTTCCCATTCAGCCTGCATGTCTGTCCCTTGCAGCATCTACTCATAGCTCTCCACTTTTGTAGGATTGTGCACATAACAGTATTTGCCCCTAATTTTTGCAAACCTCTCTGGAGAATGATTTGATAGTCCTGATCTTGGGAGAAGATGTTCTCAGGAAATGAAAGGCTGTGTCTCATTCTTCTCCCTCTCCCTATTTATTTCCCTGTATTTGGCAGGCACATGAAAACTCCTTCCCATGATTTAGAACTGGGGATCCAAGCACCAGGGTATCAAATGTTCGGTGGAGGTGGCGCTGAACTTCTTCAATTAAGTGTCATTTTTAAAGCCCAGTTTCTCCTCTTTCACTTCCCTCTTCAGATTAGTCAAAGCTACAATTCCAGCTGCCTAGTATCAGTCCTCAGGGGACCAACAAAGACTTATAAATCGTTTTCTTGATACTTCTTTGGAAAAGCTATAAAAATACTAAGTTTCATTAGCAAATATGATTAAAGATACGTTTCTTACACTGATAAAATGGCAGATATGGAAGTATTTACATTGAGCAAGATAAGCTAATATGTAGGCTCTCTTGTATGCGCTTGCCTTGGGGCACAAACAGTTAAGCTAATCCTAAGGGGTAGTTCTATCCTGTTACAAGGGGTCACTATGGGTTGGATTTGACTTGCTGGTACCCCACAACAACTTGAACTTGTCTCCTCTAGATTTTTCATAAAAGTAGTATCATGCAGTCTTTTTCCTTTAATGTTCTTTTGCTTGTGTTCACATAATATGATTATTTAACAGTATGACTTGGGAGTCACCATTTTCTGAGTTTGAATCCCAGCTCTGCCATTTACTAACCATCGGATTTGTGGCAAGTGATGTAACCTCCCTGTGCCTCGTTGCCTCATGTAAGGTGGGGCTAATCACAACCCCCACTTCATAGGCTTGTAAGGCTTAAATGGATTCATATATATCTATATATGGCTAGATAGCTAGATAGGTTAATTAGAATGGCGCCTGGTTCAAGAAATGTTGGCTATTGTTTTTCTTGGCATCCAGGAGTTGAGGGACTAAGTTACATGAGCCAATAAAAACACTGGCTGATGTTGATAATATTTATTTCTTATGCTTCATTTAAACAGAAATTCTGCCTCCTGTGACCAATTTGAGTGTTTCTGTTGAAAACCTCTGTACCATAATATGGACCTGGAATTCTCCCGAAGGAGTGAGGCCGAATTGTAGTCTATGGTATTATAGTTATTTTGGCAACCACCAGGATAAGGTAAGTGTTCTGGAACATAAAGCATTGATGAGGTAAAGTGATCACTATGAATTAGAGGCAAGCCCAAGGCACAGTTTAATTTGGACTTCAGAGTGGGGATTTCAATTTGTTGTGTGCTCACTTTTTAACGTGGGATATTACCGAATCAGTTGTTGACAAGATTAAACATGTAAAAATATTTGTTCATTTTGGGTGATTAAATAGAATCAACATTTCTCTGATATATCAGGTATCTTTATTAAGCATTCAGTAAACAGCTATATGTTATCAGACTAAGTTAAAAACTATCGCTACAACATCATAGAAGTCTTTATTTTAAAGCATGTCAGATTCATCACATTCCCTCCAGGTAGGCCTACCTGTTTCTGAAGGCAGAGTTTCCATCTCTCTACCCTTTCCCCAAAGAATTCTGCACTCTTTACGCCACGTCAGAATGGCAGTGCTGGTCCTTGAAGGCTTCAAATTGCATTCCTTTTAAGTGTTTAGAGTTTGGGGAGCAAAAAAGAAGTCTGAAGGGGCAAGATCAGGGCCACAGGATAGATGGGATAAGGGTCCCCAAGGAAATTCACAGGACAACCATTGCCACCCTTGACGAATGAGCAGGGTAATAGTGATGGGGGAAATCCCTCAGCACAACTTTCCTGACATTTTTCCTCATAGCTGTGGTTTTCCATTTTCTTCAAACTTGTTTCCAAAAAGTCCCTGTGATGGTTCTTTGTCCTTTGAGCAAATTTATTAAGATTACTCCTGTGGAATCCCAAACAACAGGCCAAACAAGAGTGGCTTGATTTTTTTTCTCCAATTTTAGCCGTTTTATTGACATAATAATTCAAACTGCATACAATTCAGTGGTTTCAATATAAGAGTTGTGGAATCATCACCACAATCAATTTTGCAACATTTTCTTCATTCTTGTACCCTTTAGCTCCCCCAACGCCCTCTTGCCATAATCCTAAGAGAGCTTTTAAGACCTAAGACTCATTTTCTTTTGGTAGCCAGGCACCATCTGCTTTCTTCCCCACATTTTGCCATAGCACCCATATCATCAGTGATTCTTTCATGAGAGTAGGAGCCCTGGTGACATAGTGATTATTCGTAAGGTTGCAATCCAGCCACTCTGTGGGAAAAAGATGGGGCTTTCTATTCCTCTAATGTAAACAATCTCAGAAACTCACAGAAACTCAACCTATTCTATAGGGTTGCAAGGAATCGGCATTGACTTATGGCAGTGGGTCTTGAGTTTTCATGAGAGCAAGTGTCACACAGGGCTGACTTCTGCAGAGCAGTTGATGGCTTTAAACTTTCAACCTCTTGCCATTTAACCACTTGGAAGCATTTAGCCACTGCCACAAGGGCTCCGACCACTTACTAACTGTGGAATGAACATGTGTTCACGCTTGTAGCTGTGCCATTTGAATTACTCTGAGACTGTTCTCATTTATCTTGCTAATCACGTGTGCAAATAGATGTGCACGAAGGTTACCCCCTGGGCTGCTAACTGCAAGGTCAGCATTTTGAAACCACTAGCTACTCCATGGGAGAAAGATGAGGGTTTCTTTTACCATAAAGATTTGCAGGCTCAAAATCTACAGGGGCAGTTCTACTCTGTCCTCCAGGGTCACTAGGAGTTAGAATCAACTCAGTGGCAGTGGGTTTGGTTTTGGTGGATGAGATGCAAAAGTAAATAGCCATATGGAAGGTCAACAAAATAAGATGTCGGTTGCACGTGGAGTTAAAAAGTTGATCTAATGCCTGAGGAAAAATGAAGGGAACTTTTAAACTTTTCTAGTCAGGCAATCCATTGAACAAGATCGGATAATTCCAGGTTCTTATTCATTGAAAATTGATCTTGATCCTTATTGGTTTATAGCCCCTGAAGGAACCCAGGTGGTGTAGTGGGTTATACATGGAGCTGCTAGCCACAAGGTCAGCAGTTTGACTCCACCAGCCATTCGAAGAGAGAAAGATGAGGCTTTCTGCTCCGGTGAAGATTGACAGCTTCAGAAACTCAAAAGGGGCAGTTGCACTTTCTCCTCCGGGGTAGACCATTTATCATTTATCAGATCATTTGCCCAAAGTTGTGTGGAGTAATAATGTGGGGGGTGGAGTATGCTTGGGGTTGAATTTTTATTTTAGTGGTGGTTCTCAGAATTAGGCTCAGGATCTTGTGGCCCCATCATGAGAACTTGCTTTTAGTGACAGTATTTTGGATTAATGAGCTCTGAAATCACTTCGGAGGCAAAGAGAGTTAGGAGAGTTAGAGTTCGGGCATATGATGTAACCTCTTAGTTTCCTCTTAGAACATAAAGCGTCACGCTAATCACATCGAAATAAAAGCGCATGAAGAAGGCTCTTCCTTTTGAGGGCAGGTTGCCAATGTACTTTCCATGCCCTTTTCCTGCTGAGGTGTTAATGTTTTCCTGTTAATTAATACTTTCCCATGAATTCATGTGCATGGGTTAATGGATAAAGAATTAAAACATCTCAGAAGTACAAGAAGGTCTTCAAAAAGTTTGTGGCTAAAGTGAAGTGAAAAGATACTGGCATTTTTCCACAGATTTTTTGAAAGCCCCTCATATGTGCATCTTACATGACGGCCTCTGAAAGCAGGAGCTTGCAGGACGTCCAGGAGGGAGACTGGCCAAGTTTTCCTTTTCACATGGTTGGTGGCAAGTGTTGATCGTTTAGCACTTCAAGGCAAGTGCTTCTGCATGTAAATACCATAAAACAAAGAACCAAACTCAAGTCATGATTCCAACTCATGAGGATCTCAGAGCTGCCCCACACAAGGTTTCCAAGGCTGTTCATCATTGTAAAAGTCAGACGGCCACATCTTTCTCCCAAAGCACGGCCGAAGGGTTTTAAATATATATCTAATGAAAACCATGAGGAGATGTGACCTTTTTGCTAATAGGCCCCTTTTATATTAGGATCCAAACAAAAGAATAACAAACAAATCATTGCTACCGAGTTAATTCTAAGTCTCAGTGACTCTATAGGATGTGTTGATATTCTAGCCCAGAAATGAGGCAACTTGATCAGTCTACTTATTGAAAGTAATGCCATCAAACAATTTTACAGAATCTGCTTAGAGCAGCGGTTCTCAACTTGTGGGTTGTAGCCCTTTTGGGGGTCGAACCACACTTTCACAGGGGGTGCCGGATTCATAACAGTAGCCAAATTACAGTTATGACATAGCAACGAAAATAATTTTGTGGTTGGAGGTCACCACAGCATGAGGAATGGTATTAAAGGGTCGCCCACAGCATTAGGAAGGTTGAGAACTGCTGGCCTAGAGTCAAAGCAGCAGTGGTTCACTGAGGCATAAAGATGACCTGGACCGTGTGATGTCCACATTCACTGAGGAAAATGGTCGCTCCACTGGAAAGTGAGGAAAAATAAAGTTTAAAAAAATCATTTTATTGGGGGCTCTTACAGCTCTTATAACAATCCATACTTCAATTGTATCAATCACATTTGTACATACGCTGCCATCATCATTTTCTAAACATTTTATTTTTGCTTGAGCCCTTGGTATTAGCTCTCTTTTCCCCCTCTTTCCCCACCCTCCAACCCTCATGAACCCTTGATAAATTTAAATTCTTTCTATATCTTAAACTGACCACTATCTCCCTTCACCTACTTTTATGTTGTCCGTCCCCCGAGGAGGGAGTTATATGTAGGTCCTTGTGATCAGTTCCCCCTTTCTACCGGACCTACCCTCCACCCTGCAGGTATCGCCACTCTCACCACAGGTCCTGAGGGCTTCATCTGTCCTGGATTCCCTGTGTTTCCAGTTCCTATCTGTACCACTGTACATACTCTGGTCTAGCCGGATTTGTAAGGTAGAATTAGGATCATGATAGTAGGGGGTGGGGGGCGGGGAGGAAGCATTATAGAACTAGAGGAAAGTTGTATGTTTCACCGTTGGTACATCGCACCCTGACTGGCTCGTCTCCTCCCTGACACCCTTCTGTAAGGGGATCTCCAGTTGCCTACAGATGGGCTTTGGGTCTCCACTCCGCACTCTCCCTCATTTACAATGATATGACTTTTTGTTCTTTGATGCCTGATACCTGATCCCTTCGACACTTCATGATCACATTTTTGTGTAGTCAGAGCAGGAACTCAAAGTTACCAAATCATAATTGGCTCAAAGACAATTGTGAGAGTAAGGTGGGCTATCCGGTAGCAGGCATGGGGCAGCGTTAGGAGGCTGTCACATAAGTGGGCTTACATGAATGGCTAAAGCTTTATTATAGCATGGTCATCAGACAGTCGGAGGACAGGTTTTGCTGGTAACTTGTTAGTAAAGTTGCTTTCTCATTTGTATCTGTTTCTGGAAGTTCCTTTAGAAAATTGTTCGATAATACTGTACACGAAGACCCTACAGGTGTAAACTATCACATCTTGCCCCTGCTTGACCATAGTGGAAATACCCTTTGGATATAAACTCTGAGATCCTGCACCTGCAAGACCTCAGAGAAAAGGGCTGTCTTCTTAAGATTGTATTTTTGAGGTCAGCATCAGGACTAAAGGAACTATTAGGAAAGCTGTTCTTTTCACACACACCAAGTGCCTGTGATTTTAAGCTCTCACACAGTAGATTTAGGACTCAGAATTGAGTTTGAAGTTTTGGTTCTTCTTCCTTTGAACCTACTGGCTTTTGGGCAAGTCAAAAAACACCTTGTCACAAAGACTTTTCTTCATTGTGCACAGAGGTGGGGTGGGGGTAATAATGGTACTTACTTCTTACAAATGGTATGTGCAATCAACCAGATGTTTTTGTAAAGTCCCCGGCCCAAAGTCAGTGCTCAGGAATTGTTAGCTTTCATTATTACTATCATCAGCTCAAATGGCCTGAATTCACCATTTTCTAGATGAAAAAGGTTCCCTTGTCAATATTTATGGTTTAACCTCATATCATTACTTACTCTTGTTTCCTACATATTTTTAAGAAGAAAGCAGATGGAGAGCATATGTAGGGCAATTGCTGCCTAAGACCTGCTCGTTTGTTCATTCCAGCCATTTGACAACGTTGATGCCAATCAATCTTACAATTCTGATCAACACTGATTCCTTGCGTTTGATCATAGGAGATTTTCTGTTTGGATCTTTGAAGTTTACAATCTTGAGAATGAGCAGCCGAGGTGATTTTTTTACCCCTCTCGTGTCCTCTAGGAGCCTTGAGGTGCTGTCAGTTAGGCATAGGGCTGCTAACCAACAGGTTGGCACTTCAAACCCACCAGCTGTTTCGAGGGAGAAAAATGAGGCTGTCTGCCCTTGCAAAAAGATTTTCTCTAGCCTATAGGGCAGTGGTTCTCAACTTGTGGGTTGCGACCCCTTTGGGGGACTAATGACCCTTTCACAGGGGTCGTCCGATTCATAACAGTAGCAAAATGACAGTGATGAAGTAGCAACGAAAATAATGTTATGGTTGGGGGGTCACCACAGCATGAGGAACTGTATGAAAGGGCCGTGGCATGAGGAACTGTATGAAAGGGCCGTGGCATGAGGAAGGTTAGGAACCACTGCTCTAGGGTCTCTGAGCCAGAATCAACTCGATGGAAGCGGGGTTTGCTTTTGTTTTTCATGGCCTTTGGGCTACGATTCAAAAGGTCCTCAATTCAAAATCACTAGCCAATCCTCGGCAGAAAGACAGGGCTTTCACCTTCTGTAAACAGTTACAGACTCATAAACTACCCTGTCCTGTAGGGTCACTATGAGTCAGAATTGACTGGATGGCAGTGATTTTGTTGTTGTTTGGATACCTCATAACGTCATTCAGAAAACAAAAGCAAAAACCAGGTATATATATCCTTGAAACAATGGCATTTATGATAGTCTATATATGAAAGGAGCATCTGTGAACATCCAAACATAACATGTTGCTGAAAGAGATAAACTTTGGAAGTCATTTTCAGCCTTAAGATGGAAAAATCATCCAGATGAGAGGCCAGGATTCATAGATAAAAATATAGTCAAAAGCTTAGTATAATTGGCTACCCTCTACCACATTTTAGTACTATCTAATACTTCTCTGGGAAACAAAACAAATAGGTCTGGCACTAGATTGTAGATCTTTTTCATCACTGCAAGATAAATATGTCCCATTAGGTAAATCAAGACTGTTGCTGTGTCCAAGGAGCCCTGGCGGCACAGTGATTAGCCATTTAGGTCAGCAGCTCAACCCAGCAGCCGTTTCTTGAGAGTTCCTTTAAAGGGTATGGCCTTGGAAGCCCTGTGGGGTAGTTTGACTGTCTTATAGGGTCGCTATGAGAGCCGCTAGTTTAGTTTTTGGTTGCTGGTTGCTGTGTCCACCCAGCTAGAGAGGCACCATCTGAAGTGGAGGCTCCCTTTGCTACAGAGCAAGGAATCCTGGAATTCAGAAAGGTATGCTCCAGCCAAATGAACATTGGCCCTGACGGCGTGACGAGGAGGGATCAATTCAGGACTCTGGTCTTGGTTTTTGATAAATTTTCAAATGAGGTTAGAGTTCCAAGGGGTGGAGCATAATGTCCACATACATAGCAGCTACCAGTGAATGATTCACTGAAGTCAGTAGTCATGTGGCAGCCAACACAATACCTCATTAAGGTCTAGTGGGAGAAATTTATTTCCTTGTCTGATAGACATCGGCTTGACTTGGTGAGCTTTGGTAGCCTGAGTTCTTACTTGACACCTATCAAGTTAATGTTGTTGTTGTTGTTGTTTGGTGCCGTTGAATTGGTTCTGACTCACAGTGACCTGATATGCAATAGAACAAATCCACCTCCTGGTGCTGAGCCGTCCCCACAATTGTTCTTATGTTTGCGCCCATTGTAGCCACTGTGTCCATCCCTCTCCTGTGAGGGTACTTTCTGCTTATCCTTGTGCTCAGCTGGCGGCAGGTATGTGGAATGGGCAGACGAACCCCTTGGGGTAGTATATAGCAGTAATGATGACAAATTGTCCTCTTCGTGACCATCAGCACGTATGTAAGAGGAAATGCCCTCCAACTTGCGTCAGAAACTACTGCAAAACAGGAAGTGTACTCCTTAGAGCTCTGATTGAAAACAGCTTGTAAAAATGGCACAGGGGCACTCTCTGACCTCTTTTGACTTCACAAGAGGGAAAGAGAAATCTAACTCAATAGCAGCCGAAGGCCGATTTCTGAGGCAGCAGGTCAGACATGCCTCCACCCTTCCATCTCCTTTACCAATTCTGACATTAACTGTTTCTCTCAAGGCACTCTCTACTTAATGCTGAGTTTGGTAATTTTTTGCACTCGCCATACAGAACCACAGACCATACTCCTAATGATGGTATGTTTTAGGCTAGGTTCTGTAGAGAAAGAAAAACAGATTGGGGTTATTAGGGAAGCAACCAGTTAGAAGTTAGGATCAGAAACACTCAGAACGAAGTTCTTTGGTAGAGCAGGGGTCTTCAAACTTTTTAAACAGGGGGCCAGTTCACTGTTCCTCAGACCCGTTGGAGGGCTGGACTATAGTTTAAAAAGAAACTATGAACAAATTCCTATGCACAGCGCACATATCTTATTTTGAAGTAAAAAAACAAACGGTAAAAACACCTGGCAGGCCGGATAAATGTTCTCGGCGGGCCGCATGTGGCCCGCGGGCCCATAGTTTGAGGACGCCTGGTTTAGAGGGCCTTTTCTCAACTATACGCATAGGCATACCTCTCTCTGGCCCTTGGTTTCTGAGCCACATAGCCCTTTGGCCCCTGCCCTGCAAGCCTACAAATGTTACAGCGTCTTTTATGGCTACCACTAAGTACTGGGAGGACACTCCGCTTCACCTTTTGCCTCAGCTCTAAGATGCTCAGCTCTAGTTCTGTGTCAGCAAGCCTCCAGAAAAATACCCTAGAGGCACCCAACTCTACCAGGAATTCTTCCCTAAGCCACTTAGCTTTTTCCTCTCTCCTTTCTCTTCAGGGCAAGGAAGCTCCCGACTCTGTCTGGTGCTTTCGGTGCTGCTCCTTCTGTGACTGCCATTTCTCTGCCATCCCAGTTCTCTGTCTTCTGGTTTGCGGAGGTTCAGCACACAGAGATCTGGAAGTCCAAAGGTTGCACTTCACTCTTAGGTCTTTCTTGATGACAGGGAGACCCCCCCCCCTTTGACACGTCTGATATGTTTGTTGTTTTTTTTAAACCTAATGGCAAAACTGACCAGTCCTCATTGTAGAGTCCCAGATACCTTTTTATAGGAACCCACCTCCGGTAAGTGCCATGTAGCTTATTTCTCTTAACAAGCTGTCTAATTCTATTGGTGAGCAAAAAACATCTTGCATTTGCATAGTCCTACCCAGTCATGGAAGAGGAATACTGCACAGCTCCATTCTTAATTATTCCCAATCTGTCCTCTTTAGGAAATGTTAATTTTCTTTTTTTTTTTTTAATTAATCAATTTATTGGGGCTCATACAATTTATCACAATACATAGATCAATTGTGTAAAGCACATCTATACATTTGTTGCCCTCATCATTCCCAAAATTCTCTTGCCTCCTGGGT